>NC_051308.1:103153977-103502916 GCF_015220235.1 Choloepus didactylus
CTCTGGTGCACAATATAGACAACCCTTTTTTAGGTTCTAATGAATTGGAGTAGCTAGCAGTAAATACCTGAAACTATCAAACTACAACCCAGAACCCTTGAATCTTGAAGACGATTGTATAAAAATGTAGCTTATGAGGGGTGACAATGTGATTGGGAAGGCCATATGGACCACACCCTTCTTTGTACAGTTTATGGATGGAGGAGTAGAAAAATGGGAGGGGGGGTGGAGGAAGAAAAAAAAAAAAAGGAGGGCACCCGTGTTCTTTTTTACTTTGGTTGTTCTTTTTCACTTTGGTTTTTATTCTTATTGTTTTTGTGTGTGTGGTAATGAAAATGTCAAAAATTAATTTTGATGATGAATGCACAACTATATGATGGTACTGTAAACAATTGAATGTACGCTTTGTTTTGTATGACTGCATGGTATGTGAATATATCTCAATAAAAATGAATTAAAAAAACAAAAAAAATGTACACATCTTAATTAAGGTATGTACACTTTCAGAATATTTTTAAAAGAAATTCTATTTCATCCATCTTGAATGCAACTGTTTACTATAAGGCCCAATTTTTCTACATAATACACTTAAGCATATTTTCTACAAATATTATTCTGGAAATTCCTTGCAAATTATTTGAACATAGTGGATGATGTGCCAGTTTGAATGCATTATGTTCCCCAAAACGCCATTATCTTTGATGCAATCTTGTATGGACAGCTGTATTAGTGTTGATTAGATTGTAATTCTTTGAGTGTTTCCATGGAGACGTGACCCACCCAACTGTTGGTGATAACTCTGATTGTATAATTGCCATGGAGGTGTGACCCCGCCCATTCAGCACGGGCCTTGATTAGTTTACTAAAGCACTATATAAGCTCAGACAGAAGGAGTGAGCTCACTACAGCCAAGAGGGACACTCTGAAGAATGTACAGGAGCTCAGAGAGGAACATCCTGGGAGAAAGTCATTTTGAAACCAGAACCCTGGAACAGATGCCAGACACGTGCCTTCCCAGCTAACAGAGGTTTTCCTGAAGCCATTGGCCATCCTCCAGTGAAGGTACCTGATTGTTGATGCCTTATTTTGGACACTTTATGGTCTTAAGACTGTAACTGTGTAACCAAATAAACCTTCTTTATAATAAATAAATAGATAGATAGATAGATAGATAGATAGATAGCATAAGGTTGAATTTTTCTTTTTTCCCCTCTCCAGTCTGACAATCTTTGCTTCTAAATGCACAGTTCAGTCCTCTTCCACTTATTGTGGTTACTGATACTATTCTAAATTCATTTCTATCACCATATTTTGTCTTTCTGTAATCTAGTAGTTCCTTTCTTTCTCTTCTTCAGGATTGAGTTCCCCCCCCCATCCCATTCCATGTTTTTACCTCTTCTATTTTTTGGAATGATACACTCTAATTATATTCTGTTAGAGATTACCCAAACACTTTAAAATGCCAATTTAACTTAAGTCTAAGTTACCTCCCAAACAAGAATAGAAACTTTGAGTGCTTTAACATCAACCACGCCCTTCCCAATTTATCAACTATTATTGTCCAGAAATTCTTCCATATATTGATGTCACAAACTAGACATTGTTAATGTTTTATATCATCACATTTCTTAAAGCTTTACATATGTTTATTATTTTGTTGCTGGCTATTCATTTCTGAATCTCAGGCCATGTTTTGAGGCAATTTTCCTTTTTCCTGAAATACAATCTTTAGAAAATTTTTTTAGTGAGGGTCTGCTAATACTAAACTCTAATTTTACTTTTCTTAAGATATCTTTATGCAACCTTTACACTTGAAAGGTAGTTTCACTAGATACAGACTCCTAGGTTGAGTTCTTTTTCTCAAAACCTTGAGAACATCTTTCCACTGACTGGCATATACTGATATGGTTGAGAAATCAGTTGCCAGTCTAATAGGGATCCTTGTAGGTAATTTGTCTTTTATTTCAGCTGCTTTTAAGATCTCCTGTTTGCCTTTAGTGTTCTGTATTGTCACTATGAAATGGCCAGGTATGGATATCATTTTTGTTTATTTAGGCCTTTTAAAAAATTTTTCCTGGGCATTTTTATTTATCCCAACTCTGTTCAATCTGAGGGTTGGTGTCTTTCATCAGTTCTAGTGTATTCTCACTTATTAGCTCTTCAAATATTGTCTTCCCTCATTTTCTCTATTTCCTTTTGAAATTCCATTTAGATGTATGTTGGACCTTGTCACTCTAGTCTACCCTTCTGTCTCTATTTCTCTTTTAAACTATACTTTCTTTCTTGTTTTGTTTTGTTTAATTTTTTAATTTCTCATCATGAAATAATTTGATTTAGAAAAGAGTTGCACAAATAGTAGTTGCCATATACCCTTTCCCCAGTTTCCCCAAGTATTAACATTTTAAATAACCATAATACAATCATCAAAACCAGGAAATTCACTTTGACCTAGAGAACTTATTGAAATTAACTAACCTAGACCTTATTCATATTTCACCAACTGTCCTACTAATGTTTTTCTGTTCCAGAATCCAATCCAGGATCACACATTGCATTTACTTGCTCATGTCTCCTTAGTCCCCTCCAATCTCAGAAAGTTACTCAGTCTTCCCTTGACTTGCATGACCTTAACACTTTTGAAAGTATATGCTATTTATCTGGCTTTATCCGATGTTTCTTCATGATCAAACAAAGGTTATGTATTTTTGGCAAGAACACCACAGAAGTGATATTCATGACCTTCTCAGTGCATAGAAGAAGACACAAAAGGCAACAGTGTCTCATTACTGCTGGTGCTACTTTGATCATTGGTTATGGTGGTGTAACCTCATTTCTCTTACCATATCTCATATTTTCCATATCTTTGTGTTTCCTTGTCACATCCTGTGTCACTTCTTCAGATCCACCTCTTCAGATCCACCTTGTAACTCACTATTCTTCTTCATTTGTGTCTATTTCGTTGCTTTCACTGTGCACTCACTGTTTTATTAATTATTTCATTTCAAGCTCTTTTCAAATTTTCCTGGTCAATACTGATAGTCTTTTGTTCCTTTGTCATACTTTAATTCTCTCTATTATTTAATATATTTATTTTATTTTTTGTGTCATAATCCACATACCCATAGTCTTTGGAGTCTGGTTCTCAAGTTTATTATTTTTTCTAATCCTTGTGGTTTATGCTGAATTGTTTCCTGGGGAAGTAGGGGAAGGCTAATGTTCAACTGAAAGTTTATAGCAATTTTCTTGAGGATGGGAGTTTAACATGCTTTCTTCTGAGAAGGGTCTGCACACTAAATTTTTGACTTAGTTTTTCTGGAGGTCCCGCAAGTAGTGCAAATTCAGGTCAAACATACATGAGTTAGGGCCTGTAGTAAAGAATTCTCAGGAAAGACCTTTATGTCCACACCACCCAAACCTAAAACCAAGATATTCACTTACCACGCAGTCTCTGTGCAGTAGCAACCAAGACTCATTCTTTGGAAGTTCTAGCTTTATTTGAATAGGGGGAAGTGGAGTCCTGGTTATAACTTCCCACCTTGTTTGGGTCCAGAGCTTTATTTCCTGTCCCCAGACTCTAGACCATCAAGCATTAGGATGTAACTCCAGGACAAGCACCACTTTCAGTGCTCCCTTGCCATTATGAATTTATGTTTTCTTAATATTTCTGGCCTCTGAGGAGTCCCCATTTTGTCTCCAGTTCAGTGATGCAATAAAAGTTTTGAGTTATTTTTTAATCCAGGATTTTCTAGTGTGCTGAACTGCCAAGGGTTTCTCTGAACCTCTAGTTCACCATACTGCCAAAAACAGAAATCCTTTAAGGCTTCTTGAACAGTGACAGAAAAAAAAACTTTTATGGTATAGTATAAAAGACAGAGTTTATGCTAATTTTTAAATGAATCCTGGGTTAAATGTGAAGTGCTTCAACTATAAAACATGACTAATAATCATAGCATCAACCCCGATGAATAGGAAGTGAGAAGAGGGTTTCCCACCAATTTACATTTGTCATGTTTAGACATTTCCTGCTGCCTAGAATCACTATTTTGGTAGACCACTCAGAGTATACCAGCTCCTTGAATACTGTGTCAAAAATAGGTAGACGACTCCTTTACCATCCATACATAAGGTCAGAAAAATTAGTTTATCTTCTTTTTTCTGTGTGATGAGTACTCAGTAATCCAAAACTCTCCATACAAGTCAGTTCTGCCACACAACTGAAAAATTAGTTTATCTTCTTTTTTCTGTGTGATGACTACTCAGTAATCCAAAACTCTCCATACAAGTCAGTTCTGCCACACAACTGACAAAACTCTCTTACATTACATTTAAGATATAGTTACATTTCATCACCATATGCCTCCAGGAAATGTTTCTTAAGGCATACCCATATCTGGCAAACTTGTAGATCATATGCTTTTTTCACTTGTGTGCATACCGAAAGGTCACAAAAGTTGAATTTTACATTGAACATCAGAAACAATATTGATAACTTCATTATGGTAATGTTATCTGATCTGAAAGAGCTGAGGTTCTTAAATTAAGAATGCTAATGGAAATATCTGATTAAAATGTCTATTTGTGGCCAGACTTAATTTTGTGGTACCTGAGAAAAGTTATGTCGGAACTCATAATCTGTTTTTTAAAAGCCTATACAGTTTCTGCCCAAATTAAAATATAATAATGATTGCTTAAGGTTTCTAGATACACAAGATCATCGATGTTGAAGTTGTTCACTAAATAGCTTCCAAGTGGTAACAATAAGGTTCAACTGGGGAGTTCCCGCTCCCTCGGCAGACGCCCCGGCCTGAGAAAATCCTGTCTTGGCAGTGAAGAAATTCTTAACAATTAGGCTAATCAAGAACCGATTCTAAATGACATACATAATGGAACATCTTGATTTCCAACATTTAATTCAGGGACAGGTTTTAGTCTTTCAAATATTGCTCTCTGCTTTGATATTTCACTATTTCTGCCAAATTTTGTCGAGAAGAAATTCTTCCTGTTTTCTATGAGTTTCACAGCCAGTTTCCTCCCTATTTTCTTTTTGGTATCTGGAATTATTCCAACTTCTGTATTTCTTTACTCCTTCCAGTTCTTTCCCGTGTTGCTTTTCTTCATTCCAAGCCCCTTAACATGTTTTTTAATTTGAAAAGTTCCTAATATTCCTATTACTTCTTGGCTTTCTGTTGCTGAAGCCTTTACAGGGGCACAGATTTCTGGTTTCTTCTCAGGATTCACAAGTATTTAAACTTTTTCCTATTCTTATTGCCCCTTTGTCAAGCTGTCCATCTAATTCTTTTTTGAACACAAGCCTTTTATTGATAAAATGGGAACCATCATCTCCTCTTTCCATAATGGATCAATTTATCTGCTCATGGAGATAACTCATTTAAAAATTTTTACTTTAGTCTTTTTTTTTCTTTCAAATCTCTTATTGACTCATAAGGGCTTCCACAACAAGATCTCTCCCCCAACTCCATCCTCACTCCCTGCAGCATAATCCAACCCTCTTCCTAATTGCTCATCAAATGCTACTGCATAAAGCTTCCTGTAACTGTCCCTATCAGAGTCTATGTTCCCTCGAGAATATGTTCTTATCATTATATGACATCTACGTAATTTTTCCTCAAACTACATTTGTTTATATATCTGTTTCTCCTACTACACCATACTCTTATTCATGTCTGCATCCATGGTTCCTTGCTCAGTATGGTAAAACAATAAGTGCTCTATAAATATTTACTATCTACTTGACTGAATAAAGGAGTACCTCATGTAGCTTCAGATAAGAAATGAGAAGCTAAAAGCACACATAATTTTTGAGAAACAGCAAATTGTTCTAGTTTGCTAATGCTGCAGAACGCAAAACACCAGAGATGGATTGGCTTTTATAAAAAGGGGGTTTATTTGGCTACACAGTTACAGTCTTAAGGCCATACAGCGTCCAAGGTAACACATCAGTAATCGGGTACCTTCACTGGAGGATGGCCAATGGTGTCCAGAAAACCTCTGTTAGCTGGCGTCTGCTCCGAAGTTCTGGTTTCAAAATGGGTTTCTCCCAGGATGTTCCTCTTTAGCAAGCTTGCTCCTCTTCAAAACGTCACTCACAGCTGCACTGAGTTCCTTCTCTTTGAGTCAGCTCATTTATATGGCTCCACTGATCAAGGCCCACCCTGAATGGGTGGGGCCATGCCTCCATGGGAATATCTCATCAGAGTTATCACCCACAGCTGGGTGGGGCACATTCCAAGCAAATCTAATCAGCACCAAAACATCTGCCCCACAAGACTACATAAAAGATAATGGCATTTGGGGGACACAATACATTCAAACTGGCACACAAATGAACATACATAAATGGATATCTGCTCTGGGATGAACACTATTTTCTCTACAGGAAAAAAATAAAGAATTAGACAACATGATCTGAGACCTTATAGGTGGGATAAGATACACATAAGAAACAATTTAATAATATCACAAGTAAGACTTTAACAAGTACAAGAAATGTCTTGTGAAAAACTGCATAATGGATGAGAAGATGTTGAATAAAGCAATACCAAGAATGGCATAGGGGAGAACGTCTCAAAAACATAAATAAACTAAAAAACCTAGTTGAAAGAGAGGAGAAATTTCTTTCAGTTTAAGGAATGGTGTACATAAAGGCACAAAAGTAGGAATTAGTAATAATTGTGTAAAGT
The DNA here is from genome assembly GCF_015220235.1 of Choloepus didactylus. Classification (NCBI taxonomy): domain Eukaryota; kingdom Metazoa; phylum Chordata; class Mammalia; order Pilosa; family Megalonychidae; genus Choloepus; species Choloepus didactylus. The sequence continues at coordinate 103,160,679 of NC_051308.1, forward strand.
ATGGCAAGCAGGTTACTTGTTAATAAATACTAGATACATACTTAATACATGGCAAATGGTCTATAAGAACTCATACCAAAGGGAAGGAATTTTTGGCCAAGACTTCAAGTCATTTTTAAAAAGTAAAATATAACTAGCTAAAGACATATGAAAAAATAACTTCCTACTAATTGGAGGGAAAAAAATGCATTCATTCCATAAACATTTATTGAGTAATCGCTGTGTGCTGGGCACTGTTCTAAGCAGAAAACGAAACAGACAAAAATCCTTGCAGGAAAAGAAAGAAAACAAAATAAGTAATTACATAGCATACTAGAAGGTGAGAAGAGCTATGAAGAAAAGTTAAGGAAAAAAAGGATAGGGAACGTGAGCGCAGAAGCAGAGGTCACAATTTAGAGAAAGTAGTCCAGGAAGGCCTCACTGAGGTAGCATTTGGATCTACCATTTTCAATACCACCCTCAGAGCGATCTTCCTAAAAAAACACCTGATTATGTTACCTTCTGCCTAAAAAACCTAGAGGTGCCTGATTGTACAGAGTAGCACATTGGGGCCCTACTGTCTGGCCTGCACCCACACCTCTAGCCAAATATCCGTCGTGTACCCTTCCAGCATGTACAAGATACAAGATACACTGAAATTTTCACTTTTTTCTGCAAATGTCATGACATTTTGTAACCGTGTCTTTAAACATGCTGTTCCCTCTGCTTGGCATGTGTTTCCCATGCTTTCCACCTGGCAGACTCTTCTCACACCTCAAGATTCATTTTCCTCTGTGAGCACTATCAATATGACATGAACCTTCTCTTCAAGGAACTCATACTCTCATTTATACTTTGTTCATACTACTGTTATTACAAATCATCACATTGTACTCCAGTCATCCATTTACACCAGCTGGATCATGAGATCTTTGAAAAAGATGCTTTCTCAGATTTCTCTCAATTCTGAAATTCTATGACTTTAACCTGAAAGCAATGTTTCTCAAGCTATGATCAGCTGAAATCCTTTACCAGAATTATCTGGAATGCCTTATTATCACTGATGTCCAAATCCTCTGAGGTAGAGATTATTATTATATTATACCCATTTTAAAGGTAAGGAAACTGAAGCACAGAGAGAACAAGTAACTTGTCCGAGCTTACAAAGCTACTAAGTAAAGGAGCTAGGATTTCAATTCAGGCAGTATGACCTCAAGGGCCCCGCATTAAGACAGATGAAATTTCTATCAGATCTAAGTGGATAAAAAGGAAGGAAAACAACCTTTCCTATTCTTCTTACTTAAATATTGTCTCTCTGAGAAGAACAAAACAAATCAGTTTTTCTCTAGCTTATGACCAGAGCTGAAAATAATAAATAACAAGATGAGGACTTAAAATTTTAGCATTAGTATCCAAAACAAATATCTTCATACTTACCTCATGGGACCATAGTTCAGTATTATAAATGCCAATACTATCATCACACAGACAGCTCTTCGCTTTGGACTGGGGACTTTAAGCCTCTGGTTCTAAAGGAAATAACCATATTAAATACAATTAAACTACAATATCAATCTCACAAAAAGCAATATCTAAAATAAGAATTCTTCCTCTTCACCAATTATATGAATACTTTTTCTCATTAAAGAAAAAAAAAAAAAAACAGCTCCAAGGTGAGGAAATAGTACTCTTTAAAAGACTGGACCTAGTTCCATTTTTTAGCAGAGAGAGAAAAGGAGAGAAGCAGAAGAGAATGGACATAGTGGTCAATCTGTTGCAGTTGCCTCCTCACTCAAAAAGAAAGAATCCAACAGTTTTACGTTGTTATCAATCCTCAGAACTTTGAGACACTTCTGTCATTTGTCTCTCTTTCAAATCCCTGTTTCTCAGTTAAACAGAAGAGCATTCCCATGTGTTTAGGGATGATAGGAAGAACAGTATAAGAAACCCCACGCGGTAGGAATCTCTTCACTCAGGACAGCATTGCAATGGGAAATCCTAAAAGCAGCAGATTTCATGAACAGAAGTGAGAAAATTAATCTTCTTGGGACCAGCATGGCAACAGAGTACAAAAAATATAATAGTGGTCAGGTAGAGAAAAGAAAAAAACATATCTTAATTTTGTATTGTTTTCTTTTTTAAAAGGGAAGACCTGGTGGGACTATCTAAAAGCCTCAATGTATCATTTAGTCAGAAAAGAAGATGCACTAAGGTAATGAATTAGGAAAAACCTAGGAAAAAGAGACAACTTTTGTTGTGTAGGTCAGGAGGTATAATTCGAAAGGTCCTATTTCAAATGTTTTATCCTCCCTGCAAAAGGTCCAGAACTTATTTTAACCTTTGTTTCACTTGTTTAAAACATAAAAGTTTCTCAATTGATTAATCAGAGAAAGAATCGTTTAGCCCTTCTCATCCCAGCTCTACCACTAGTACCCACCTCTGAAACAACTTCATCCAGCTGCCGTTTCAGTGATCCATTCTCTTTCTTCAGTTTCTCATTCTCTGAAAGGGCTGCCTTTAACCTGGCCTCCAGCCCTAGCATATATTCTTTCTTTTTCTTGCGAGACTGACAAGCAGACTCTCGATTTTTAATCATACGTTGCTGTCTCCTTAGCACAGCAATCTAGGAAAAGTTGCAATGAATCTGGTTAGATCAGAATATACTAAGTTTTACAATTATTCTTAAATATAATTTTACAATTATTTTTAAACAATTATTGTTAAAAACATAGATTGCCAGTTGTCTTAAAACAGGTTTTTAAAAATACTGCTCATAGTAAATAAATTAAAATCAAATGATTAAAACAGCCTTTCTAAAACCCAAAAGTCAAATAAATTCTTCTAAGGCATATTCATCTATTGTCCAATTTTCCCTTTAGCAATTTCTTCAAAAAGTATCTTTACATATATAACACATGCACACACCTTTAAAACTACATCTCTTGCCCTGAATTAATTGAGTACACTCCAGAACCAGATATCCAATTACTTATAAGACCACATCTACTTGTGGAATCACCATCACTTCAGATTCAGCATATGCAAACTGAACTCATATTCTCCCATCACCTAGATTTTTGTATGTATCCATTTTTATCCTTGATAACTATCTCTCAAGATATAAAGGAAGGGACCATTGACTTACTTACTTTGATTTCCTATATTCACTCCATCCTCCCTCAACCCCTCATCCATTCAATAAATATGTATCAAGTATATGCTAATGACCAAGTTTCTTCCAGTGAAAATGTGTCTCAGTTATTTCTTTCTCTCTATTTCCATTGACTCTCCTAATACAGGCACTCATAAATCATTCCTAGACTATTACAATGCCTCCTATTTTAATACTCTTTCTGGCTACCATTTCTAAGATAACTTCCACTAGAAAACATTTTTCTCTTGCTACCACATGGAAAAAAGAAGCTCACCAGGCATCCCAGCTACCCATTTTTGCTATGAAGTTTCTACAGTGTGACCACTCCCTGGAGGACCCGCAGCCGTGCAGCATTTTGGGGAAGTCAGGGCTTGGCATTTGGAGACCAACTGGCTCTTTTAAAAAAGAAAAGGAAAAAACCAGGAGCGGCTGCAGTTGCGGCAGTGGGAACCACGCAGTAAAACACAGCAAGAGGGGGCTGGGCCGGCCTCTCAGTGTCTGGCCTGGAGGATAGTCCGCTGCAGATACCCTTGGGGCTGGGGGAACGGAGGGGAGAGCCAGAAGCTGAAAGAAACCCCACGGCTCACAGTTGGCTCCCCAGAGGGCTGGATAAACTCCTGCCTGGGGCCGTGCCCACAGCCCAGAGCCCCGCCAGTTGTCCCGGAACTGGGAAGGAGGAACTGTGCGAGGAGGGGGTTGAGACGCCCCGTTTGGCCATCTTTGCTTCAGGCTGAGAGCGCCGCTGCACGGCCTGGCAGACCGGGGCTTCCCTTGAGGGACGGTGCGCACTGGTGACATAGCATGACATTCCCTCAGTGGAGCTCCTGGAGGATTGCAGCTGGGAGGGGGGACCCACTCGGAGAACCCAGGGACACTATGCCAAGTCCGGTGGTTTGTGGGACAGCGAGAGAGAGGGTTTGGGGCTGAACTGAAATGAAGGCTTAGACTCTTGCAGCGGTCCTGAATCTCTGGGAACCTGGGGGATTTGAATATTAAAACTGCCCTTCCTCCCTGGCCACCCATACACGGCTCCAGCAACACACCCAAACTGAGTTCTCCAACTGAACCCCACAAGAATCATTTCCTCACACACCACGGGAACAAGGTTGAGAACTGACTTGAGGGGTATAGGTGACTCACAGACACCATCTGCTGGGTAGTTAGAGAACGTGTATGTCACCGAACTGTGTTTCTGAAAAATTACATCGATATTCTTTTTTTTTACAACTTGAAAGAACCCTATCAAGCAAAACAAATGCCAAGAGGACAAAAACAACAGAAAATCTTAATGCATATGATAAAACCAGATGATATGGAGAATCCAACTCCAAACACACAAATCAAGATATCGGAAGAGACTCAGTACTTGGCAGAATTAATCAAAGAACTACAATTGAGGAATGAAAACATGGCAAAGGATTTAAAGGACATCAAGAAGACCATGGCCCAGGATATAAGCAACATAAAGAAGACCCTAGAAGAGCATAAAGAAGACATTACAAGAGTAAATAAAAAAATAGAAGATCTTATGGAAATAAAAGAAACTGTTGGCCAAATTAAAAAGACTCTGGATATCCACAATACAAGATTAGAGGAAGCTGAACAATGTCTCAGTGTCCTAGAAATCCACAGAACAGAAAATGAAAGAACAAAATAAAGAATGGAGAAAAAAATAAAAAAAATCGAAACGGATTTCAGGGATACGATAGATAAAATAAAATGTCCAAACTTAAGACTCATTGGTGTCCCAGAAGGGGAAGAGAAGGGTAAAGGTCTAGAAAGAGTATTCAAAGAAATTCTTGGGGAAAAATTCCCCAACCTTCTACGCAATATAAATATACAAAGCATAAATGTCCAGCGAACTCCAAATAGAATAAATCCAAATAAACCCACTCCAAGACATATTCTGATCAGACTCTCAAATACTGAAGAGAAGGAGCAAGTTCTGAAAGCAGCAAGAGAAAAGCAATTCACCACATACAAAGGAAACAACATAAGACTAAGTTGTGACTACTCAGCGGCTACCATGGAGGCGAGAAGGCAGTGGCATGACATATTTAAAATTCTGAGAGAGAAAAATTTCCAACCAAGAATACTTTATCTAGCAAAACTCTCCTTCAAATCTGAGGGAGAGCTTAAATTTTTCACAGACAAACAAATGCTGAGAGACTTTGCCAATAAAAGACCTGCCCTACTTCAGATTCTAAAGGGAGCCCTACCAACAGAGAAACAAAGAAAGGAGAAAGAGATATAGAGAATTTTAACAGACATATATAGTACCTTACATTCCAAATCACCAGGACATTCATTTTTCTCTAGTGATCATGGATCTTTCTCCAGAAGGGAACGTAAGCTGGGACATAAAACAAGCCTCAATAAATTAAAAAAAAAAAAATTGAATATACTCAAAGCACATTCTCCAAACATAATGGAATACAAATAGAAGTCAATAATTTTTGAACTGTAACTCCACTATTTACTTCCTACATGATAGAAAATACACATACTCTAATGACAAATCAGTGGTTTTGAACTCAACGTAAAATATGTAATTTTAGACAACTATATAAAGGTGGGGGAATGGAGGAGTATAGGAACATAGTTTATGTGTCCTATTGAAATGAAGGTGGTATCAAAGAAAAAAAGATTGTTATGGATTTAAGAGGTTAATTTTAAGCCACACAGTAAACACAAAGAAATTATCAGAGAATATGACCATAGAGATGAAAAGTAGAGTATGGGTTAAGAGACATGGGGGAAGGGGCAATGGAGAGTTAAGAAATGAGTGTAGGGTTGCTGTTTGAAGTGAAGGGAAATTTCTAGTAATGGATGGTGGGAAAGAGCATTACAACATTCTAAATGTGATTAATCCCACTAATGGAAGGCTAGGGAGGGGGTGGAATGGGAAGATTTAGGCTGTATATATGCTTCCACAATTGAAAAAAAAAAAAGACAGTCTAAATAGATGACAATTGAATGCCAAGGATGAACCTGGATGGGATTGGAGGATGGAGGACAGGAGGCTCAAAGGGTCACAGTTGAGACATAAGGAAAAGGAAATACATAAGGTAAGCTTTGTATCATTGTTGAATCTCTTGTACTTCTTAGCTGAGCTTAATGGGATTGCATAAAATAATGTTCTTATTCATGGGAAGTGTATATGTGAATTATAGTCTTTGTTCAAGGGTGTGAGCAGTTAGCTCTCATATGTTCAGAAGACAGAGCAACAGATGATGGATGATAGGGAGGGAGGGAGGGAAAGAAATAGCGATGTGACAGCATGTTAAAGTTGGTGGATTGGGCTATCGGGGGAGGGGGGTCAGGGTATGATGGAGTTCTGTATATGGGGTTAGTATTGTTTTTGCGACTGTTCCTATAACTTTGAATTTATTTCAATATAAAAAAATAAAAAAAAAGATCACTTCAGGATCTCCAAATATGTTTAATTCATTTCTTTATCAAACTCATTTCATTTATACTCATTTGGAATGCCTCCTCCTCCTCCTCCACTAATCCAATTCTAATAACTCTCCAAAGTTCAGTTATTCCTACCCACTCCGATTTTTATTTTCTCTGAACCTCTTACGCTCTTATTATCTGAAGATACACCTGAACACTTCATTGGTCGCAATTGTTTCAAGAATGTTAACACTGTCTCTCCACCTAGATTTTAATACCTTGAAAGCCAAAACCACGTCTAATACTACCTTTAAAAAAATACCTACCATATCTACCATAATAAAAAATTACTGAGTAAAAGTATTTTTGTTATTTTTTCTAAACTAAGTCAAGGAGCCCATAGTCACAGAATTAGTCTAATTTATTTGGTGGGGAAAAAGAAGGTAGCAAAATGAAGTCCATAAAAAGCACCAAACAATATTACTAAATTTATTAGTGTAAGTACACAAATGGCTAAATTACTGACTTCTATATATTTTATAATGGGTTTTTAAAAATAAGCATTCTACTGTGGGATGTTCAAAAACCAACTGTTAATGAGACTGACAAATGAAGTTAAATAATGCTGATTTCTTTTAAAATAACAACACAATTTCGACTCCAATATATATTTCCTAGAATGAGATATGCCAAAGCCAACCAAGCAGCCTCCCATCACTAAACAGTGTCAACAACCTTTCAATCAGAACCCACAAGGAAAAGATTACATGAGATGTCAAAAAGAGGACCCCTCCTTTTTTAATTGAAAGAATGCCAATCTTACCTATAAAATTTCCCAGAATAACTATCCCACTCTTCAGTTATCTTAAACACACATATATAATCATACACGCAACAAAAGCAAAAATTATGATCTATTTTTCACCAAATTTTCAAACTATTCTCTGGAAAACACCACATTATTCAATCTACTGTTATTTTTAGTGATTCCCATTGTTACTGAGAATGCCAGTGTCCACAATTAATATTTAATCCTAGAGTATTGAAGTACACAGAACCCTGAACAAGCACATAAAAAGAGAAAGTCCCCAAATGGAAGACTTTATACTAAAAGTTGGATACAAGGCAACCTTACTTTAAAGGCTAATTAATCTATGGAATTTGAGGAGGTTTACAGATGGCACACCATTTAATAAATTTCAAAAAAGGAGTAGGCAATTCCATAAACAATAAATGCACCTGCATATTATACAGCATTAAAGTTTCAAAGGCTGTCAGTCCACATGCCTCATACTAAAAAAATGAAAACCACCTGTGGTCAAATATTCATTTCTCCCCATTGAAAAAAAATACATTATAGAAGTTCTGAAAAGAAAGTCAATACTCAATACTACCAATAAATACAGAGGATATTTTTGCTCTATCACAAAATAAATGAAACACAGAGACATCACCAACATGAAGTTCCAATTTTCTATCTTGGCAAACTATCTTTAGCTAGCTTAATATATATTTAAATTATTCTGTACTTCCCAGGCAAAAAAAAAAGATTTGATTTTCAGACTACACACACACACACACACACATTGTGGTGGGTTTGTTTTTTAAGGGAAGTGTTATTTCCTTTTATCAAAAAAATAAATAAAAAAGGATTATACTGTAATTGCTGTTTTATAATCTGATTTTACCAAGTACAATCAATGTATCATGACCATCTTTGACATGCAGTGAGAATGGCAGCATAGTATTTCAATTATCTTGACGTTCCATAATATATTTAATTAATCTCCTCTTGTTGAAATTTTTATAGTTTTCAAAATTCTTTAAACTAATCCTCATCAACTGATCCCTTGTTAGAGAGTAGCAGAGCCAAAGCTAGAACTGAGGTCAGTTGACTCCAAGCCCAATGCAATTTATAGAACAGCTCCACACTGCTTTTAAATACCAAATAGGAAGCCATACATCACAGCATGGAACTCTAACCTCAATTAACTGTGTGGTTACTTTAATCATGTGCTTGTTTGAAAATTAAGACTTGTGGAGTTGCTTGTATCTGGACATTTGATCGCCTCTATTAATGATCTGAGAACACAAATCAATACTCTGGCTCACTGATCAATTGACACATCTCCCCTATGGGCATATCAGATGATTTATTTTGTAAACTGAAATGAGTCAACAGCTGACCAGTCCTTGCTTCCAGATCATCATGCCTTCAGACAATTCTACCACCAAGCACTGTACACTGGAAAAAGAAAAAAGGAAAAACTTCACAGCTGCAAAATATTCTCCATTTAATGCCATTAAACTATAAAAATTTGGTGTTTCTTTATTAAACATTTATTTGACTGAAAGAAAGACTTATGTAAAAAGAGAACTTTCACAAATGGACAAGTTTCTTTTGAAGGCTGAATCAATTTAAGAGGCAAAATTCCAAATCTGTACCATTGTGTTTCTAATTTTAAAAATCTTATTAACAAACACTATAGGATATTATATTCTCTTTTGACAACCAAAATAGACTATTTAGACCTTTGAATCTGTGATGCTGCTAAAATATGAGCTCCAAAGCCCCAAATGGCTATAAATTAATATTAAAATAGGATTATTTTTATGCTAGGAAATATATTCTAACATTTCATACAAACTCAAATCAGATCAAGTATTAATAACCTATGGGCAAAACACTGGCTTATTGCACATCTTTCTATCAGTTCTAATTATCATTTTGCTTAATATTCCCTCAAAACTACTGGATATACCAAGAACTGTCATTGATTAACCTCTTCAACATGTCAGACCAAAAAAACTTTTAATTAAATAAAAAAATAAACTTGAAGTCTATTTGCAACTGATTTAAAGACCACAGCAGTAAATTTCCTTGCACATTTCTTCTAAGTTACATAACATATATTATTACATACCATAGTAAACATATTTATAGATACATTCTTTAAAAAATCAGTACGGCTGACACCCAGGCTAAATTCAATCCTATTTTAAACACTCAAACTAAATATTTTAATTTGATTTCTAACAATCTTCAGCACACCTTCTCTTCTTTAAAGCAAAAAGGGGAAAAAAATTAGCCTTATACAGCCTCTCCTGTGCTAAGTCTCCTGAGAAAGTCAAAATTTATTTCACTCTTTTTTGTGGTATAACCAATTCCCACTCACCAAAAAAGTAAATAAAGCTTTGTTACTGGCAACCTGAACCATTTACTTGGCAGAACCAAGGAAATAATTTTTATCCTGCAAATTCTTTCTTTCCTTTTCTTTCTTTTTTTTCTTTTTGATAAAGAATGCTTTCAGACATGTAATCTAACTTCCACAGTGAGAAAGGATAATAGACAAAGCTTGATTGTACATCCAGGCTACCCCATCCAATCTCAGCTGCTGAGTGAAGGGAAAGACCAATAGAGAGACAAGGCAGAAGCACCCACCAGATGCCCTTAGGAAAGTCATACTGTAGGCACAGCCTATCGAAGAATGGAGAGACTTACCCACTTATCCTACTGCCTCCTCCCCTCATCCCCAATTCCTGCCCACCACCAAATTATTGAAGAGGGGGGAAGAATGGAAGGAACTGAGTCCTACACAAAGGAATCTTCAAAGGATCCTTAGAGTAGTTGCCTGCGCCTTCAGTTAATGACTGCTCTGCTTCATATGTCCCTAGAAATACCTGATCTACTACTTGTGTAAAAGTAATAATAATTTACATCATTAAATGACAATACAACACTGGGAGTCAGGTGACCTTAATTCTTGTCCCAGCACTGCAATGAACTAATTGGAAAATCTTAGAAAAAAATCACTTCTCCTCCCAAGGTCTATTTACACGTTAGTAAAAAGAAGGAGTTAGACCAGAATAGTATTTTTGAAATTACTACCACCCAGTACCAGATTATATGATCAATTTAGTGTATCACAAAGGCCTTAATAAAAAAAAAAAAAAAAAAAAGTAGCAACAGAAAAGCATAAGATAAAAGAAAATAGAATGTTTTGTATGTAATGACTGTTTAAATATTGTTTCAAGAGACTGTGTATGTACATGTGATATAAAATACATTTCCTAATGTGGGCTGCAGACATAAAAGTTTGAAAGCTACTCTAATAGTCCCTGCTCTAGTTTGCTAATGCTGCTGGAACGCAAAACACTAGAAATGGATTGGCTTTTATAAAAGGGGGTTTATTTGGTTACACAGTTACATTCTGAAGACCATAAAGTGTCCAAGGTAACACATCAGCAATCGGGTACTTTCACAGGAGGATGGCCAGTGGTGTCCAGAAAACCTCTGTTAGCTGGGAAGGCACGTGGCTGGTGTCTGCTCCAAAGTTCTGGTTTCAAAATGGCTTTCTCCCAGGACATTCCTCTTCTAGGCTGCAGTTCCTCAAAACTGTCACTCTTAGTTGCACTTGGGATATTTGTCCTCCCTCAGCTTCTCTGGAGCAAGAGTCTGCTTTCAACAGCTGTCTTCAAACTGTCTCTCATCTGCAGCTCCTGTGCCTTCTTCAAAGTGTCCCTCTTGGCTGTAGCAGCTTGTTCCTTCTGTCCAATCTTATATAGAGCTCCAGTAATTTAATTCAGACCCACCATGAATGGGTGGGCCAACACCTCCATGGAAATTATCCAATCAGAGTCATCACCCATAGTTGGGTGGGGCACATCTCCATGGAAAAACTCAAAGAATTACAATCTAATTAACACTGATAGGTCTACCCACAAAAGATTACATCAAAGATAATGGCATTTGGGGGGACATAATACATTCAATCTGGCACAACCACCTAAAGAGCTCATCCAATCCAAAATTAAAATGGTTCTATAACTGATGCTAAAGATGTATATACTTAATTACCAAGATGCATAATAATGACTAATGTATCATAAAATACAGATCACATTAACTGTGCTCTAAGTTTTCTTTGCTGTAAGTTTTCTTTGATAACACCAAACTGTTCAAATAAGTTCAATCTTTATACCCGGTCCCTCATTACATAAAATTACCTGCTCAGGGAGAACCTAAGATGGCGGCTAGGAGAGACAGGGCAAAAAAACACCTCCATGAAAAATACTAGATAAAAGCCAGAAAGTGACCCAGAGCAGCAGTTCCAGCAATGCACCAGCTGGACAAGTTCTGCTAAATCCAAAGGGACCATGCACTTGGTGAAACCCGGAGTCTGCGTTCTAAAACAAGCGAGTAAGCCACTGAATGTCCGGCAGCCACGCTGCAGTGTGGGGAAACCGTGGGTTGGCATTTGGAGGCAGACTAGTTCTTTTTTAAAAAAACCCAAAAGCGGCTGCAGATACAGCAGCGAGAACCACACAGTGAAGCGCGGCAGGAAAGGGCTGTGCGAACACCTCAATATCTGGTATGGAAGATAGCCTTTCACACACCCACTGCTAGTTGTCTCAGAGCGAGGAGGGCAGAGGTGAGCCAAAAGGGGAAAAAAACCACACCCCTTGCAGTCATCTTTCTGGCAGGCGGGGAATGCTCCTGCCCAGCGCCAGACCCACAGCCCAGAGCTACACCAAGGGACCCAGTGTGACAGGAAGTGTTTCCAGCAACACTGCGCACACGCCACAATATCGGGCGTGGACAATAGCCTTTCGCGCACCCACAGCTAACTGTCCTGAAGCTGGGAAGATGGAGCTGTGCGAAAAGGGGGAAATTAACACACCCCATTCAGCCATCTCTACAGCAGGCTGGGAGTGCCCCTGCATGGCCCGGCGGCCCAGGGCTTCCCTTGAGGGATGGTGTGCACTTGTGACATAGCACAGCCTTCTCTCAGCAGAGGCACTAGAAGGGCACAGCTTGGAAGAGGGACCCACCTGGAAGTTCCAGGGACCATAAGCCAATACCAGGGACTTGTGGGTCAGCGGCAGAGACAATCTGTGGTGAGACTGAAATGAAGGTTTAGACTCTTGCAATGGCCTTAAATCTCCAGGAACACCTGGGAGGTTTGATTTTTAAAGCTGCCCTTGCCTCCCTAACTGCTCAGACACATGCCCCACATTCAGGGCAGACAGCACCAACAACACACCCAAACTTGGTGCACCAACTGGATCCCACAAGAATCAGACCCCCACACACCAAAAAAACAAAGTTGGGGAGAACTGACTTGAGGGGAATAGGTGACTCGCAGATGCCATTTGCTGGTTAGTTAGAGAAAGTGTATGTCACCAAGCTGTAGACCTGATAAATTAGAGATTGGTGTCTGAATAATCGTTCATAACCTAAAAGAACCCTATCAAGTAAAGCAAATGCCTAAGAGCCCAAAAACAACAGAAAATTTTAAAGCATATGAAAAAACCAGATGGTATGGATAACCCAAACCCAAACACCCAAATCAAAAGATCAGAGGAGACACAGTACTTGGAGCAATTAATCAAAGAACTAAAGACAAACAACGAGACCACAGCACAGGATATAAAGGACATGAAGAAGACCATGGAACAGGATATAAAGGACATGAAGAAGACCCTAGCAGAGCATAAAGAAGAAATTGCAAGAGTAAATAAAAAAATAGAAGATCTTATGCAAATAAAAGAAACTGTTGACCAAATTTAAAAGATTCTGGATACTCATAGTACAAGACTAGAGGAAGTAGAACAACAACTCAGTGACCTCGAGAACCACAGAATGGAAAATGAAAGAACAAAAGAAAGAATGGGGAAAAAAATCAAAAAAAATGAAATGGATCCCAGGGACATGATAGATAAAACAAAACATCCAAACTTAAGACTCATTGGTGTCCCAGAAGGGGAAGAGAAGGCTAAAGGTCTAGAAAGAGTATTCAAAGAAATTCTTGGGGAAAACTTCCCCAACCTTCTACACAATATAAATACACAAAGCATAAATGCCCAGCAAAATCCAAATAAAATAAATCCAAATAAACCCACTCCAAGACATATTCTGATCAGACTCTCAAATACTGAAGAGAAGGAGCAAGTTCTGAAAGCAGCAAGAGAAAAGCAATTCACCACATACAAAGGAAACAACATAAGACTAAGTTGTGACTACTCAGCGGCCACCATGGAGGCGAGAGGCAGTGGCATGACATATTTAAAATTCTGAGAGAGAAAAATTTCCAACTAAGAATACTTTATCCAGCAAAACTCTCCTTCCAATTTCATGGAGAGCTTAAATTTTTCACAGACAAACAAATGCTGAGAGACTTTGCCAATAAAAGACCTGCCCTACTTCGGATACTAAAGGGAGCCCTACCGACAGAAACAAAGAAAGGAGAAGAGATATAGAGAATTTTAACAGACATATATAGTACCTTACATCCCAGATCACCAGGACACATATTTTTCTCTAGTGATCACAGATCTTTCTCCAGAATGGACCATATGTTGGGATATAAAACAAGCCTCAATAAATTAAAAAAAAAATTGAATATATTCAAAGCACATTCTCCAAACACAATGGAATACAAAAAGAAGTCAATAATTTTTGAACTGTAACTCCACTATTTACTTCCTACATGATATAAAATACACAAACTCTAATGAAAAATTAGTGGTTTTAAACTCAATGTAAAATATGTAATTTTTGACAAGAACTATATAAAGGTGGGGGAATGGAGGAGTATAGGAACATAGTTTATGTGTCCTGTTGAAGTTAAGTTCGTATCAAAGAAAAACAAGACTGTTATGGATTTAAGAGGTTATTTTAAGCCCCAAAGTAAACACAAAGAAATTATCAGAGAATATGACCATAGAGATGAAAAGTAGAGTATGGGTTAAGAGAAATGGGGGAAGGGGCAATGGGGAGTTAAGAAATGAGTGTAGGGTTGCTGTTTGAGGTGGAGGGAAATTTCTAGTAATGGATGGTGGGAAGGTGATAGTATTACAACATTCTAAATGTGATTAATCCCACTAATGGAATGCTAGGGAGGGGGTGGAATGAGAAGATTTAGGCTGTATATATGTTTCCACAATTGAAGAAAAAAAGAAAAAAACAGTCTAAATAGATGACAATTGAATGCCAAGGATGACCCTGGATGGGATCTGAGGATGGAGGACAGGAGGCTCAAAGGGACACAGTTGAGACATAAGGAAAAAAAAAAAAAAAAAGGAAATATAGAATGTAAGCTTTGATTAATGTTGAATCTCTTGTACTTCTTATCTGCGTTTAATGGGAGTGCATAAAAGAATGTTCTTGTTCATGGGAATTGTATATGTGAATTATAGTGTTTGTTCAAGGATGTGTGCAGCTAGCTCTCATATGTTCAGAAGACAGAGCAATAGATGATGGATGATAGATAGAGAGGGAGGGAGGGAAAGAAATAGCAGTGTGACAGCATGTTAAAGTTGGTGAGGATTGGGGTATCGGGGGAGAGGGGTCAGGGTATGCTCCTGTTCTGTGTATGGGGTTTGTATTGATTTTGTAACTGTTCCTATAACTTTGAATTTATTTCAAAATAAAATAAAAAGAAATCAGTCTAGAGGTCACTCTGGTGGACATTCTTATGCCATTTATAGATAACCCTTTTTAGGTTTTAATGCATTAGAATAGCTAGGAGTAAATACCTGAAACTACCAAACTCCAAATCAATAGCCTTGATTCTTGAAGATGATTGTATAACAATGTACCTTACAATGCATGACAGTCTGATTGTGAAAACCTTGTGGATTGCACTCCCTTTATCCAGTATATGGATGGATGAGTAGAAAAACAGGGACAAAACCTAAATGAAAAATATGATGGAATGGGGGGGATGATTTTGGTGTTCTTTTTTTATTTTTATTTTTTATTCTTATTCTGATTCTTTCTGGTGTAAGGAAAATGTTCAAAAACATACTAGGGTTATGAATGCACAACTGTAAGATGGTAGTGTGAACAGCTGATTGTGCACTGTGGATGACTGTATACTATGTGAATATATCTCAATAAAACTGAATTTAAAGAAAAAAATCAGTTGGCCATACAAGTGGGTTTATTTCTGAGCTCTCAACACTATTCCATTGGACCACTTGTCTGTCCTTATGCCAGTGTCACTCTGTCTTTATTGCCATAGCTTTGTAGTAAGTTTTAAAATCAGGAAACATGAGTTCTGTAACTTTGTTCATCTTTTGCAAGATGGTTTTGGCTATTTAGAGCTTCTTGTCATTCCACATGAATCTGATGATTGGTTTTTCCATTTCTGCAAAAACGGCTGCTGGAATTTTGATTGGGATTGTGATGAATTTGTAAATCAGTTTGGGTTGAATTAACATCGGAACAATATATAGTCTTCCAATCTATGAACCCAGAATGTCATTCCATTTATTTGGATCTTCTTTGATTTCTTTTAGCAATGTTTTGTAGTTTTCTGTGTACAAGTCCTTTACATCCTTGGTTAGACTTATCCCAAGATACTTGATTCCTTTACTTGCTATTACAAAAGGAATTTTTTTTCTTGATTTCTTCTTCTGATTGTTCATTGCTAGTGTATAGAAACACCACTGATTTGAGGGCATTTATCTTGTACATTGCCAGTTTGCTGAATTCATTTATTAGTTCTAGGAGCTTTGTTGTGGATTTTTTAGAATTTTCAGTATATAGGATCATGTCATCTGCGAATAGTGAAAATTTTCCTTCTTCCTTTCCAATTTAGATTCCTTTTCTTTCTTTTTTTCCTGCCTAAATGCTCTGGCTAGAACTTCTAATCACTGTTGAATAACAGTGGTGACAGTGGACATCCTTGTCTTGTTCCACATCTTAAGAGGGAAAGCTTTGTTTTTCAGCATTGAATATGATGTCAACCATAGGTTTTTCATATATGCCCTTAAAGAAGTTCCCTTCTATTCCTAGTTTTCTGACTGATTTTTTTTTAATTGTACCTTTTACTACAATCGTTAAGCATCCTAGGTTTCCCTGAGTTACACAGTCCCAGTCTTTAACCTTCGTCTTTTGTTTTGGTGTCCCACATGGTCCCAACCTTCCTCTTTCAACCATATTCACAGTCATCTTTGTTCAGTGTACTTACATTGCTGTGCTATTTCCCAACATTGTTTTCCAAATCTCTCACTCCTGTCTTTTCATTTCTGTCTGCAGTGCTTCCTTTAGTGTTTCCTGTAGAGCAGGTATCTTGTTCACAATCTCTGTCATTGTTTGTTTATCTGAGAATATTTTAAGCTCTTCCTCACATTTAAAGGACAGTTTTGCCACATACAGGATTCTTGGTTGGTAGTTTTTCTCCTTCCGTATCTTAAATATATCACCCCACTTCCTTCTTGCCTCCATGGTTTCTATTGAAAAATCCACACATAGTTTTATCAAGTTTCCTTTCTGTGTGATGGATCGCTTTTCTCTTGCTGCTTTCAGGATTCTCTCTTTATCTTTGACATTTGAAAATCTGATTATTAAGTTTCTTGGCGTAGGCCTGTTCAGATCTATTCTGTTTGGGGTATGCTGCGCTTCTTGGATCCATAATTTTATGTCTTTCATAACAGATGGGAAATTTTGATTGATTATTTCCTCTATTATTGCTTCTGCCCCTTTTCCCTTCTCTTCTCCTTCTGGGATACCAATGACACATACATTCTTGATTTTCATTTTGTCCTTAAGTTTTGGGAGACATTGCTCGCATTTTGCTATTCTTTTCTCTATCTGTTCTTTTGTGTGTAGGCTTTCAGGGGCCTTGTTCTCCAGTTCCTGAGTGTTCTCTTCTGCCGCTTGAGATCTGCTGTTGTATGTTTCCACTGTGTCTTTCATCTCTCTTGTTGTGCCTTTATTTCCATAGATTCTGCCAGTTAGTTTTACGAACTTTCAATTTCTACCATACATAAGCCCAGTGTTTTCATTATATGGTTCATCTCTTTTGCCATATCTTCCCTAAATTTTTTAATTGACTTATTATTAGTTGTTTCAATTCCTGTATCTCAGTTGAAGTGTAAATTTGTCCCTTTGACTGGGCCATAACTTAGTATTTCTGAGTGGTTTTAATCAAAAAAGGGTGCTGGACCAACACTATGCAAAAATCCATAACAAAATACTAGCAAACTAATTCCAACAGCACATGAAAAGGATTGTACACCACAACAAAGTGGAGATTTATCCCAGAAAGGCAAGGGTGGTTCATCATAAGAGAATAAATCATTGTAATATACACATGAATAAAACGAAAGAAAAAAAACACATGATCATCTCAATTGATGCTGAAAAGGCATTTGAAAAAATCAAGCACCCCCCTTTTTTTGGCTTTTTTAAAACTGCAGTTTTATTGAGATATATTCACATATCATACAAACCACCCAAGGTATACAATCACTGGCTCACAGTATCATTACATAGTTGTGCATACATCCCCATGATCAATTTTAGAACATTTTCATTACTCAAGACAAGAAACAAAAAGAAAAAAGAAAACCCAAATCCTCCATACCCCTTATCTCCACCCCCACCCCCCGATTACTGACCCATAGTATTGGATGTCTCCACTTTCATTTCTGATTTTAGTTATTTGTGCTTTCTATATTTTTTTCTTTGTCAGTCTAGCTAAAGTCTTGTTGATTTTATTGCTCTCTTCAAAGAAACAATGTTTGGTTTCATTGATTGTCTCTATACTTTTTCTATTCTCCATTTCATTTATCTTTGTTCTAATACTATTTTCTTCCTTCTGCTCATCTTGGGTTCAGTTCGCTGGCATTGTTATTATCATATTTCCCAACCCAATCTCACTTTGTTCTTTCAATACCCACTGCAAATGTCATCTCCATGAAACTTCACAGCAACCCTATGAGATAAGTGTCATTATATATTCATTTTATAGATAAGGAAATGAAGCAGAAAAGTTAGAAAAGTTACCTAAGATCATGCAGCTATTTTCATAATAGTAGAAACATTAGAAATAGAATAGTCACCATTTGAGCAATGCTTGTTTTCAAACCTTTGGTATGATGTCTGGCAACATTCAATAACCTTTTAAAGAAAGATAAATATGCTTTCCTATGAAGAAATGTTGTAGCGAGACTGCCATTTAGCAAGAAATTGCATAAGAGAATTTCCATAATGAAATGAAAGACCATGCTCATTTTTTCCATCAGGATCAGAGCCAAAAACAAACCATATTTCTTGAAAACGTATGTGAGGTTTCTAAGAGTTGAGGCTCAAACAGAATATATTTACCAGAAAATGGCAGGAAGACTGAGATTATAATTTGAACCAGGCAAATTATTTCATAACAGAAAATGTGGCATTTAATGCAGTTTGCAGAATACGGTATGCTAAAAACGCTACTTATGGCACTAGCAGACCTCTAGAGAGTGTAACTCGCCAAACAAAAGAGGTGAAAAAAAGAAGCTATGTCAGCATTACAAAGCCACAAAAGACTGATTTACAACTTTTTCACCACACTTCTGATTTAAAAGCAATAAAAGTACATGATGAAAAATTTCTTTCTTTTTAGCCATTTTGAATCAGAAATTTATAATAATTCAAATTTACTCTAATTTAACAGGATTTGAGTCTAACAAACACATGCACTATTAAGGTCAACCAAGTTACTAACATAGAAGACAATATGAGCAGATCAAAGTTCTCTTTTGCAGCAACTTCTGGAACATATTTCCTTGGGTTCCAGAGTGGCTTGGCCAACTGATAAGGCTAACTGATACTTCTTTACTTGAAGTAAACATTTGGTCAAAACCTCTACTAGAGGAGGCGGGGCAAGATGGCAGATTGGTGAGCTGTATGTTTTAGTTACTCCTCCAGGAAAGTAGGTAGAAAGCCAGGAACTGCATGGACTGGACACCACAGAGCAATTGGACTTTGGGCATACTTCATACAACACTCATGAACACATCGAACTGCGGAGATCAGCGAAATCTGTAAGGTTTTTCGGCCAGGGGACCCGCGCCCCTCCCTGCCAGGCTCAGTCCTGTGGGAGGAGGGGCCGTCAGCACTGGGAAGGAGAAGGGAGAACTGCAGTGGCAGCTCTTATCAGAAACTCATTCTACTGATTCAAACTCCAACCATAGATAGACCGAGACCAGACACCAGAGAATCTGAGAGCAGCCAGTCCAGCAGAGAGGAGATAGGCATAGCAAAAAACAGCAAAGAAAAACTCCAAAATAAAAGTGGAGGATTTTTGGAGTTCTGGTGAACATAGAAAGGGGAAGGGCAGAGCTCAGGCCCCGAGGCTCATATGCAAATCCCAAAGAAAAACCGATCTCTCTGCCCCCTGGGCCTTTCCTTAATGGCCCTAATTGCTTTGTCTCTTAGCATTTCAATAACCCATTAGATCTGTGAGGAGGGCTTCTTTTTTTTTTTTGCCTTTTTTTTTCTCTCTTTCTAACACAATTACTCTAAGAAGCCCAATAGAGAAAGCCTCAAAGACTTCTAATTTGGGCAGGTAAAGACAAAAGCAGAACTAAGAGAGCTCTGAGACAAAAAGCAACAATCCAGTGGCTGAGAAAATTCACTAAACACCACAACTTCCCAAGAAAAGGGGGGTGTCCACTCACAGCCATCATCCTGGTGGACAGGAAACGCTCCTGCCCGTCACCAGCCCCATAGCCCAGAGCTGCCCTAGACAACCCAGTGTGACGGAAGTGCTTCAAATAACACGCACACACCACAAAACTGGGCATGGACATTAGCCTTCCCTGCACCCTCAGCTGGTTGTCCCAGAGTTGGGAACGTGGAGCAGTATGAATTAACAAAGCCCCATTCAGCCATCATTTCAGCGACTGGGAGCCTCCATACACAGCCCAGCAGCCCAGAACTGCCCTGGGGGGACGGCACTCACCTGTGACAAAGCACAGTCATCCCTTAACAGAGGACCAGGGGTGCACAGCCTGGAAGAGGAACCCACTCCCAAGTCTCAGGAGCCATACGCGAAAACCAAGGACTTGTGGGTCAGTGGCAGAGACAAACTGTGGCAGGACAGAACTGAAGGATTAGACTATTGCAGCAGCTTTAAAACTCCAGGAGCACCAGAGAGATTTGATTGTTAGAGCCACCCCCCATCCCTGACCGCCCAGGCACACGCTCCATATACAGGGTGGGCAACACCAACTAAACACGCAAGCTTGGTACACCAATTGGACCCCAAAAGACTCACTCCCCCACTCACCACAAAGGCAAAGCAGGGGAAAACTGGATTGTGGAGAACAGGTGGCTCGTGGATGCCACCTGCTGGTTAGTTACAGAAAGTGTACTCCACAAAGCTGTAGATCTGATAAACTAGAGATAAAGACTTCAATTGGTCTACAGATCCTAAAAGAACCCTATCAAGTTCAGCAAATGCCAAGAGGCCAAAAACAACAGAAAATTATAAAGCATATGAAAAAACCAGACGATATGGGCAACCCAAGCCCAAGCACCCAAAATCAAAAGATCAGAAGAGACAAAGTACATAGAGCAACTAATCAAAGAACTAAAGATGAACAATGAGACCATAGTACAGGATACAAAGGATATAAAGAAGACCCTGGAAGAGCATAAAGAAGACACTGCAAGACTAAATAAAAAAATAGATGATCTTATGGAAATTAAAGAAACTGTTGACCAACATAAAAAGATTCAGGATACTCATAGTACAAGAATACAGGAAGTTGAACAACGAATCAGTGACCTGGAAGATGACAGAATGGAAAATGAAAGCACAAAAGAATGAATGGGGAAAAAAATTGAAAAAATCAAAATGGACCTCAGGGATATGATAGATAATATAAAACACTCAAATATAAGACTCATTGGTGTTTCAGAAGGGGAAGAAAAGGATAAAGGTCTAGGAGGAGTATTCAAAGAAATTTTCGGGGAAAACTTCCCAAATCTTCTAAACACCATAAATACACAAATCATAAATGCCCAGCGAACTCCAAATATGTCTCCACTCTGAGACATATTCTGATCAGACTCTCAAATACTGAAGAGAAGGAGCAAGTTCTGAAAGCAGCAAGAGAAAAGCAATTCACCACATACAAAGGAAACAGCATAAGACTAAGTAGTGACTACTCAGCAGCCACCATAGAGGCAAGAAGGCAGTAGCACAACATATTTAAAATTCTGAGTGAGAAAAATTTCCAACCAAGAATACTTTATCCAGCAAAGCTCTCCTTCAAATTTGAGGGAGAGCTTAAATTTTTTCAAAGAGAAACAAATGCTGAGAGAATTTGCTAACAAGAGACCTGTCCTACTGGAGATACTAAAGGGAGCCCTACAGACAGAGAAACAAAGAAAGGAGAGAGAGACTTGGAGAAAGGTTCAGTACTAGAGATTCGGTATGGGTACATTAAAGGATATTAACAGACAGAGGGGAAAAATACATATGACAAACATAAACCAAAGGATAAGATGGCCGATTCAAGAAATGCCTTCATGGTTATAACGTTGAATCTAAATGGATTAAACTCCCCAATAAAAAGATATAGATTCACAGAATGGATCTAAAAAAATGAATCATCAATATGTTGCATACAAGAGACTCATCTTAGACACAGGGACACAAAGAAATTGAAAGTGAAAGGATGGAAAAAAATATTTCATGCAAGCTACAGCCAAAAGAAAGGAGGTGTAGCAATATTAATCTCAGATAAAATAGACTTTAAATGCAGGGATGTTTTGAGAGACAAAGAAGGCCACTACATACTAATAAAAGGGGTAATTCAACAAGAAGACATAACATTCATAAATGTCTATGCACCCAATCAAGGTGCCACAAAATACATGAGAGAAACACTCGCAAAACTAAAGGAAGCAATTGATGTTTCCACAATAATTGTGGTAGACTTCAACACACACTCTCTCCTATAGATAGATCAACCAGACAGAAGACCAATAAGGAAATTGAAAACCTAAACAATCTGATAAATGAATTAGATTTAACAGACATATATAGAACATTACATCCCAAATCACCAGGATACACATTCTTCTCTAGTGCTCATGGAACTTTCTCCAGAATAGATCATATGCTGGGAAACAAAACAAGGCTCAGTAAATTTACAAAGATTGAAATTATTCAAAGCACATTCTCTGACCACAATGGAATACAATTAGAAGTCAATAACCATCAGAGACTTAGAAAATTCACAAATACCTGGAGGTTAAACAACACACTCCTAAACAATCAGTGGGTTAAAGAAGAAATAGCAAGAGAAATTGCTAAATATATAGCAAATTGAAATGAAAATGAGACAAATGAAAATGAGAACACAGCATACCAAAACCTATGGGATGCAGCAAAAGTGGTACTGAGGGGGAAATTTATAGCACCAAACACGCATATTAAAAAGGAAGAAAGAGCCAAAATCAAAGAACTAATGGATCAACTGAAGAAGCTAGAAAATGAACAGCAAACCAATCCTAAACCAAGTAGAAGAAAAGAAATAACAAGGATTAACGCAGAAATAAATGACATAGAAAACAAAAAAACAATAGGGAGTATAAATACCACCAAAAGCTGGTTCTTTGAGAAGATCAACAAGATTGACAAGCCCCTAGCTAGACTGACAAAATCAAAAAGAGAGAAGACCCATATAAACAAAATAATGAATGAAAAAGGTGACATAACTGCAGATCCTGAAGAAATTAAAAAAATTTTAAGAGGATACTATGAACAACTGTATGGCAACAAACTGGATAATGTAGAGGAAATGGACAATTTCCTGGAAACATATGAACAACCTAGACTGACCAGAGAAGAAATAGAAGACCTCAACCAACCAATCACAAGCAAAGAGATCCAATCAGTCATCAAAAAGCTTCCCACAAATAAATGCCCAGGGCCAGATGGCTTCACAGGGGAATTCTACCAAACTTTCCAGAAAGAACTGACACCAATCTTACTCAAACTCTTTCAAAACATTGAAGAAAATGGAACACTACCTAACTCATTTTATGAAGCTAACATCAATCTGATACCAAAACCAGGCAAAGATGCTACAAAAAAGGAAAACTACCGGCCAATCTCCCTAATGAATATAGATGCAAAAATCCTCAACAAAATACTTGTAAATTGAATCCAAAGACACATTAAAAAAATCATACACCATGACCAAGTGGGGTTTATTCCAGGCATGCAAGGATGGTTCAACATAAGAAAATCAATCAATGTATTACAACACATTAACAAGTCAAAAGGGAAAAATCAATTGATCATCTCAATAGATGCTGAAAAAGCATCTGACAAAATCCAACATCCGTTTTTGATAAAAACACTTCAAAAGGTAGGAATTGAAGGAAACTTCCTCAACATGATAAAGAGCATATATGAAAAACCCACAGCCAGCATAGCACTCAATGGTGAGAGACTGAAAGCCTTCCCTCTAAGATCAGGAACAAGACAAGGATGCCCGCTGTCACCACTGTTATTCAACATTGTGCTGGAAGTGCTAGCCAGGGCAATCCGGCAAGACAAAGAAATAAAAGGCATCCAAATTGGAAAAGAAGAAGTAAAACCGTCATTGTTTGCAGACGATATGATCTTATATCTGAAAAACCCTGAGAAATCGACGATACAGCTACTAGAGCTAATAAACAAATTTAGCAAAGTAGCGGGATACAACATTAATGCACATAAGTCAGTAATGTTTCTATATGCTAGAAATGAACAAACTGAAGAGACACTCAAGAAAAAGATACCATTTTCAATAGCAACTTAAAAAATCAAGTACCTAGGAATAAACTTAACCAAATATGTAAAAGACCGATACAAAGAAAACTACATAACTCTACTAAAAGAAATAGAAGGGGACCTTAAAAGATGGAAAAATATTCCATGTTCATGGATAGGAAGGCTAAATGTCATTAACATGTCAATTCTACCCAAACTCATCTACAGATTCAATGCAAACCCAATTAAAATTCCAACAACCTACTTTGCAGACTTGGAAAAGCTAGTTATCAAATTTATTTGGAAAGGGAAGATGCCTCGAATTGCTAAAGACACTCTAAAAAAGAAAAACAAAGTGGGAGGACTTACACTCCCTGACTTTGAAGCTTATTATAAAGCCACAGTTGTCAAAACAGCATGGTACTGGCACAAAGATAGACATATAGATCAATGGAATCGAATTGAGAATTCAGAGATAGACCCCCAGATCTATGGCCGACTGATCTTTGATAAGGCCCCCAAAGTCACTGAACTGAGCCATAATGGTCTTTTCAACAAATGGGGCTGGGAGAGCTGGATATCCATATCCAAAAGAAAGAGGACCCCTACCTCACAACCTACACAAAAATTAACTCAAAATGGATGAAAGATCTCAATATAAAAGAAAGTACCATAAAACTCCTAGAAGATAATGTAGGAAAACATCTTCTAGACCTTGTATTAGGTGGACACTTCCTAGACTTTACACCCAAAGCACAAGCAACAAAAGAAAAAACAAATAAACGGGAACTCCCCAAGCTTAGAAGTTTCTGTACCTCAAAGGAATTTCTCAAAAAGGTAAAGAGACAGCCAACTCAATGGGAAAAAAATTTTGGAAACCATGTCTCTGGCAAAAGACTGATATCTTGCATATATAAAGAAATCCTACAACTCAATGACAATAGTACAGACAGCCCAATTATAAAATGGGCAAAAGATATGAAAAGACAGTTCTCTGAAGAGGAAATACAAATGGCCAAGAAACACATGAAAAAATGTTCAGCTTCACTAGCTATTAGAGAGATGCAAATTAAGACCACAATGAGATACCGTCTCACACCGATTAGAATGGCTGCCATTAAACAAACAGGAAACTACAAATGCTGGAGGGGATGTGGAGAAATTGGAACTCTTATTCATTGTTGGTGGGACTGTATAATGGTTCAGCCACTCTGGAAGTGAGTCTGGCAGTTCCTTAGAAAACTAGATATAGAGTTACCATTCAACCCCATGATTGCACTTCTTGGTATATACCTGGAAGATTGGAAAGCAGTGACACGAACTGATATCTGCACGCCAATGTGCATGGCAGCATTATTCACAACTGCCAAGAGATGGACACAACCCAAATATCCTTCAGAAGATGAGTGGATAAATAAAATGTGGTAAGTACACATGATGCAATACTACACGGCAGTAAGAAGGAATGATCTCGTGAAACATATGACAACATGGATAAACCTTGAAGACATAATGCTGAGCGAAATAAGGCAGGCACAAAAAGAGAAATATTATATGCTACCACTAATGCGAACTTTGAAAAATGTAAAACGAATGTTTTATAATGTAGAATGTAGGGGAACTAGCAATAGAGAGCAATTAAGTAGGGGGGAACAATAATCCAAGAAGAACAGATAAGCTATCATGGGTAAATTTAACATTCTGGGAATGCCCAGGAATGACTATGGTCTGTTAATTTCTGATGGGTATAGTAGGAACAAGTTCACAGAAATGTTGCTATATTAGGTAACTTTCTTGGGGTAGAGTAGGAACATGTTGGAAGTAAAGTAGTTATCTTAGGTTAGCTGTCTTTTTCTTACTCCCTTGTTATGGTCTCTTTGAAATGTTCTTTTATTGTACTTTTTTTAATTTTTTTTAAATTTTTTTTTATTTTTCATACAGTTGATTTAAAAAAAAAAAAAAAGGGAAAAAAAAAAAAGGGAAAAAAATATGTAGAGCCCCCTTGAGGAGCCTGTGGAGAATGCAGGGGTATTGGCCTAACCCACCTCGATGGTTGCTAACATGACCACAGACATAGGGGACTGGTGGTTTGATGCGTTGAGCCCTCTACCACAGGATTTACCCTTGGGAAGACTGTTGCTGCAAAGGAGAGGCTAGGCCTCCCTATAATTGTGCCTAAGAGCCTCCTCCCAAATGCCTCTTTGTTGCTCAGATGTGGCCCTCTCTCTCTAGCTAAGCCAACTTGAAAGGTGAAATCATTGCCCTCCCCACTACGTGGGATCAGACACCCAAGGGAGTGAGTCTCCCTGGCAACGTGGAATGTGACTCCCAGGGAGGAATCTAGACCTGGCATTGTGGGTTGGAGAACATCTTCTTGACCAAAAGGGGGAAGTGAAAGGAAATGAAATAAGCTTCAGTGGCAGAGAAATTCCAAAAGGAGCCAAGAGGTCACTCTGGTGGGCACTCTTACACATAATATAGATAACCCTTTGTAGGCTCTAATGAATTGGAATAGCTAGCAGTAAATACCTGAAACTATCAAACTACAACCAAGAACCCATGAATCTTGATGACAATTGTATAAAAACATAACTTATGAGGGGTGACAATGTGAGAAAGCCATATGGACCACACACCCCTTTGTCTAGTTTATGGATGGATGAGTAGAAAAATGGGGAAAGGAAAAAAAAAAGCACGCAGTGTTCTTTTTTACTTCAATTGCTCTTTTTCACTCTAATTTTTATTCTTATTATTTTTGTGTGTGTAGTAATGAAAATGTCAAAAATTAATTTTGGTGATTAATGATATAATGGTACTGTAAACAACTGAATGTATGCTTTGTTTTGTATGACTGTATGGTATGTGAATATATCTCAATAAAAAATGAATTTGAAAAAAACAATTGACTATATCTAGAAAAACAATTTCAGAAGATTGTGCTTTACAAGGAAAAATTTCAGGTTATAATAATACAAATCACCAGTACACCATCAGATGAAAAGGCTTGCTATTAGGTTGATATTGGGGTTAGAAATATTTCTGTCCTGTATGGCTCATATTGTAGAGACTCTGAAATTTTTCTTCAAAATTGGCCACCTGACTTGATACAAGTTGGAGTTAACTCATTCATTCTACATCTTCTTGGATTAATGTCTGTTTAATTCCTGGTCTATGAAGACTGCATTCATCAAGGATAAAATAAAAAGTACCCTGCAAAATGACTTTCTAAAAACTGCATGCCTCAAAAAAAGTTGCTGCAAACAGAACCATGGTGATACATTATGTTTGAACATTTATAAACTCACACAGTGATGTACAGAGAATAAAATCATTCCTCTATACTGGAATTCAGCAGAACAAAAAGATAATATACGCCACGTGGGATTCCAAAAAAAAAAAGATGCTCCAGTCCCTTTATTAGGACCACAACAGCTGGTCTACGTGCCTTGCACAGAAACCCAGCCCAGTTTTGCCTGATAAATATGGACAACCCAACTGTTAAAGCAGGGCTCTAAAACAAACCCAAGTCTTGCTGGCTGGCAGAAAACAGAGCACCACTGGGAGCCAACAGATCTATATCACCATACACAGTGAACTTGCTGGATGTCCAGTCCCTACTTCCCATCACTGTGGCCAGGTATGGTGGATGCCTGATTTGGGGAGAAAACTGGGGGACAGAGCCAATCTGACAACTGGCCAGCAAGAACAAAGAAATATAGAGATCAAAGAAAACCAACAAGAAAACCCAAGGCAAAAGAGAGAAAACAACCTTCAGAATAAATTAATCAAGAAAATTAGATGCCTAGACAGCAAAAAATCATGAGTCACACAGGAAACATGAAGATATGGCCCAAAGGAACAAACTAACACCTCAACTGTGATTCAAGAGTTGAAACAACTAATTAAAGATGTTCAAACAAATCTCAATCAAATCAACAAGTTGAAGGAAAATGTGACAAAAGAGATGAAGGATATAAAGAAGACACTGGGTGACCCTAAGGAAGAATTCATAAGCTTGAAAAAAAAAAAAGGCAGAACTTATGGGAATGAAAGGCACCAACAGAAGAGATGAAAAATACATTGGAGACATAAAATAGCAGACTTGGAGAGGCAGAAGAAAGGATTACTGAACTAGAGGACAGAACATCTGAAATCCTACACAGATAGGGACAAGAATGGAAAAAATATGAGCAGGGTCTCAGGGAACTGAATGACAACATGAAGCACATGAATATACAGGTTATAGGTGTCCCAAAAGGAGAAGAGAAGAGAAAAGGAGCAGAAATAATAATAGAGGAAATAATCACTGAAAATTTCCTGTCTCTTACAGAAGACATAAAATTACAGGTCCAAGAAGTATAGCATGCCCCAAACAGAACTGATCCAAATAGACGTACTCCAAGACACTTACTAATCAGACTGTCAAATGTCAAAGACAAAGAGAATTCCGAAAGCAGCAAGAGAAAAGCGATCCATAACATACAAGGGAAGCTCAACAAGACTAAGTGTGGATTTCTCAGTAGAAACCATGGAGGGGAGAAGGCAGTGGTACGATATATTCAAGATACTGAAAGAGAAAAACTGCCAACCAAGAATCCTATATCCAGCAAAACTGTCCTTCAAAAATGAGTAGCAGTTTAAAATATTTATAGATAAACAGACACTGAGAGAGTTCATGAACAGGAGACCTCCTCTATAAGAAATACTAAAGGAAGTGCTATAGACAGATAGAAAAAGACAGGAGAGAGAGGTCTGGAGAAGAGTGTAGAAATGAAGATACCAGGAGATAGGAAGAGGGTAAAGATCAGGCATTTGATGCTGAAGGAGTACAGAATTGTTCAACAGGATTGATTGTACAGATCCAGATATGGATAGTACAATACTGGGTAATGGTAGCACAATATTGTAAGTACACTGAACAAAGATGACTGAGTACGGTTGAAAGATGAAGGTTAGGGGCATGACACCAGGAGGAAAGATAGAAGATAAGAACTGGGATGTTATAACTTAGAAGATAAAGACTAGGATGCTTTAACTTAGTGAAACCTAGAGTGATTAATGATTGTGATTAAATGTACAAATATAAGAATGTTTTTACATGAGGGAGAACAAACGAATGTCAACTTTGAAAGGTGTGGAAAATTGGAGGGTATTGAGGAAAAAATACAATCAAGTCAAACTAGAGTCTACAAGTAATAGTAACATGTAATATGCTTCCATTAATTGTAACAAAGGCAATATACCAAAGCTAAATGTCTATACAAGGGGGGTATAGGGAAGGGTGTGGGATTCTTGGCATTGGTGATGTTGTCGGACCTTTTAATTTAATTTTATTTTATTTTTACTTTTTCTTTTTTTGGCATCTTTTTTTCTCTTTCTTTGTCTTTTTCTTTTTTTTTTGCCTCTTCCTCTTTCTTTGTGGAAGTGGAAATGTTCTCATATAGATAGTGGTGGTGAATGCATAACTGTGATTATACAGGGAACCACTGATTGTTTACTTAGAAGGGAATGTATGGGGTGTGAATAAAACTGTCTAAAAAATAAACAGAGGGATACAAGTGCTGAAGAAAATGCAGAAAGAGGGATGTACCTAATCACCGTTGGTGGGGAAGTAGAATAGTGCAGCCTATCTGGAGGGAGGTGTGGTGGTTCCACAGGAAGCTAAGTATGGGGTTGCCATATGGCCCTGCAACCTTGTTATTGGGTGTATACTTCAAAGAACTGAAAAGAGGGACACAAATGGACATTTGCACAGTGGGGTTTACAGTGTCAATATTCACGATTCACAGCAGATGGAGGTGGCCTAGGGTACATCGACTGACGAATGGAATGGCAAACTGTGGTGCATATGTACAATGGAATATTGATTTGCTACAAGTAGGAATGAAGCTGTGGGGTATGCAACTAGGTGAATGGATCTTGAGGACAGTAATGTTGAGAGAAATAAATCAGAAATGAAAAGACAAACATTATGATGCATCACTAATATGGACTAACTATAATGTGCAAACTCTGAAAATTGAATCTGAAAGCACAAGTTATCAGGGGAAGGCTTATTGTAAAGGTTCCTAGACTGTAAGCTGTTAACAGTATTCATGTCTATTTCTGAGTTACAATGGCCATTTCTAAATTCTGAGATGTTGGGTTCTTTGTATATAACCTGGTTGGTCCCTGGAACTTTGGGTATCTGTGTGACACTTAAGACTCAGAGCCAAAGTTGGGCAGGTATGAACGTCAGCATTACCCCAAACAGCAAATGTTAAAGAGTCTGAACAAGGGATCAGACTTCAATTAGATACATGGATGAAATGGACTTGGTTAGGACTAAGATAAATCAGACTAAAGGATAAAGGACAATATTGACGGTGTTTTATAACTTCAACTTCTGTGTGAGACCAAAGGAAGAGATGTTTATTTGGTGCAAAATTTATCTTTTTTTGCAGCACACTCTATAATTTAACTTGTATGGTCAGTTTATTCAAACACCATAATTATATGGAAATTTGCATAGGGAGTGAAATCTGGTTGGTTTGTAGAGGTTCATGTGAAGCCCTATACATCCCAGAGTAATTTGGGAAGAAAATAAAAATGTATTTGCAAAGTCCCCTTGAGAGACTGGAGGGAAATGTGGAAATATTAAACTTCCCCACTTGGGGAATTCCTGATATTCTCATAAGCACTGGGGACTACCAATTTAGAAGGCCAAGCCCTCAATCATGGGGCTTACCCTTATGAAACTTGTTACTGCAAAGGAGAGGCTACCCTTACTTATAATTGTGCTAAGAGTCACTCTCAGAGAACCTATTTTGTTGCTCAGATGTGGCCTCTCTCTCTAAGCCAACTCTGCCGATAAACTCCCTGTCCTCCCCACTACATGTGACATGACTCCCAGGGGTGGAAATCTCCCTGACAGCATGGGACATGACTTGCAGGGATGAGCCTGGCCCTGGCATCATAGGACTGAGGAAGCCTTCTTGGACCAAAAGGGGGAACAGAAATGAAACAACATAAAATTTCAGTGGCTGAGAGATTTCAAATAGAGTCAAGAGGTCATTCTATGTATTATATAGATATCCCTTTTTAGCTTTTATTGTACTGGAATAGCTAGACCAAAACACCTGAATCTGTTGAACTGCAACCCAGTAGCCTTGGTTCTTGAAAACAAATGTATAACTATGTAGCTTACACAGTGTGACTGGGTAATTATGAAAATCCTGTAGCTCACACTCCCTTTATCCAGTATATGGACAGATGAGTAGAAAAATGGAGACAAAAAGTAAATGAATAATAAGGAGGGATGGGGGTGGGAGTGGGATGTTTTGGGTGTTCTTTTTTACTTTAATTTTTATTCTTATTCTTTTTTGTGTGTGGCAATGAAAATGTTCAAAAATTCATTGTGGTGATGAATGCACAACTACATAATGATACTGTGAACACTGATTGTACACTGTGAAGGATAATATGGTTTGTGAATATATCTCAATAAAATTGAATTTTAAAAAAAGACAATATTTGTTTGTTTTATACTTTCTCATCTTATATATTCCCCAGCTCCCCAATGTTGACTGACACTTTTTCAGTAAATACTCAACAAATTTACAGAGCATCTTTAAGAGTGCAAAAGGAGAACAGACCTGGTCTTTCCCACCAAAAAACTAAAACAGATGTGTGACTAAGATACCAACATACAGTTAAATGAAATAAGCTTAGAAAGTACTCAGTGTGTCAGCTGCATACAATGATGATTGCCAATATTATGATGCTCATTATTCAGATAGTAAGCCTAGAAAGAAAAATAAAAAACCTCCTCTGGTTTATAAATACAACGAGAGCATCACAGAATCAGAATTGGAAGGGAGCTTTCTATAACTTTCATGAACTAGTTCAAGATAAATCCTCTGGAACAACCCAGAACAATTCTGCAATTTTCCATATGATAACTTTCATTTCCTGGAAAATGGCTCACAAGTCTACTTTCAGTCTTCTCTTCTTCAGTTTACTGAATCATGCCAACCCTTAAACCACTCATTTACTTATGACATGGTTTCTAGTCTCACCTCCCCATCCTAGCTATGTTTGCTTTGGAATTTCCCATGATCTGGATATTATAATTCTATGAATATAGTCCAAGACTATCTTAAATTTTTTGACAACTGTGACACACTATCAAACTATATTTTTTAAAAGTTTGGATTAATCTTTATCTTTTTACATGTCAAAATATTTCATAATAAATATTTCATAATAAATATTTCAAATGTCCTAACACATTATATAAAGACAACTGAATATTTTCTATTGCTAGCTTCATTTTGGAGTATTTCAAAAGAAACACTAAAGTTCGTAACTTAAAGACTATTAAAAGGAAATTCTAGATCATTTTTAAAAATCCTCTTTCATGACTCTTCACCTTCTGAATACTGTGAAAAGCATACTTGTTTTTTAATTGCTTGCACAACTTTTTAATTGAAAATAAGGTTTTTGTTATTGCTGTTCTTTTACATATTGTGGAAATTTCCCACTCATCTAAGAGAACAAAAAGATTACATATTGAACACCAGCTTTCAATTATTATCAACATTTTGCCAATCTTGTTTCTTCTATCCTGTGCTCACCACTTCCCCTCAGACTATTTTAAAGCAAATCCCAGCATCACATCATCTCATCTCCCACTGAAACACATATATGTATTAGTGTCTTTTATGCCATAAGCTCTATACTTATCCCCTCTTCTCCCCCAAAATAGACTCACATGATAATCATGCCTAATCCTATACTATCCAGGACCTCTATTCTTATATTCATTTTCCTCCTTCATGTCTTGGCACATATCATTTTTCATATCTATATGAACTACTCTTATTCTAGAACTTGGATGTTCTGCTTTCATGAGATGATATTTCTTTGTTATGGGTTTTTACAATTTTGCCGATTGAGATTACTTTGTTGTGTTTATACAACAGTGGAGCATTTCACAACTACATAGGACACTGACCCATTAATGCTGGTTAATAAGTTCTGATAGACAGATCAGACAGTAGTCTGATAAGCAACTCTGCATAACTCACAGAATGTTAAAAATATTTTGCAATAACTAAAGAACATGTGGAGTAGCATTTTTAATAACCAGTAATATCCACTTTTATTTTAAAGGAAATATGTAGGGTTTGCTTTCCCAATCATAATTTTAGGGAATCCACTGTTAGATTTACAAAAAACAAAAACAAACAAACAAACAATAACAAGAACAACCAAACAAAAAACAAAAAAAAAAAAACCCTACAACATGCTAGAAAATCTAAAGGTTTGCAAAGATGGAAAAATACCAAATAATCGTTAAGAGGCAGCATTCCTAAGAGCAGCAAGTCATCATGATGCAGAGGTGAAAATCCTTCAAAAAGTTGAGAGATTCTAAACATAAACCCTGCTTAAAAAGTAACCTACAGACTCTTGTCTGGGGAGTTGCCAAAAACATTTCAATCAGGAAACATGATATAACCCTGTAAAATACTAGTGGATGATTGGGTTGGGGGTACAGGGTACTTGAGGGAGGCCAGTAGAGGGTTTTAAAGGACAAGTAAAGGAGAGAGATACAGGCATACTTCACT
This sequence comes from Choloepus didactylus, assembly GCF_015220235.1. Classification (NCBI taxonomy): domain Eukaryota; kingdom Metazoa; phylum Chordata; class Mammalia; order Pilosa; family Megalonychidae; genus Choloepus; species Choloepus didactylus. The sequence continues at coordinate 103,194,368 of NC_051308.1, forward strand.
TTTTATCAAACCTCTTTGGACTTTCAAAACCTTTTCATTGAGAGTCCAACATAATAACCCTTTCCCTAATTTTCCACCAAAGATTTCAATTTCAGCACATACTTTTAATGCTGTGATATAATAAATTTTAAAAATAAAAACAAAGCAACAAAGTCGGTTTTTTTTTTTTTTAAAGTAAGGCATTAAGAAAGCACTAAGTTTCAAAACTTACATCTGAACCCACACTTCTCATGGTACTTTGTAAGACAGGTTTAGTCACAGAAAGTTTTCCATTCACTGGGCCATTCGCCACAGGGGCCGGTACCACATTCACCACATGATTAGGTAGCTGTGTGGCTCCCCCTGCAACAGTAAGTACTGGCTGAGGAGAGGGCAGAACTCCAGGAGCCTGAAGTTGTACCACGGTAGGCTGAGAGAGCAGAACAGTCTGACCTGCATTAAAGAAACAGAGAAAAAAACAAAAGGAATCAGAGAGTGCTTTACCTGCACTGCCTGGGAAAGCAGTTCAACACTGAGGACTCGTTGAAAGATATAAGGTCACATGGAAGGATTCAAGGCCACTGATTAAAACACAATCAACAGCACACATTCATGGTAACTTTGAGGTTTTGATTAACAATACACTTCTGTATTTATTTTTCTCAACCATCTATATATCAAACTTGATAAGTTATACACACATTTTTCTAAGTATTAACCTCAGATTTATTAGTACTAAAAGGGTTTTTGATATTATAAACAAATTTTTTATGCTGAATACAGTGATCCATATATTTTAAATTAATAGGATTTACAAACACAAAAAACATGAAAAAAATATATATAACAGAGACTGAGTAACTCAATACCTGGAAGAACAGAGGACTACAAATATCAAAAAAGTTTAGCTAATTAGCACAGCAAATCTATAAACAGGTAATTTAAAAGAGTGTGTTGATACCAACCCTCATCCCTTTCCCCTCAAAAAAAATGGCCTACTCTATCTTCTTAGTCTTTACATTTATAATCATTTTTAAATTATGCTAATCTGAGGAGAATAACATCATTAATCTAAAGAAGACTCATATAACTCAACATCGGTCTTTAAAATTTTACTTGCCTGCCGAGTGTCTCTTTTCAGATCTGGACAATTTTATAAGACACTGAAAGCCTTGCCTAATTTCCACAGCTGCTTGAAGCCTATCTAGCAAAATAAAGGTACTACAGTAACTGGCAACTAAAATTCCACATAAATTTATAATTCTTCTTCAAGGAAAAAAAGAATGCATTATACTTTCAGACAGTTTAACAAGACCCATGTAAAGCTCAGCTCAGTATTTCAAAGGATCAGGGAATATTAAATATCAAAATAATGCTTCAAAACATTCATTTGTTAAAAACATCTGTCCAAACTAAAAAAGATCACTTTTCAAAAGCAAAGTCCTTACGATACAGAAGGCCTCAAAAAGCATGCTAAGTAGCAGAATTGAATTCACAGCATTTTATCCCAGATAAATTAGTAAAATGAAATACCTAACACTTTCATACATTGTAATACATATGGTTTACTTGGGTATAAGTGATCACTAAACATTTTTATCTTGTCATTTTCCCTTGGACCAACTTCTTTTATGAAATAAATATAAAATGGGAAATGACTCATAAGCTGATTTATGCTTAGGCCAAACATGCAAATAAAAAGTAATTAATACAGAAAATAAATAGCATATGACCAAGTGCTACATTTTAATAAGAATTTACCAAGAAATTACAGTCAATCTGACACTATGAAAAGACATACTCATCATAATATAAAACTTAAACCAGGGGTTCCCAACCCATTTGAATATAAGTACTCTTTTTTACTATCAAAAACTATCATGGTCACCCAAGATGATCATGGTTGTCCTTTCAGTTTCTGTGAAATGAGAAAATACACAATGAGAAAAAACTATTAAGAATTTAATAATGATTCAAAATGAATTTTTATTTAGTTTATTAATCAGAAGTGTAACTACAAAAATTTAAAAATAGCAGGATAGATATATGAAACAAAATTTTTACTCATTCTACAGAAAATGCTTGCTACAAATATGGATTTGTGGATGCCCTGCAAATTGCCACAGGCTACCCCACCACCACCCACATCCCCAGGTCCAGAGTCTACAGGTTGAGAACCACTGACTTAGACTAATACATTGACAAAAGCACTATAGGAAACAGTATTTCACATCCTCTGAGTTTACGAAAGAATGATTTCTAAAAAAAAAAACAAAAACTAAACACTATTCAATGAACTTTGGGACTATTCCAAAGAACAGAGGAGCTGGTAAGCATAAAGAATTAAGTCATTTCAAAGAAAGGACTGTACTTCAGCTCCAGTTACAGATGTCAAACATTAGCAATAATATAAATTAAGATAATATAAATTTAAATGGATTAGTAATATTTCTTGAAACTAATTAAGAAAAATAATCCAAGTCTGTGCTGTGCATTGTCTAGTTATCAGCATCTCCTTGCTGAGAGAAATGCATCACAAAGAGAGTGAAATAGAAGAATACCAAAGCAAGGTCTGTGTACCAGATGTAGCTATAAGTTCCACCAGTTCACTTGTTGTCTCCTTTTTTCCATAATGTACATCAAGCCCTCTCATCCCAAAGTGCCTAACTATCCTCAAATTACCCAGCACCTAAATCAAAGATCTTCTAAATATTCTAGGCATGTTCAAGTTCAAGACAGATGGAGGGAAACAACTAAATTTCTATTTTAATGTGTTCAAATAAAAGCAAAAAACTCTCATGGTGACTTGATAAATGCTAATCTACTAGATGACCAAACCACAAACATGCAATGCAAAAGACTCTGGGGCCTTACTAGTTAACAGTTGAACATAGTTACTGTTGTTCCTGGTATGGAAACAGTTAAAGAGGACATGCCAAAAAGCCCTTTATCCATTTCAGAGAGTTCAAAATCCTCTTCAGTATTACATGCAAATTCCCCTTAATGGTACACGGCTGGATTCAATGCTGGACACTTGCAACTATGCATAACTCACTAATTTTGATAGTTCTTCCTTCAAATATTTCAATCTACGTATCAAACGGATGCCTCTTTTTGAATAAAGTGGTATAGCTGTGTGACTATGGGCAAACAATGTCTCTTCACCTTAGTTTTCTAATCTGTTAAATGGAGATAATAGCACCTATCTTCACAAAGTTGATGTAAGGATTAATAAGATAACGCTCTTAAGCACCTTAGAACAGTGCCTGGCACACAATAAGAGCTTAATGTTAGCTATTATTATTATTTTAATGAAATTCCTTTTCTGTGTAATAAAAGCTTCCATATGGGCTTTATATACTAGTCATATTAAGGTCAGGCTTTTACTTTTTATAGATGTGTTTGAAGTAATACCTATGGGAACTATAATGAGGCTCTTCACAAGTTTAAATTCTTATCCTTTGGGAAGACAGCGATCCTTTTGAGAACTTGATTTTTGGAGACTCTCCCTAGAAAAATCCACAAATGAACATGTATAAAATTTGTGTTTTATTTCAAGGATTTCATGAACTCTTAACACCCATTCAAAGATCACAATCACAAAAATCCCTATTTTACAGGATTGCTATTTTTCACATATATAAGTCAGCAGTTTTGACCCTGCATTGGAAGAGCCGGCGTTTCAAACCAAACAGGTTTTGTTTGTTTGTTTGGGGGGAAAAGGGTATAGGTATTAGGGATTAAACTATGTCCCCCAAAAAGGCATGTTCAGGTCCCAACCCCTGGTCCTGTGGGTGTGAACCCATTTGTAAATAAGACCTTTGAAGATGTTACTAGTTAAGGTGTGCCCATAATTGGTAAGGGTGGGCCTTAATCCAATATAGCTGAAGTCCTTATAAACAAAGGAAACTGAGCACAGAAGAAGAAGTCATGGGGAGTAGCCAGAAGCTGGAAGTCAACAAAGCCCAGAAGAGAAAGGAGAAGATGCTGCCATGAGCACTGACATGTGACGGAAAAGCCAAGGAACCCTAAGACTGTCATCAGACAGAAGATACAGGCCCCGGGAAGAAGTAAGCCTTTCAGCCTCTGAAACCGTGAGCCAATAATTCCTGTTGTTAAGCCAACCCACTGTAGGATATTTGTCTTAGCAGCTAGGAAACTCAGACAGTAGGGATTGATGGATTTTCACTGATCCATTCACTCCCTCATCTAGTTCTTTTTATCAATGTCATATATTCTATGACAATGGAACAGAACAAAGCTAACAGAATACATCAAAGTCAAATTTATGACCTTTACCTCATTAAAAACCATGTTCCGAAAATATAACCATAAAAGCAAATGTAACATTTTATTTATTACGTCCATACCCCATTAACACCTAGTTCTACTTGATGCCAGCAAGGTAAATCCAAAGAAAAGAATGCTTGCAGAAGTTTCCTGTACTTATATCTACAGACATAAGTATAATACATAGACAAAGAATATGCCTCAAGACAGCTTTATGTCCAAATGATTCCTATCTCTGAATAGTACCAAATCCTCAAACTTGAACTTCTTTGAATAGTGACCTAAACTTCATGTAGAATTACAAGCATATGAGGCCACCTGGTGGATGAAATAAAAAAACACTCAATCTTAGCTACTTGAAGGCACAGTTCGGGTTTCCTTAGTAGAACTGAGCTCTCTTCCTAATGTCTACCTCAAGATCCTGTTTACTAAACCATGCAGCCTCCTCAGAGATTAAGAACCTGATTCTACTGCAAAAATACCTATAAGACCTGAAACAGACCATATCAATTTAAAGACGACCTCTCATTTAAAAAAAAAAAAAAAACAGTTCACAGCCACAAAAACCTCAGAATGAAATGATACCAATAAAGTTTCCAGATTTTCTTCTTCATTACAGGTGTTTATATGAAACCAAAAGCCTTAGAGACAGGTGTTTCCCCAACTAAAACAGTAAGAAAAAGAGAACTGTATCAATCTATATAGCAATCTCTCATCATACAGAAATCACATGCTAGTCATATCTGCAACCTCCTTAGAGCAAAGGACAATTCCTGACACACAGCTTGGGCTCAGAAATTATAGCCTGAGTTAAAGCAAATCATATGACACAAGCCTTACTGCCCTTCAGTTAAACATACTCAGCCTCAAATTGCATTCAGGTACCTTTAGTGGGTGCAGGTTGTATACTGATAATGGGCTGCTGCTTTGCAAGTGGCATAAGTGTTGGTAGTGTCTGAATAATGATGGTTTTTGCTGGAACACTGGAGTTGGTTTTGACTCTTGGATGCTGCTGGAAGCAATAAAGGCTTAGGCTGAAATTGAAGGTTTTGGAATTGATCTGAATTTTTTTCTTTGGAGTCAACCCATTTCTGGAGAGAAAAACAAACCACAAATCAATCTGAAGGCAATTAGGCAAACCCTAGAGAACAGATTCTATTACATACCTTTCTTTACAACATTATCTTCACTTCACCGCTGAGTAATATCTTTAATTGAAGGTTAAGCATAACTACTCCATATCCTACAGGACTGAAGAAAAGACCTGAAATTGAAATCTTTTCTTTTTGACCAAACATGTAGCTTTGAGAAGGGGACATATGAACTGGTAAAGAAGAATACCTAAAATTACTGAATAAAGCCTGAAGATTAATAAAGTAACAAATGCCACAGGTGAATGGCCTTCAGATCCAGTATATTTAACTATAATTTGGAAATTTCTCCTGAAAAGAAGATGGGGACTAGGTCTATTTTAAAGTATCTTTCACCTATAAAGATAGAGACAACCAAAGAAGAAATATTTCTTCCCTCTCTTCTCCACAGTGAATGATCCATAACTAATTAGGCTCAGTCGTTTAAAAACAGCAAGCCAGTTTAAAAAACATACCACTTATCCAACATTTCTTTCAAGAACTAGAACACAAGTTCAGTCTAAAAAAGAAATAACAGCAGAAATTAGAATATTGAGTAATACCAGTTTTATTCCTGGGACCAATAATGGGCTTATCTTCCTTCAGTGGCTCTACTGAAGAGGGACTATTAGCACTTTCACCATATAAAGAAAGGGGAAACATCTGGGAACTGGAAGACAAATCCAACTCCTCCTGTAGCAAAATAAAACAAAAACAAATTCATCAGAAGAGTACAATCTTTGAGTAACAAATTACTTAGACAGAGAAGAAAATCCCATATATAAACAAAGAAACTCTTTGAGGCAAAGGTATGAAACATTAGAGACCATATCTATATATTAAGTACTAAGAGACTATGGATAAATCAACATTATCCATCAACCGTAAAGGAAAAATGACTCAAAATGCAAAGTATGTCTACACCATCATCTTTCTATTAAAGATAATTATCACTGATTTGCTTCTACACTTCCTCCCATGAGCTTTATATCTTACTTGGTTCCTTTTCATACATTTAGTATCATTATAAGACTACAGTTAAAACGCCAGTATCTTTTCCCACAGTCTCTTTTATTCAGTATTATATGAAGCTCAAAAGCATAATAATCTTACTATTTTTATCCTATCTATTTATTAGCACTGCCTTTGTCCCAAATGCCTTGTTGAAGACAAACATCAAAAGGAGCAGGGCTATTTTCTTTCATTTAATGGGTGAATTGATAATACTGAAACAGATAATGATAACATTAATATTTTCCAAAAGTCCTTTAGCATTTTTGGTGGATCTGTCTCATTTTGTTAGAGCAAATATATTTAACATAGGATAAAAGTAGCATTTCAATTCAGAATAGAATGGGCATAATCTCCACCTCAAACCATCTTCAAAATCTATAAATTATTAGAAGAAAATGTAAGAGAATACTTGTTTACTCTCAGAATGACATAGGCATTGTAAGGTCAAGAAACTCAGAAGCCACAAAGGAAGAAGAGACAGATGTGAACCCACAAAAATTAGACATTTTGTAACGAAAAACAGACCATAAACAAAGTTAAAAGACAAAATACATAATGGGAGAAATATCTATCGAAAATGGACAAATGACAGGAACAGCCAAGTCACAGAAAAAGAAATGCAAATGGGAGCAAAAGGTAAATTTAAAAGAAAAAAGTTTTAATCAGATGACAAAAAATTAAAATAACCTAAAGAGAATACAGCAGAAATGTACATCATGCTACTGGGAGTGAGAATTGCTTCATTCAGTCATCCTTAACACCAAAATCAGCACATAGCCATAAGGGTCTAAATGAACCACACAGAGTATATTATAATATATTTGGAAGAAACAAAGTATATAAAAAGATGCTCAGCATCATATGGCATTAAGGAATTGTAAGTTAAAACAACAATGAGATATCATTACAAACCTATTGGAATGGCTAAAGTTCAAAGCACTGACAACACCAAATGCTGGCAAGGATATGGAACAACAGGAATTCTCATTCATTGTTGGTAGGAATGCAAAATGATATAGCTGCTTCAGAAGACAGTCTGGTAATTTCTTACAAAGCTAAACATAATCTTAGCATATGACCCAGCAATCACACTTTTTGGTATTTATCCCATGAGTTGAAAACTTATGTCCACAAAAAGCCTGCACATGAATGTTTATAGCAGCTTTATTCATAATTGCCAAAACTTGGAAGCAACTGAGATATCCTTCAGTGGGTGAATGGATAAACAACTGTGGTACAACAATACAAGGGAATATTATTCAGCCATCAAAAGAAATGATGAGTGATATCAGCAGCACGGTGACATAAGACATCCCCTGAAAAAGCCTCCCCAGAGATTTAGTGAATAAAAGGACAAATCCCATTTGCTTAGAACTTCAGAACATGGTAGAAACTGGAGAAGGACTCCACAAATGCTGAATCAAACAGAAAAATCTCAGGTAGGAGAAATCCATCCCGGATCGCAGGTCAGTTTCCCATTCCCCTCCCCCTCACTTGATCCCAAGCAGCTTGGGAGTCAAGCAAAATCTGGCTGGGGTCCCTCCAGAGCACTATGGACAGAGACTATAGAGTGACTCACAGCAGTGAGTTAGAATTCCACGAATATCCAGGCACAAGGACCTAAGTCTGCAGACACACAGGGTGGAACACAAGCTGCTGAGGAGTGCTGCACAGTAAAGGGCCCCAAGGAGCAAAAAAAAAGAGAGAGAGAGAAAACATGATAGAAAGGCTGGTAATAATGGTTGCACCCTCACTCAACCCAGTTTCAGTCAGATGGACCACCTAAAGGCAAAACAGTCTTTTCTGAAATGAACCACCTTTCTGGGTTAACCCCATCTAGCTCCCCACGGCAGAATACCCTAAACAGGAAAGAAACCAGAAGCAGAAAAGCCTCACAGAAAAAGAAAGTGTGTGTTTTGGGGGGAGGGGGTTAGTGGGGAGGTTTAAACTGAACTGCTGTAAGATACGGGGGTCCCAGAACTTGAAAGTGTAAGGAAAACAGGGCACTGAGTGAGGAACAGAATTTAAACAAATCAAAGGTAATGAAAATGTTCAAAAATTAATTTTGGTGATGGACACACAACTATATGGTGGTACTGTGAAAAAATGATTGTATGCTTTATATGACTGCATGGATGTGAATATATATCAATAAAATTGAATTATTAAAAAATAATAATGGGTGGGGTGGGGGAAAGGGTATAGGATGCTTTAGGTTTTCTATCTTTTACTTCTTTTTCTGGAGTAATGAAAATGTTCTAAAATTGATCATGGTGATGAAAGTACAACTATGGGATGATACTGTGAGCCACTGATTGTATACATTGGATGAACTGTATGGTATGCGAATATATGTCAATAAAATTGCATTTTAAAAAAATGAGGGAAAGTTTTAAACATTCACAGATGAACAGAAACTGAGAGAGTCTGTCAACAAGAGACCTGTCCTACGAGAGTTGCTAAAGAGTTCTGTAGGTTGAAGGAAAAGATAGGAGAGAGTGGCTTAGAGCAGTCTGAAGAAATGAACATCATCAGTAAGGGCGACTAAAAGGGTAACTGAAAAAGCCAGTAATACTGTATCCTCAATATACAACTCTACTCTTTAATTCATATAAGAATCAGAATACAGTTGAACAAGAAAAAGGCATATTTCCTGACGATGGACATACAAAATGCAACATGATGAAGGGGAACAAAAACAACTTAAAGAGGGGAAACAAAGGGATATGGGAGCAGAGAACGTGTATGCTACTGAAGCTAAGCTGGTATTTTTTCAAATTAGTAGGTTATAAATATAGATTGTGTAATATAAACCCCAGGGTAACCAAAAAGAAAGTATTTTAAAAATATACAGAAACAGAAATGAGAATGGCATCAGTCTGATACATAACAAAAGATCAACCATACAGAAAAGGAAGTTGCCAAATAGGAAGAGAGAAAAAAAAACAAAAAAGATACGATATATAAAACCAAAAGACAAAATGGCTGAGATAAGTACTGCCTTTATAGTAATAACACTGAATGTTTAATGGATTAAACTCCCAAATCAAAAGATACAGTTTGCAGAACGGATAAAATCTATATATATGATTCACCTATATGCTGTCTACAGAATCTCACTTTAGATACAAAGACAAAAATGGGTTGAAAGTGGAAAGAATGGAAAAATATTTGATTACATGCAAATAGAAAACCAAAAAAAAGAGCTGGGATAGCTATACTAATATTAAAAACAATAGACTTTAACTCAAAAGCTGTCATAGGAGACACTATATATTAATAAAAGGGGCACTCCACCAAGAAATAACAATCGTAAATGTTCATGCACCTAACCACAGAGCCCCAAAATACATGAGGCAAATGCTGGCAAAAATGAAGGGAGAAATAGATACCTCCAAATAATAAAGACTTCAATATACCACTCTCATCAACAGATAAAACATTTAGATGGAAGATCAATAAGGAAACAGAGAACTTGAATAATATGATAAAAAACTAGACCTAACAGACATATACAGAATATTGTACCCCAAAACAGCAGGATATACATTTTCTCAAATGCACATGGATCATTCTCAAGAATAGGCCACACGTTGGGTCACAAAACAAGACTCAATATATTTAGAAAGACTGAAATCATACAAAGCATCTTTTCTGACCATAATGGAATGAAGCTGGAAACCAATACCAGGCAGACAACCAGAAAACCCACAAATACATGGAAGTTAAATAATGCTCTCTTAAACAATCAGTGGAGCAAAGAAGAGATTGGAATCCTGAGACAAATGAAAAATGAGAACAGACCATATCAAAACCTATGAGATGCAGTGAAGGCAATGCTGAGAGGGCAATTTATAGCCTTAAATGCTTACATTAAAAAAGTAGAAAGAGCTAAAATCAAAGACATAACTACACACACCTGGAACAACTACAAAAAGAACAGCAAACTAATCCCAATGCAAGCAGAAGGAAAGAAATAAAGAGTAGAGCAGAAATAAAAGAAATTGATAATAAAAAAATAGAATTAACAAAATCAAAAGTTCATTCTTTGAAAAGATCAACAAAATTGACAAACTCCTACCTAGACTGACAAAGAAAAAAAGAGAGAGAGAAGATGCAAATAAATAAAATCAGAAATGGGGGGTGGCATTACTACTGACCCTGCAGAAATAAAAAGGATCATAAGAAGATACTATGAACAACTATAAGCCAAGAAATCAGACAACCTAGATAAAATGAACAAACTCCAAAAACCACATGAACAACCTATACTGAACAAGAAACAGAAAACTTCAGCAGACCAATTATAAGCAAAGAGATTGAATCAGTGATCAAAAACCTGTCACCAAAGAAAAGCCCAGGACCAGATGGCTTCAGAGGTAAATTCTACCAATCATTCCAAGAAGAATTAATACCAATACTACTCAAACTCTTCTAAAATATTAAAGAGGAGGGAACACTACTTATCTCATTCTACGAGGCCAACCTCACTCTAATACCAAAGTCAGATAAAGTTACTACAAGACAAGAAAATTAAACACTAATTTCTCTTATGAATATAGGTGCAAAAATCCTCAACAAAATACTTGCAGATCGAATCCAACAGCATAACAGAAGTGTTACACATGATGATCAAATGACTTTTATCCCAGGTATGAATGGGTGGTTCAACATAAGAAAATCAATTAATATAAAACACCACCTTAACAAAATAAAGAGGGGAGGCAGGGCAAGATGGTGGATTGGTGAGGTGTATGTTTTAGTTACTCCTCCAGGGAAGTAGGTAGAAAGCCAGGAACTGCGTGGACTGGACAACACAGAGCAATTGGACTTTGGGCATACTTCATACAACACTCATGAACACGTTGAACTGCTGAGATCAGCGAAATCTGTAAGTTTCTGCGGCCAGGGGACCCGCTCCCCTCCCTGCCAGGCTCAGTCCTGTGGGAGGAGGGGCCGTCAGTGCTGGGAAGGAGAAGGGAGAACTGCAGTGGCAGCTCTTATCAGAAACTCATTCTACTGATCCAGACTCCAACCATAGATAGACTGAGACCAGACACCAGGGAATCTGAGAGCAGCCAGCCCAGCAGAGAGGAGATAGGCATAGCAAAAAACAGCAAGACAAACTCAAAAATAAAAGTGGAGGCTTTTTGGAGTTCTGGTGAACATAGAAAGGGGAAGGGCAGAGCTCAGGCCCTGAGGCTCATTTGCAAATCCCAAAGAAAAACTGATCTCTCTGCCCCCTGGATCTTTCCTCACTAGCCCTAATTGCTTTGTCTCTTAGCATTTCAATAACCCATTAGATCTGTGAGGAGGGCCCTTTTTTTTAATTTTTTTTTTTTATTTTTCTAAAACAATTACTCTAAGAAGCCCAATACAGAAAGCCTCAAAGACTTGCAATTTGGGCAGGTCAAGACAAGAGCAGATCTAAGAGAGCTCTGAGACAAAAGGCAATAATCCAGCGGCTGAGAAAATTCACTAAACACCACAACTTCCCAAGAAAAGGGGGGCATCCGCTCACACCCATCATCCTGGTGGACAGGAAACACTTCTGCCTGTCGTCGGCCCCATAGCCCAGAGATGCCCCAGACAACCAAGTGTGATGGAAGTGCTTCAAATAACGCATACACCACAAAATTGGGCATGGACATTAGCCTTCCCTGCACCCTCACCTGGTTGTCCCAGAGTTGGGAAGGTGGTGCAGTGGGAATTAACAAACCCCATTCAGACATCATTTCAGCAGACTGAGAGCCTCCCTACACAGACCGGCAGTTCAGAACTGCCCTGGGCGGACGGCACTCACTTGTGACATAGCACAGTCATCCCTCAACAGAGGACCAGGGGGTGCAAGGCCTGGAAGAGGAACCCACTCGCAAGTCTCAGGGGCCACACGCCAATACCAAGGACTTGTGGGTCAGTGGCAGAGACAAACTGTGGCAGGACTGAACTGAAGGATTAGACCACTGCAGCAGCTTTAAAACTCCAGGAACACCAGGGAGATATGATTGTTAGAGTCGCCCCCCGCTCCCTGACAGCCCAGACATACGCCCCTTATACAGGGCGGGCAACACCAACTACACATGCAAGCTTGGTACACCAATTGGACTCCACAAGACTTACTCCCCCACTCATCACAGAGGCAAAACAGGGGAGAACTGGCTTGAGGGGACAGGTGGCTCGTGGATGCCACCTGCTGGTAGTCAGAGAAAGTGTACTCCACGAAGCTGTACATCTAACAAATTAGAGATAAGGACTTCAATTGGTCTACAAATCCTAAAAGAACTCTATCAAGTTAAGCAAATGCCAAGAGGCCAAAAACAACAGAAAATTTTAAAGCATATGAAAAAACCAGATGATATGGATAACCCAAGCCCAAGCACCCAAATCAAAAGATCAGAAGAGTCACAGTACCTAGAGCAACTAATCAAAGAACTAAAGATGAACAATGAGACCATGGTACGGGATATAAAGGACATCAAGAAGAGCATGGAACAGGACATAAAGGACATCAAGAAGACCCTAGAAGAGCATAAAGAAGACATTGCAAGACTAAATTAAAAAAATAGATGATCTTATGGAAATAAAAGAAACTCTTGAACAAATTAAAAAGATTCTGGATACTCATAGTACAAGACTAGAGGAAGTTGAACAACGAATCAGTGACCTGGAAGATGACTGAACAGAAAATGAAAGAACAAAAGAAAGAATGGGGAAAAAAATAAAAAAAATCGAAATGGACATCAGGGATATGATAGTTAATATAAAACATCGAAAAATAAAACTCATTGGTGTTCCAGAAGGAGAAGAAAAGGGTAAAGATCTAGGAAGAGTATTCAAAGAAATTGTTGGGGAAAACTTCCCAAATCTTCTAAACACCATCAATACACAAATCATAAATGCCCAGCAAACTCCAAATACAATAAATCCAAATAAACCCACTCCGGGACATATTCTGATCACACTGTCAAATACAGAAGAGAAGGAGCAAGTTCTGAAAGCAGCAAGAGAAAAGCAACTGACCACATACAAAGGAAACAGCATAAGACTAAGTAGTGACTACTCAGGAGCCACCATGGAGGCAAGAAGTCAGTGTACAACATATTTAAAATTCTGAGTGAGAAAAATTTCCAACCAAGAATACTTTATCCAGCAAAGCTCTCCTTCAAATTTGAGGGAGAGCTTAAATTTTTCACAGACAAACAAATGCTGAGAGAATTTGCTAACAAGAGACCTGCCCTACTGGAGATACTAAAGGGAGCCCTACAGACAGAGAAACAAAGAAAGGAGAGAGAGACATGGAGAAAGGTTCAGTACTAAAGAGATTCGGTATGAGTACAAAAAAGGATATTAATAGAGAGAGGGAAAAATATACACGACAAACATAAACCAAAGGATAAGATGGCTGATTCAAGAAATGCCTTCACGGTAATAATATTGAATGTAAATGGATTAAACTCCCGAATTAAAAGATATAGATTGGCAGAATGGATCAAAAAAAAAATGAACCATCAATATGCTGTATACAAGAGACTCATCTTAGACACAGGGACACAAAGAAATTGAAAGTGAAAGGATGGAAAAAAATATTTCATGCAAGCTACAGCCAAAAGAAAGCAGGTGTAGCAATATTAATCTCAGATAAAATAGACTTCAAATGCAGGGATGTTTTGAGAGACAAAGAAGGCCACTACGTACTAATAAAAGGGGCAATTCAACAAGAAGAAATAACAATCGTAAATATCTATGCACCCAACCAAGGTGCCACAAAATACATGAGAGAAACACTGGCAAAACTAAAGGAAGCAATTGATGTTTCCACAATAATTGTGGGAGACTTCAACACATCACTCTCTCCTATAGATAGATCAACCAGACAGAAGACCAATAAGGAAATTGAAAACCTAAACAATCTGATAAATGAATTAGATTTAACAGACATATACAGGACATTACATCCCAAATCACCAGGATACACATACTTTTCTAGTGCTCATGGAACTTTCTCCAGAATAGATCATATGCTGGGACATAAAACAAGCCTCAATAAATTTAAAAAGATTGAAATTATTCAAAGCACATTCTCTGACCACAGTGGAATACAATTAGAAGTCAATAACCATCAGAGACTTAGAAAATTCACAAATACCTGGAGGTTAAACAACACACTCCTAAACAATCAGTGGGTTAAAGAAGAAATAGCAAGAGAAATTGCTAAATATATAGAGACGAATGAAAATTAGAACACAACATACCAAAACCCATGGGATGCAGCAAAAGCAGTGCTAAGGGGGAAATTTATAGCACTAAACGCATATATTAAAAAGTAAGAAAGAGCCAAAATCAAAGAACTAATGGATCAACTGAAGAAGCTACAAAATGAACAGCAAACCAATCCTAAACCAAATACAAGAAAAGAAATAACAAGGATTAAAGCAGAAATAAATGACATAGAGAACAAAAAAACAATAGAGAGGATAAATATCACCAAAAGTTGGTTCTTTGAGAAGATCAACAAGATTGACAAGCCGCTAGCTAGACTGACAAAATCAAAAATAGAGAAGACCCATATAAACAAAATAATGAATGAAAAAGGTGAAATAACTGCACATCCTGAAGAAATTAAAAACATTATAAGAGGATACTATGAACAACTGTATGGCAACAAACTGGATAATGAAGAGGAAATGGACAATTTCCTGGAAACATATGAACAACCTAGACTGACCAGAGAAGAAATAGAAGACCTCAACCAACCCATCACAAACAAAGAGATCCAATCAGTCATCAAAAACCTTCCCACAAATAAATGCCCAGGACCAGATGGCTTCACAGGGGAATTCTATGAAACTTTCCAGAAAGAACTGACACCAATCTTACTCAAACTCTTTCAAAACATTGAAGAAAATGGAACACTACCTAACTCATTTTATGAAGCTAACATCAATCTAATACCAAAACCAGGCAAAGATGTTACAAAAAAGGAAAACTACCGGCCAATCTCCCTAATGAATATAGATGCAAAAATCCTCAACAAAATACTTGCAATTCGAATCCAAAGACACATTAAAAAAATCATACACCATGACCAAGTGGGGTTCATTCCGAGCATGCAAGGATGGTTCAACATAAGAAAATCAATCAATGTATTACAACACATTAACAAGTCAAAAGGGAAAAATCAAATGATCATCTCAATAGATGCTGAAAAAGCATTTGACAAAATCCAACATCCGTTTTTGATAAAAACACTTCAAAAGGTAGGAATTGAAGGAAACTTCCTCAACATCATAAAGAGCATATATGAAAAACCCACAGCCAGCATAGCACTCAATGGTGAGAGACTGAAAGCCTTCCCACTAAGATCAGGAACAAGACAAGGATGCCCGCTGTCACCACTGTTATTCAACATTATGCTGGAAGTGCTAGCCAGGGCAATCCGGCAAGACAAAGAAATAAAAGGCATCCAAATTGGAAAAGAAGAAGTAAAACTGTCATTGTTTGCAGATGATATGATCTTATATCTGGAAAACCCTGAGAAATCGACGATACAGCTACTAGAGCAAATAAACAAATTTAGCAAAGTAGCGGGATACAAGGTTAATGCACATAAGTCAGTAATGTTTCTATATGCTAGAAATGAACAAACTGAAGAGACACTCAAGAAAAAGATACCATTTTCAATAGCAACTAAAAAAATCAAGTACCTAGGAATAAATTTAACCAAAGAAGTAAAAGACCTATACAAAGAAAACTACATAACTCTACTAAAAGAAATAGAAGGGGACCTTAAAAGATGGAAAAATATTCCATGTTCATGGATAGGAAGACTAAATGTCATTAAGATGTCAATTCTACCCTAACTCATCTACAGATTCAATGCAATCCCAATCAAAATTCCAACAACCTACTTTGCAGACTTGGAAAAGCTAGTTATCAAATTTATTTGGAAAGGGAAGATGCCTTGAATTGCTAAAGACACTCTAAAAAAGAAAAAACGAAGTGGGAGGACTTACACTCCCTGACTTTGAAGCTTATTATAAAGCCACAGTTGCCAAAACAGCATGGTACTGGCACAAAGATAGACATATAGATCAATGGAATCGAATTGAGAATTCGGAGATAGACCCTCAGATCTATGGCCGACTGATCTTTGATAAGGCCCCCAAAGTCACTGAACTGAGCCATAATGGTCTTTTCAACAAATGGGGCTGGGAGAGTTGGATATCCATATCCAAAAGAATGAAAGAGGACCCCTACCTCACCCCCTACACAAAAATTAACTCAAAGTGGACCAAAGATCTCAATATAAAAGAAAGTACCATAAAACTCCTAGAAGATAATGTAGGAAAACATCTTCAAGACCTTGTATTAGGCGGCCACTTCCTAGACTTTACACCCAAAGCACAAGCAACAAAAGAGAAAATAGATAAATGGGAACTCCTCAAGCTTAGAAGTTTCTGCACCTCAAAGGAATTTCTCAAAAAGGTAAAGAGGCAGCCAACTCAATGGGAAAAAATTTTTGGAAACCATGTATCTGACAAAAGACTGATATCTTGCATATATAAAGAAATCCTACAACTCAATGACAATAGTACAGTCGGCCCAATTATAAAATGGGCAAAAGATACGAAAAGACAGTTCTCTGAAGAGGAAATACAAATGGCCAAGAAACACATGAAAAAATGTTCAGCTTCACTAGCTATTAGAGAGATGCAAATTAAGACCACAATGAGATACCATCTAACACCGATTAGAATGGCTGCTATTAAACAAACAGGAAACTACAAATGCTGGAGGGGATGTGGAGAAATTGGAACTCTTATTCACTGTTGGTGGGACTGTATAATGGTTCAGCCACTCTGGAAGTCAGTCTGGCAGTTCCTTAGAAAACTAGATATAGAGCTACCATTCGATCCAGCGATTGCACTTCTCGGTATATACCCGGAAGATCGGAAAGCAGTGACACGAACAGATATCTGCACGCCAATGTTCATAGCAGCATTATTCACAATTGCCAAAAGATGGAAACAACCCAAATGTCCTTCAACAGATGAGTGGATAAATAAAATGTGGTATATACACACGATGGAATACTACGCGGCAGTAAGAAGGAACGATCTCGTGAAACATATGACAACATGGATGAACCTTGAAGACATAATGCTGAGCGAAATAAGCCAGGCACAAAAAGAGAAATATTATATGCTACCACTAATGTGAACTTTGAAAAATGTAAAACAAATGGCTTATAATGTAGAATGTAGGGGAACTAGCAATAGAGAGCAATTAAGGAAGGGGGAACAATAATCCAAGAAGAACAGATAAGCTATTTAACGTTCTGGGGGTGCCCAGGAATGACTATGGTCTGTTAATTTCTGATGGATATAGTAGGAGCAAGTTCACAGAAATGTTGCTATATTAGGTAACTTTCTTGGGGTAAAGTAGGAACATGTTGGAAGTTAAGCAGTTATCTTAGGTTAGTTGTCTTTTTCTTACTCCCTTGTTATGGTCTCTTTGAAATGTTCTTTTATTGTATGTTTGTTTTCTTTTTAACTTTTTTTTTATACAGTTGATTTAAAAAAGAAGGGAAAGTTAAAAAAAAAAAAAAAAAAAAACAAGGAAAAAAAAAAAGATGCAGTGCCCCCTTGAGGAGCCTGTGGAGAATGCAGGGGTATTCGCCTACCCCACCTCCATGGTTGCTAACATGACCACAGACATAGGGGACTGGTGGTTTGATGGATTGAGCCCTCTACCATAAGTTTTACCCTTGGGAAGACGGTTGCTGCAAAGGAGAGGCTAGGCCTCCCTGTATTTGTGCCTAAGAGTCTCCTCCTGAATGCCTCTTTGTTGCTCAGATGTGGCCCTCTCTCTCTGGCTAAGCCAACTTGAAAGGTGAAATCACTGCCCTCCCCCCTACGTGGGATCAGACACCCAGGGAAGTGAATCTCCCTGGCAACGTGGAATATGACTCCCAGGGAGGAATGTAGACCTGGCACCGTGGGACGGAGAACATCTTCTTGACCAAAAGGGGGATGTGAAAGGAAATGAAATAAGCTTCAGTGGCAGAGAGATTCCAAAAGGAGCCGAGAGGTCACTCTGGTGGGCACTCTTATGCACACTTTAGACAACCCTTTTAGGTTCTAAAGAATTGGGGTAGCTGGTGGTGGATACCTGAAACTATCAAACTACAACCCAGAACCCATGAATCTCGAAGACAGTTGTATAAAAATGTAGCTTATGAGGGGTGACAATGGGATTGGGAAAGCCATAAGGACCAAACACCACTTTGTCTAGTTTATGGATGGATGTGTAGAAAAGTAGGGGAGGGAAACAGACAGACAAAGGTACCCAGTGTTCTTTTTTACTTCAATTGCTCTTTTTCACTCTAATTATTATTCTTGTTATTTTTGTGTGTGTGCTAATGAAGGTGTCAGGGATTGATTTAGGTGATGAATGTACAACTATGTAATGGTACTGTAAACAATCGAAAGTACAATTTGTTTTGTATGACTGCGTGGTATGTGAATATATCTCAATAAAATGATGATTTTAAAAAAAAAAAAAAAAAAAAAAGAAGGGAAAGTTAAAAAAAAAAAAAAAAAAAAAACAAGGAAAAAAAAAAAGATGCAGTGCCCCCTTGAGGAGCCTGTGGAGAATGCAGGGGTATTCGCCTACCCCACCTCCATGGTTGCTAACATGACCACAGACATAGGGGACTGGTGGTTTGATGGGTTGAGCTCTCTACCACAGGTTTTACCCTTGGGAAGACAGTTGCTGCAAAGGAGAGGCTAGGCCTCCCTATGGTTGTGCCTAAGAGCCTCCTCCCGAATGCCTCTTTGTTGCTCAGATGTGGCCCTGTCTCTCTAGCCAAGCCAACTTGAAAGGTGAAATCACTGCCCTCCCCCCTACGTGGGATCAGACACCCAGGGGAGTGAATCTCCCTGGCAACGTGGAATATGACTCCCGGGGAGGAATGTAGACCTGGCATCGTGGGACGGAGAACATCTTCTTGACCAAAAAGGGGATGTGAAAGGAAATGAAATAAGCTTCAGTGGCAGAGAGAATCCAAAAGGAGCCGAGAGGTCACTCTGGTGGGCACTCTTACACACACTTTAGACAACCCTTTTTAGGTTCTAAAGAATTGGGGTAGCTGGTGGTGGATACCTGAAACTATCAAACTACAACCCAGAACCCATGAATCTCGAAGACAGTTGTATAAAAATGTAGCTTATGAGGGGTGACAAGGGGATTGGGAAAGCCATAAGGACCACACTCCACTTTGTCTAGTTTATGGATGGATGAGTAGAAAAATAGGGGAAGGAAACAAACAGACAAAGGTACCCAGTGTTCTTTTTTACTTCAATTGCTCCTTTTCACTCTAATTATTATTCTTGTTATTCTTGTGTGTGTGCTAATGAAGGTGTCAGGGATTGATTTGGGTGATGAATGTACAACTATGTAATGGTACTGTGAACAATCGAAAGTACGATTTGTTTTGTATGACTGCGTGGTATATGAATATATCTCAATAAAATGAAGATTAAAAAAAAAAAAAAAAAAAAAAGACATAATGCTGAGCAAAATAAGCCAGGCACAAAAAGAGACATATTGTATGTTACCACTAATGTGAATTCTGTGAAAAATGTACAATGTTTTATACTGTAGAATGTAGGGGACCTAGAGATACCAATTAGTGGAGGGGGAATGATAATCTAATAAGAACAGATAAACTATGGAGGGTAATCTCAATGTTATGGGAATGCTCAGGAATGATTATGGTTTGTAAACTTTCTTGGATATAGTAAGATCATGTTGGAAGCAATAGAGTTATTTTAGGTTTTTTTTTCTCTTATTCCTTTGTTTTCTTAGGGGTTGTTAATTTTCTTGGGGTATGGTAGGAACATGTTGGAAGCAATGTAGTTATTTTAGATTATTTGTTTTTCTTACTCCTCTGTTTGGACATGGTTTATTAATTTTCTTGGGGTATGGTAGAAACATATTGGAAGCAAAGTAGTTATTTTAGGTTATTTGTTTTCCTTAATCCATTGCTTTGTTTGAAATGTTGTGGGGGTTTTTTTGGTTGTTGTTTGCCTGTTTGTTTTTAATTTTTTGATAAACAAAGTTAAAAAAATGAAAAAAAATCAGTAGAAAAATGGGAGTAAAAAACTAAATGACAAATAGGGTGGGATGGGGCGATGGTTTGGGTATTCTCTTTTCACTTTTATTTTTTATTCTTATTCTGATTCTTTCTGATGTAAGGAAAATGTTCAGAAATAGATTGTGGTGATGAACGCATAACTATATGATCATACTGTGAACAGTTGATTGTATACCATGGATGACTGTATGGTTTGTGAATATATTTCAATAAAACTGAATTAAAAAAAAAAAAAAAAAAAAAAAACTAAAGGATAAATGGGGTGGGATGGGGGGATGATCTGGGTGTTCTTTTTTCACTTTTATTTTTTATTCTTGTTCTGGTTCTTTCTGATGTAAGGAAAATGTTCAGAGATAGATTGTGGTGATGAACACGTAACTATGTGATCATACTGTGGACAGTGGATTGTACACCATGGATGATTGTATGGTGTGTGAATGTATTTCAATAAAACTGAATTTAATAAAAAAAATTTAAAAAAAAGAAAAAAAACAAAAAAACAAAAAAAAACAAAAAAACACTTCAAAAGGTAGGAATTGAAGGAACCTTCCTCAATATGATAAAGGGCATATATGAAAACCCATAGCCAGCAAAGTACTCAATGGTGAGAGACTGAAAGCCTTCCTCCTAAGACTGGGAACAAGACAAGGATGCCCACTGTCATTACTATTATTCAACACTGTGCTAGAAGTTCTAGCCAGAGCAATTCACCAAGCCAAAGAAATAAAAGATATCCAAATTGGAAAGGAAGAAGTAAAACTGTCATTATTTGCAGATGATATGATCTTATATTTGAAAAATCCTGAGAAATCAACAACAAAGTTACTTGAGCTGATAATCAAATTCAACAGAATGGGGTTGTGCCAATTTGGATATATTATGTCCCCCCCAAAAGGCATGCTTTAATCCAATTTTGTGGATTAGGTTGTTTACATGGAGATGCGACTCACCCAACTGGAGGTGACACTTTTGATTAGATTATTTCCTTAGAGGTGTGACCCCACCCATTCAGCATGGGTCTTGATTAGTTTACTGGAGTGCTTTAAAAAAAGCAGACCCAGAACTTGCTGACACTTTGAGATGCTGGCCCAGAGTTTGCTCCAGAGAAGCCAAAAGAGGACAAAATTTTCCAAGAACAGCTGAGAGAGACTTTTGGAGAGATGCTTGGGAGCCGACAGAAATGCTCAGAGACGCTTGGAGTTGCAGACAGTAGGATGTTTGGAGATGCTAAACTAAGGACGCACAGGAGCCAAAACACAACCTGGGGCCAGCAGACATGCGCCAAGTGCCTTCCCAGCTGACAGAGGTGCTCCAGATGCCACTAGTCATTCTTCAGTGAAGGTATCCTCTTGTAGATGCCTTAGTTTGGACACTTCTATGGCCATAGAACTGTAAATTTGTAACCTAATAAACCTCCTTTATAAAATCCAATCCATTTCTGGTATTTTGCATTACAGCAGCATTAGCAAACCAGAACAGGCGGGGTATAGATTAATGCATCTAAGTCAGTAATGTTCCTATACACTAGTAATGACCTAACTGAAGAGGCAATTTAAAAAAAAATCCATTCACAATAGCAACTAAAAATCTCAAGTACCTAGGAATAAATTTAAGGCTGTAAATGACCTCTACACAGAAAATTACAAATTGTCACTAAAAGAAATCAAAGAGGACCTAAAGAGGTGGGAAGGTATTCCATGCTCATGGATAGGAAGGCTAAATGTCATTCAGATGTCAATTCTACCCAAACTGATCTACAGATTCAATGCAATTCCAATCAAAATCCCAACAACCTACTTTGCATACTTGGAAAAGCTAGTTATCAAATTTATTTGGAAGGGAAAGGGGCCTCAAATTGTCAAAAACATTCTAAAGAAGAACGAAGTGGGAGGACACATACATACAGACTCTGAAGCCTTCTATAAAGCCACAGTGGTCGAAACAGCATGGTATTGGCACAAAGATAGACATATTAATCAATGCAATCAAATTGAGAGTTTGGAAACAGACTCCCAGATCTATGGCCCACCAATTTTTGATAAGGTCCCCAAATCCACTAAAATGGAACAGAACAGTCTCTTCAACAAATGGAGCTGGGAAAACTGGATATCCATATCCAAAAGAATGAAAGAGGACCCCTCCTCACACCCTATACAAAACTTGACTCAAGGTGGATCAAAGACCTCAATATAAGAGACAGCAAAATAAAACACTTAGAAGATAATATAGAGAAACATCTTCAAGACCTAGTAACAGGAGGTAACTTCTTAGTCCTTACACCCAAAGCATAAACAACAAAAGAAAAAATAGATAAATGGGAACTCCTCAAAATCAAAAGCTTGTGCACCTCAAAAGACTTTGTCAGAAAGGTGAAGAGGCAACCAACTCAATGGGAGAAAATATTTGGAAACCACATATCTGATAAGAGACTGATATCCTGCATATATAACAAAATCTTACAACTCAACAATAGTACAAACAGCCCATTTATAAAATGGGCAAAAGATATGAAAAGGCATTTTTCTGAAAAGGAAATACAAATGGCTAAAAAACACATGAAAAGATGTTCATCTTTACTAGCTATTAGGGAGACGCAAATAAAAACCACAATGAGCTAACATCTCACACCAGTAAGACTGGCTGCCAGTAAACAAACAGGAAACAACAAATGCTGGAGAGAATGTGGAGAAATTGGAACTCTTATTCACTGCTGGTGGGAATGTATAATGGTACAGCCACTGTGGTAGACAGTTTAGCAGTTTCTCAGAAAACTGGATATTGAGTTACCCTATGTTCTAGTTTGCTAATGCTGTTGGAATGCAAAACACCAGAAATGGGTTGGTTTTTATAAAGGGGGGTTATCTGGTTACAAAGTTACAGTCTTAAGGCCATAAAGTGCCCAAGGTAAGTCATCAACAATCAGGTACCTTCAATGGAGGATGGCCAGCGGTGTCCAGAAAGCCTCCATTAGCTGGGAAGGCACGTGGCTGGCATCTGCTCCAGAGTTCTGGTTTCAAAATGGCTTTCTCCCAAGAAGTTCCTCTCTAGGCTTCAGCTTCTCTCCAAAATGTCAGTCTCAGTTGCTCTTTGGGTGTTTGTCCTCTCTTAGCTTCTCCAGAGCAAAAGTCTGCTTTCAAAGGCTGTCTCCAAAATGTCTCTGTAAACTGCAGTTCCTCTCTCAGCTCCTGTGCATTCTTCAAACTGTCCCTCTTGGCTGTAGCAAGCTCACTCCTCCTGTCTGAGCTTATATAGTGCTCTAGTAAACCAATCAAGGCCCAAACTGAATGGGTAGGGCCACACCTCCATGGAAACTATCCAATCAGAGTCATCACCCACAGTTGGGTGGGTTGCATCTCCATGGAAACACTCAAGAATTACAATCTAATCAACACTGATAAGTCTGCCCACACAAGATTACATCAAAGATAATGGTGTTTGGGGGGACATAATACATTCAAACCGGCACACCCTACAATCTGGCAATTCCACTTTTTGGTAATATACCCAGAAGATCAGAAAGCAATGACACAAACAGACATTTGTACATTGATGTTCATAGCAGCATTGGGCACAATTGCCAAGAGATGGAAACAATCCAAGTGTCCTTCAACAGACGAGTGGATAAACAAAATGTGGTATATACATACAATGGAATATTATGCAGCAGTAGGAAGGTACAAGGTCCTAAAACATGGCAATATGGATGAACCCTGAAGATATAATGCTGAGTGAAATAAGTCAGGCACAAAAGGAGCGATACTGTATGTTACCACTACTATGAACTCCCTGAACAACGTAAAATCAATGCCTTATAATGTAGAATATTGGGGACCTAGAGAGAGACAGAAGCTAGTGAAGGGGAAACGATAATCTAATATGTTCAGATATGTAAATGAGGGTGAATTTAAAGGTATGGGAATGGGTAGGGTAATTGACTGTTTGTTAATGGGATTATAAGTATCAGAGCTGCAATGAAGGTGAACAGGATTGAAAGGTGCGGTCGCAGCTAGGGGCGGGCAGCCACGGAACCCTCTGCGCTCAGCGTTGCTTGAGGGGTACCGGCGGCAGCTCTTCCCGGAGGCGAAGGTGAGGCGGGGGACTTGGCCGAGTCCCCGGCGGAGGCGTGCAAGGTGTGGAGGGCGGCGAGAGAGGGACGCGAGACACTCTCTTTTCAAGGTAGTAGAACAAAAAGCCTTTATTCAGGGGTGAGCACAAGTTATATAGGGTGGCATAGAGGGCGGGGTCGGTGTTAGGGGTGTGGGGTCCTTACATGGCAATGCTGAGGGGATAAAGGCTAGGATTGGTTCTGAGAGGGCGCGGAGGTCGTTTGAAAAGGGCGGGAGTTGCTCTGGCAACGGTGTATGCGCACTGGCGGTGGCGGGAGTTGCTCTGGCAACGGGGAGTGTGCGGGCAAGATAAGGGGGGCGGTTTTCTCTGGCAAGCTTCCTCTAACGGTTGTATTTTGGGTGAGGGAGATGGGGCCTGTAGCCGGCTCCACTTTCTCAGGCCCGGGGGGCTGTGGAGGGTATTACTGCCCATGCCCACTACCCTCTCCAGGGGCTGGCCAGGTTCCCTGGGGGGGGGGGCTGTGGAGGGCGCTACTGCCCATGCCCATCGCCTCCCCCAGGGGCTGACCAGGTTCCCTGGCCCCGGCCCGCCAAGTTGGAACTCAGCACCAGCAACCCGCAGAAAGGGATTGTTCAAAGGCATGTATCCCACAGATCAGCACTACAAATATAGACAGGTGCTTGCATGGTGTACTTCTAGGGTATGACACTGGTACAGAGAGTTGACAACAGAGTTGTATATGGGAAAAATCTACCTATTGCATATTAGGGACTATAATTAATAGGAATACCTTACTAGTACCACACAAATACTAGGGATAAATAATTAATGTCTGAAAAGAGCCATGGGGGTGTTTTGGGTCATGAGAATTGTTTAAAATGGAGAGTGATAGGACCGTACAACTAAGTGATGATAATATGAGATGTTGATTGATTATCATGGACAGAACATACGCTATGTGAAATTAGAAAGCTCCTACTTTAAAAGTCAGGCCCTCGACCTTGAGTCTTGCTCTTGTGAAACTTAAGGCTATAAAAGGGAGGCTAAGCCCACCTATAATTATACCTAGAAGTCACCTCCAGAGAACCTCTTTAATTGCTCAAATGTGGACTTTGTCTAAGCCCAACTCTGCAAATAAATTCATCACCCTCCCCCTGACGTGGGATAGAACCCACCCACCCCCAGGTCAGTGAGTCTCTCTGGCAACATGGGACATGGATTCCGGAAATGAGCCTGACCCTGGCATCACGTGGTTGAGAATGCCTTTTTGACCAAAGAGGGGGAAAGAAAGGCAACAAAAGGTTTCAGTGGCTAAGAGAGTTCAAATAGAGTTGAGAGGCTGTCATGGAAGTTACTTCTAAGCAAGCTTCAGCCAGATATCCCAAATGGTCACAGTATGATAAGCCCAAGTCAACAGTAGTCCCCAAAACCCTAAAGAATACCCAGGTGACTCTATAAAAGTTTCACTCACTAAGTTTATTCTTCAGAAACTTAAATCCTCCAGAGAACACCTATGCCTAAGTCCCCAAACCAAGAGGCAACAGCCTCTTCAATAACATCAACCAGCTGTACCCCCCTTTCCCACAATGTCGACACCCCTTTTCAACATGAACAAGTTAGGGTGGTCACTGCCTAGACCTCTCTGAAGATCAGGAAAGTGTTTAAACTAGAGAAAGGGAAGCAATAGACAAGACAGAATTTAACAAAGGGTTATGAATACTGAATCTCTATTTAATTTTCTTTTTCTTAGTTGCTAGGGTATTAGAATAGCTAGAAGGAAAGAAAGAACTGAAATGGTGGAACTGTAACCTCTAACATTCTTTGAAATTTCTGCTATAACTACTTTTTAAATCATACTTCGAAAGTTATCCTTTTTGCATATATGTTATAAAGTAACCCATAATATTCTTTGAAATTTGCTAATTGTTAAATTTCACTTGGAAAGTTATCACTTCAATGTAAATATGTTATATTCCACAATTAAAAAAAAAAAAAAAAAGGAAAAAAAAATGAGGGGAAAAAGACCAACATGACAAAATAGAAAAGTGGGCAAAAAGTTTGAACTGACAGTTCATAAAGAAATTCAAACATAGGACACATGAAAAGATGCTCAAACACACATAATAAAAGAAATACAAAATAAAACATACTGTGTAGTGATGATGGGAAAATAGGCTCTCTTACCTACTCCCAGTGGGAATGCAAAACTATAAAACCCTCTATACTGGTTTGGAGCTGTTATGTACCCCAGAAAAGACCATGTTTTTTTAATCCATTCTTGTGGGTGCAGACCTATTGTGAGTGGGACCTTTTGATTAGGTTGTTTCACTTGAGATGTGTCCCAGCCCACTCAAGGTGGGTCCTAATCCTTCACTGGAGTCCTTTATGAGAGGATAAAAGGCAGAAACATTTGGAGAGACAGCAGAGAAACATCCAGAGAAGCAAGAAGGACCCACAGGAGCTGAGAGAGAGAGCCACTGAAACCAGAAACCAGGAGAGAAGGACCAGCAGACATCATCATGTGCCTTCTCATGTGACAGAGGAACCCCAGATGCCAGCAGCCTTTCTTGAGAGAAGGTATCCTCTTGTTGATGCCTTAATTTGTATATTTTTACAGCCTTAGAATTGTAACTTGTAACTTAATATAAATCCCCATTGTTAAAAGCCAACCCAATTATTGGTATATTGCATTTCTGCAGGTTTAGCAAACCAAAACCCTCATTAAAGTGGGAAATATGGGACTATCTAGCAAAAGGTACACATGTATTTACCCTGGTCTCAGCAATCCCATTTCTCAGAATATATCTCAAAGGTATCTTGGCAAAAATATGAAGTGACATATGTACAAAGTGATTTACTGCAGCATTATGAGTCCAGAAAAGACTGAAAACACAATAAATATTCATTCATAAGGAAATCATTGAATAAAGTATGATATATCCTTATACTGGAACACTATGCAGTCATAAAAAGGAATGAGGATTCTATACACTGAAATTGGAGTTATCTCTAAGATATACAGCTAAGTTTAAAAAGCAAGGTACAACAGGTATATAGTATGCTACCTTTTCTGTAAAAGTAAGGGTGGAAAAGACAAGGATAGGAACCAGGCTTCTTTAAAAATAGCTTATTATATACTTTTGACTTCAAAATTAAACTAAGTTTTTAAAAATTAAATCATTTGGAGAAAGTGAGGACCACAGAGAATTTCCAACAGTGGCAATCAGATAAAAGCATTGCAAAGGAAGTGATTTTGAACTGGGTCTTAAAGGATGAGTAGGCGTTTTCCAAGTGAGGGAAAAATGGGGCTATTCCAAGGAAAAGGAAGAGCACACAAAAACCTAAGAGCAGAAATCTCACTGTTCTTGCTCACTGTTAGTGTTTGAACAGTGCTTAACACAGTTGCTGAATGAGATTGATTGAGAGCTTAGGAGCTCTTTAGCAGGAGCTCTCACAAAACTAAAGCAAAGGGGAGTGGGAAGGCAGGAAAGTTTAGCAAGAAACAAGACTAGAAAGGTAAGCAGAGGCCAGATTATGGAGGGCAATAGTACATTGGGAATTCAAATTTCATCCTTGTAGGGGTTGGGAAGTCATTAAAAAGTTTTAAACAGAGGACTGATAGAGTAAAAATTGTGATTATGGAAGATCTCTTAAAACGTTTAGAAGATACCTGTGCTAAGGATTGGGAAGGTGGAAGGCAGGCAGGCCAGCTAAATCCTGTTGATTTAAAGTTGTTAGTCTTCCCCTACCGTCTTGCCTTCAAAACTTTATTCTTTTCCATCTGTTTCATTATACCTTATAGTATCCGGTATTTTCTGGTTTATTGTCTTACTGTCTTCCCCCTTGCTATACTCTCTATTAGAATATACATTTTTTGAGGACATGGAAGAACTTAAGATTGTCTGTTTTTATAACTCCTGAGTCATAGAACATAGACTACCCTTTCAATTCAGAATTGCTATACACAATCCCTTTGTAGAGAATTTAAATTCAATGATTTCAAAGTTGAACAAGATGGCAATAACATACAAGGTACTTATTGGGGTGATGCTCTGACAGGTTTGCATGAGGGGAAGCCCCTCATAGCAGGACACCTTCCAGAAGACACAGGGCAAGGCAGCCACCAGAGGGCCCACATACTCTTGGGGGAGAGAAGAAAGGAAGGGTAGGCTGTGCTTACATGTCTAGGCAAGGGTAGAGTCAGCACAGTAGGAGCCTCTGGGCCAGAGAGCTCTGAGGGGCTGATGCAGTGTGGGGCCTTATAAATGCAGGGTCTTAGCTTATCAATTGAGAGAAGACATTGGGCAAAGTTTCATGAGAAATGCTAAACAGGCTAACTCTAAATGGCTTATTTGGGCTAGTTGTGAAACAGTTGGATGTGTAAGAATATGAGTTTGGCACTAGCAGACTTTTCTAATGGACTCAGGCTATTTTGAAGAAGTAAGCAACACACAGGACCACTTCACAGAGGCCATATTTGGCTCATATATATTACACTCTTGAATGGGCTGAGCCTGGTAGTTCTTTCCTTAAGAATGCTTCTGCTCTCTTCCCTGAGGCCAGTACCTTAGCAGGATTAGGTTCTTTTGGAATGGGGAAAGGGAAAAATCTAAGTAGAAAAATTAAATTAACTTTTCAGTATATTTTTCTGCCATAAATTGAGATATCTTCATTCCTTCAGTTTCTACATCTAGTCCATTACTAAATTCTGGTGATTCCATTAAGTTTATAATAGCTTTAGGATTCAACTTCTTTTCCCCTGCCAGACTATCATCATCTCACCTGAATTAAGTCAACAGGATTTAGTGGCCTCTCTGCCTCCCAACTTCACAATCCTTAGCAGAGGTATCTTCTAAAAGAGTCTCAGATTTCTGAGAATTAAATGATATAGTAACTGTAAAATACCAGGCTGATAAGAAGCACTTAATAAATACTAACTGTCCCCCATATATATATTTTCTAAATAGCACTATAACCAAAGTTTTTGTAACATATTGGTTACTTACAGGAACATGCTGAGTTGAAGAGTAAGAGTCTACTGACCGAGGAGATGAAACTGAACAACTGGAGGAGGCTGGAGAAAGTGGTGGCTGAGGTTCTGCCTTAATATCTTTAACTGAAAAACATGAAGTAAAATTTTCCCACTGGACAATATAAATTCAGATTAAAATGAACAATAAAGAAGGTAAAATCTACTCTTAAAATTTAGTCAATTTTAATATTGTCTCATCATTTGTAACAAATGTACCACACTAATGCAAAATGTTAATAATAGGGAAAACTGTGTGTGCGAGCAAGGAACTCTGTACTTCCTGCATGATTTTTCTCTAAACCTACAACTGCTCTAATTAAAAAAAAAATTTTCAATCAGATATGGATGCTAAGGTAAACCAAAATACATCATTAAGTGAAAAATTCAAGATGCAGAATAGAGTATATAGTACACTTCCATTTGTGTATTAAATTATATATGTGTATGTACATCTGCACTGATTCTCTGGAAGGATAAACATTAAGAAATTGGAACAGTGGTTGTCTGTGGGAAGCAGAATTTTTTGGCTGAGGAACAAGGGTGGAAAGAAATATTTTTCTACTCTGTAGACTTTTGAACCTTTTGAATATTATACCATATACAAAAAATAAGGAGAGTCAATACATTTTTAAAAATAAGAAAAAGAATTCTTTTGGAAAGCATTTTTGATAATATAATTAAAACTTATAAAAATTTTCATATCTTTTGAACTTTTAATTTTATTCAATAAAAATGTATTGAGCAACTATGTGCCAGGCAGTGGTCCTAAGTGTCAAGACTATAACAGGGGTTGGGGAATGGGAGGAAAATTTCTACAGCAAACTGTGTTTTCCAAAGTTAGCTGCAAAATATCTACTCTCTCTCATGATCTACAGTGTCATCTTGCTACTTCTCTATCAACAAGTAGTGTTTATTTCCCTTCACCCTAAATCAATTAATCGAGTATCAAAGTGACACTTAGTGAATTCCCAGGCTGGCTCACATAAAGCAATGCAGCTTCCACCTTGTTTGCTGGAACAATCATGCTTAGAGCCCTTGAAGACCAGCTACCCTGAGACCACAATGCTGTGAGGAAGCCAAACTTCACAGCAAGGCCAGGTGTAGGCACTCCCATTGGCAGTCCTAGTCTTCAAAACATCCCAGCCCAGCAAGAAACATGGGAGTAAAGAAATCTCAAGATGATTCTAGGCCCTCCAGCCTTCAAGAAATATTCCCAATTGAAGTCTGGATATTGTGGAGAGAGCCAAGATCTCTTCTGTACCCTCTCCAAACTCCTGACTCACAGATTCCACAAGCATAATAAAATGATGGTTGTTAAGCCACTGAGTTTTATAGTAGTTTGTTACACAAAAATAGTTACCAGAACATTGAACTGTGGAGCCCATATTTATGACAGAAGAAAGGCAACAAGCAAGATAAATGAATACATAGAAAGAAGAGGAATATGAAGTGCAGGGGTGGGGAGGATCGCAATTTAGATGGGTGAATGTGCTAGTATTTATCCATTGTGTCTCAACTCAAAATTCACCTCCTGTAGTCTATCATGCAAATTAATACATTTCCCAGCTGGCCTCCTTTTGGGGTCTGTCAATAGGGGATACTAGAAGGTTGTTAGAAGGAGACAGGCTTTCTTCATCCTCCTGTTAACTTCACCCCAGCAGCAGCAGTTTGCCTGAGGTTACAGCTTCTTTCAGCACATCCAAACCCCACCTCATAAGGCCCCCCTTAAAGATACTAGCATCAGCCCAACACTAACTCCTCCTCCTCAGAAGTCTGTGTATGAAATACATGGGACCTTTCCTCCAAGCTCCTAGGTTCTGGTAACCCAAGCCTCTTTCCTCTAATTACCCAACCCTACCTGGTTCCTAGGTAGATAAATATCTTATAGAGGTATTATTTATAATTTAAAATCAATATTTCTATTTCTGATATGAATTCTTTAATCATTCATTATGCTTCTGAAACATAACCATGATTCTTTACATCCATTTTGGCAAGAAATTTACTTATACATTGCCACACCAGAAGTGTATGGATACCTAGTCCCTGGAATCTTTTAACCTACCAAAGTAACCAAATAACCCCTCCTAATTTTGAGTATTACCAAACTGCAAAATAAAATGAATCCGTTTAAAACTTTTACCAATGAAATACATCATTACCTGTACAGAATTGGTTGTTGATGCTCCAAATGCCTGAGTCCCAAGGCATCAAATCCAAATCAAAATCAAGACTATCAAAATTGGTTTCCTGTAGGTTTCAAATCAGCAAAAGAATATTAGTAGAATAAAATATATAAATCTTGAAATCAAACACAATTTTCCATAAATAAAATACTTGCTATTAACCAACCCAGTAAAAAGAATTTATAAGGCAAAAAGTTCATCTTGAGAATGCATATTGGAAAGTCTAGAGATAAACCAATTCAATTATTTGGAACACAGCAGTGACAACTAGAAAGGAAGTAACAGACTCAATACCTTAAAGATTTAGTCAGTTTCATTCTTTTCTGTGGTGACATTATCACAAGAGTCACAAAATGTGGTGTTTTCTGTCATAACGGTAAACCAGCAAAATAAGTTTTCCCATCACCATTAAGGAAAACAAGTCAAAACAAATGTCTATTCATAACATCATCTGTATATACGATGGAAAGACTATAGATGCATCCAAAAGACATGCAGGAATCATAAAGAGACTAACTGAAACTTCAAATATACCAACATATTAAAAATGGTTATAAAAGAAGGAAGAGATCTATGAGAATACGGGTAATTTTCTTTTTTCTACCCTTCTGTACTTTT
The DNA here is from genome assembly GCF_015220235.1 of Choloepus didactylus. Lineage (NCBI taxonomy): Eukaryota > Metazoa > Chordata > Mammalia > Pilosa > Megalonychidae > Choloepus > Choloepus didactylus. Next base: position 103,226,843 of record NC_051308.1, read on the forward strand.
CAAATTTCTAAAATAAACAGATACTACTTTCATTAATAATCTTTTTTAATCATAGAAGATAAAACTAAGTTTCTCAAACAAGGGTCAACCAACTTTTTGGAGGGGTTCCATTAGTTCCTTTTCATTTAAAGTGATAATTTTTGTACTTAAGCATAGTTTGGATCATCTGCATCACCACTTTATACAATATACGTAAGGAACTGCCACATGATTTCAGAGACTTCGTGTGAGTCTGAGATCAACATGGTACCAAGCAGTTCTGTTTTAAAGTCTCTGGGTTTACAAGAGACAAGAAGAAAAGCAAATTTAATATGTAAACAATGCAATTAAGTCAAAACACAATCAATATTAACTTAATTGACAGAAATAAAAAAAGAAACAATAGAGAAGTAAGCCTCAGGCAAACAGCAAAGATTAATTTATCAGTTATTAACCATTTGCTAATAATTTCTAGAACAATATTATCATTTCAAAATGTCTATTACTTGGTTTATTTTTGGTGATAAATGCCAACAAGAGTCTGGAGAGAAGGAAAACCGTTTTTATCACATTGCCTCTTACTGAATAAAGATTGGCATGTTTTATAAACAGAATATGTGGAAGTTCACATGAAATAAAAAGCTACTTAAGTAATGAAAGAATTCTTTTAAAATCAATCTCCTTCACTTTTTTCTTTTATTAGAATCTACACATCAAAAAATACTTTCAGCAACAAAAAAATCTTTAAGCTTTCTTAGTCAGTAAATTCAGCAGGGATGCTTGCCTGAGTGCTAGCAATACTTTTTAACATGTGGACATGGTCTATTTCACAGATCCCTCTGACTCAATCTTCAGCCAAAAACATCATATAACTTTACGGCATAAAAACGTCATCTGGTTGGAAATCTAACAGACCCATTTCATGTAAAGTGAAACATATTGGCACTTATGTACTCCGCCTCTTCAATTACTTATGGGAAATTCTGCTACTTCATGGAAGGATGACACAATGCTAAAGCTAAAAAGGGCCCTCAGAGATCATCTAAATCAATCCCTTCATTTTATAATAGAAAAACTGATGAATTGAAAGACCAAGTGACTTTGCATGGTAACAAGATATTAGGTTATTAAATAAAACCCATATTTCCCTGAATCTTTCAAATGCATCACACTATCTCTTTATGGCTTAAGGTTCTATCGGGTATGAAAGAATATCAACTACTTAGGCAACCAGCCAATATTAAGCCAATTCAATCAATAGACCACATTTTAAAGCATCTTATAAATTAAATGAAACCATTAAAATCTCATGCACTGATTTAAAAAAATTTCCATGTGTTTCACTCTCTTCTATTGAGTCATAGCAAAAGAACTGCTAAATCATTCTTTGAGGAAATTCTGAAAATCACTAAGCAATCATTACATATTTTTGTACTGAGGGTAACAGGAGCTTAAAAATGATAAACATGATAAATATTAAAAATGATAAAAATGATAAAAGTGATAAAAATGACTGATGTGCATATAAAATCACTCTGCTTATTTGAATTACCTCCCAGGTGAAACAGTACTTCATTCACTAAAGAATAAGACAAAATAAGAGTTCTATAGACCAAACAGCTTCTTAAGTACTAATCCAGAAAAGAAAAAAAAAAGAAAATTTAAGATATTTTTGAGGACTCAAAAGTCTTATAATAGTAGCTTTTTAAAAGGCCTCTAACCACCAAAGACAAAAAGTGAGGACATAATTTTCAGAGCTTTCTACACTAAGGATACATAACTTTTAAAAAGGAAGATGTAAGTGTTACTTGACTGGGTCCATGTCTCATCTTCCTCCCTCATATATACCCCTTAACATAATACTCTTTCCTTTAAGCAGAAAAATGCCTGTGAAAGACAAGAAGTAGGGAATTAAGTGACTTTTCCAAGGTCATCCACACCTGGGGCCAAAGTCATCTCATACCAAGACCAATGCAATTTCTACAATCCTACATTTACTGACTATAAAATAGCTATCAATGTTTATATTTAACAGTAAAAGTTGTTTACACTTAAATTACTACCCTGAATCTGTTGTCCTGAAATCTATTTGCAATAATTAGAATCAATATTAAATATCACACTATTCAATATTTCTACTAAATACTTACATAAGTTTCATTTACTGCATCCAATTGCAATTCATCAGCGTCCATAATATAACCAAGTTCAGCAAACAAAGTAGAATCTTTGGACAAAAGAATAGAGATCAATTGTCATTTCAGTGTTTTGACAAAATAATCAGCACTGTATCCTATAGCAGCTCTCTCTTAGGGTCTCTCATTATATTATTGATAAACTCTAACAGTGTAAATGACAACCAATTCATACCTGATTTCTAATTTATGTATTGTTTTCTACATAACTTTTATCTTGTGATCTAAACCCTTCTACCAGGGATTTAAAAACAGATTTCATATATACACCATCTTGGACTAATGGGTAGTGACTTTCTGGAACATTATTGAAAAGAATTCTGAGATTACATCTGAGTTCATCAGGAAAAAGTTATGTGGTTGATCAGCAGTTGTGACAGGAGGGGAATATGGCAGGACATGTATTGCGCACTTGCTATCCATACCTTAGGCTAAGACTACAACAAATTTTCTGTCTAAATAATAAAGAACCCACTCACCTGAACTATGAAATATATTAAAGCAAATCTAACCATATCCCAGTTTTCTAATGAAGTTTCATTGTAAAATAAGAAATACATAGGCATAGAAAATATTCTTCAGTAGACTGGACTGAACACTTTTTCTAGAGAAGGGTCAAGAAGGTGGAAAGGCCAAAAAAATACTGATTACTGTAAATATGTAAAGTTTCTATTTTCTCTAACACTTTTAGAACTTCAAGTACTTTGAAGAGTTTTCCACATCTAGCTTCTCCTTTGTGCTCCCTACCTATTAGAAAGGCACTGAAACTGCCCAGGTGATTTCTACACTCCGCATGCATAAGAACTACCTTGCCAGTCTATTATTAACTTGGCCAATGACAGATACATTTCTCCAACCTAAAACAAAATAGTACATAGCAAAAACTTTTATATGTATCTCTAATGGCAGGTTATTCACACAATTCTCAGAAAATGACTACCTTAAACTCAGCTGCTGAGCCAACAAACATATAAGTGGATGACTGAGACTATGTACCTTATTTATAGGCTGAAACTGCTTGAAAGAGTTTGCCATACCAGCTGTCTCTCATTTCTTTCCTCCCATTCTTTCCTGAACCTTTTTCCTTTCAAGCTCTCCCAACACACACACACACACAACACTGTTATCAATGTCACCAGTAACCCTCCACATTGCAAAATTCAGTGGTAAAATCACAGTCTTCATCTTATTTTACCTGTCAGCAGCATTTGACACAGATGACCCTTTCATATCAATTGAAGCGTTTTCCTCACTTGGCTTCCAAAATACCCACTTACCAAGTTTTCCTCTCACCTTACCGGTTGATTCTACCTTGCTGGTTGCTCCTCATCTCCCTAACAAGAAATTGTCCTTGGGCTTAGCATAAATGTTTCTATTTTCACTCCCTTTGTAACATCAGCTGAGCTCACAGCTTTAAATAGCATCTATTTGCCACAGATTCCCAAACATACATCTCCAACCTACACCTCAAGATGCATGTACACAACTAAGTACTTGGCATCTCCTCTTGGATGTCTAAAAGGCATCTCAAACTTAACACATCTAAAACTGAGCTCATGATCAGCCCCCAAACCTCCTACTGCTTCATCCTCAGCTCAGAGGATGGAAACTCCCTTCTCCCAGCTGCTCAGGCCAAAAACCTTGGAGTCATTGTTTACTTCTCTTCCTCACTGTCTGTAACCAATCTATCAGCAACTCCTGTCAGCTCTGTTTTCAAAATATGAGGGACCCAGAGTCGAGGTAAAGGTGGGTTGGGCTGCAGAGGAGGGAGACTATGCCAGGCCTCAGGCTTAGCCTTAGCCTGCTGCTGGCTGAGCACCTCTCCAGGGGACCTGTGTACTCAGTGACAGCTCGTGAGGGAGCAGCCCCAGGGCCCTTTCAGCCAGGAGATCCTCACATCCTGCTCCTCCCTACCACCTGCATTGCAAGAATAAAGCCAGCTGCCTTTTACTCTGTTACATATATATATATATATATATATATATATATATATCTGTAATATAGCTTCCTGTCCCCTTCTCTCCCATTTTTCCTTCCCTTCCAATCTTTCCTCTCTTTCCCTATACCTCCCACACAGTAATGTCAACTTTTGAGGAGGCAAAATAATGAGCATGATGGGGTGTTGTGCATCGTCATGTGCAGCAATGTGCCTGGTGTCCAAGGAAGCAGGATAGTGCAAGAGAGAGGGCTGCCCAGTAGAGGTACTGCCATGCCCTAGCCACCAAGAAATGGGGTGGTGGGAGGGGATTAAGAGTGGCAGGTGGAAGAGGCAGCCTGAGTGGTTGGGAGAGCAATTACACTGAACAAATAAGTTAATTGATTGAGGATATGATAAATATATTTAAAATAAATGGAGCCAGGTTTCTCACTGTCAGAGAAAGGATTTACAAACATAGAAAGGGGGAAGGCTAAAAGAACCCGAAGATATTAGATTGGAATTGGAAGTATTAGCATGAATTCATGTTTTAAAAAATATAGACAGACTGATATAGTTATAGATGTTTGTATATGTGCATACATATACAAAGACATATATTTCCTAGTTCCGTCTGCTGAGAAGTCTCAGAAGTAATAATATCCCAATAGCAATGAAAACACTGAGTGCCTAGATCTCAGTTACTAAACACCATCCTCTACTAAATGGAAGTCCACTAAATAACTCCTTGAAGAAATGGTTGATTCTAGAGCTGAGACAGGGAAAGTGCAAGATAAGCCTGGAAAATCATGGTGTGTCAGAGAGTAAGAAAATGCTCAAAGAATGATGGGAATATGCTGAAAGGACAAAACAGCCAATGAGAATGGACTCCCACTGGTCAAATCTTGGAAAATCTGAGCATCAAAATAAAATGAGAGAGGGAGGATCTAAGATGGCAGCATAGACAGGACTGGAAGCTAGTCAGTCCTCCTGGAAAAACTAATAAACAACCAGGAACAACTAGTAAATAGTTCAGAATAATTACAGGGAAACAAATGTGACCATCCACTCATCACACAACAACCTGAATTGGGAGAAACGCCAGAGATTGCAGCATAAAATCGTAAGTAAAAACTGTGGATCCAAGTTGGAAGCCCCCCTCCCCACAGCCCAAGCTGCAAAGCCTTGTGGTGCTAGAAAGAAGCACTCTCCCAGCAAGCGAATATAGCTCAGCTGAGCTCCAACTGGGGTTTTAATTAACAAGCGTGGACTGCTTGCTAGGAGCTACAAATCCCCAACAAGCAGACAGAGGCTTTGGGTGACAACTGACCTTGGAGAGCCAGAGGGTGGCCATGGACAGGCCCTGAAGGGGGCTTTCTGTCCCTGTTTCAGCTCAGTGGAGAAAGTCTCAGCCATTTTCAGTTCCCAGAGCTCTGACCCAGATAAAGGTGGAGATAGCACAGGCAGAGTCTACTCAAATGCTAATGCCCTCTCCCTAGAGGTTCATCTTCCCTAAGAAGGGGTGGGGCCCAGCTCTACTACCCACCTTCCATTCAGAACCAGACGCCACAGCCTGGGGGAAAATAGCCACAGGCCACACCTCCTTACACCAGTCTGGAGTTACAGGCTGACAGGCACCACCTGCTAGGCAGAAGAGCACAGTGCCCCGAGGCATCACAGGATGTACCAATTTTCTAAGACACACCCCCAGGGAAACTGGAAACTGAATAGGTCTTCCTTCTGGGACCTGAGCCCATTCTTGTCTGGGAAAACCTGTCTGGAGTAACCAAGGAAACCATGCCTAGACAACAGAAAACTACAACCTACACTGACAAAAACAAAGTTATGGCCCAGTCAGAGGAACAAACTTACACTTCAACTGAGATACAGGAATTGAAACAACTAATAATAAGTCAATTCAAAATGTTTAGGGAAGATATGGCGAAAGAAATGAACTGTATAATGAAAACACTGGGCATACATGAGGTAGAAATTGAAGTTCGAAAAACCAATGGGCAGAATCTATGGAAATGAAAGGCACAACACAAGAGATGAAAGACGCAATGGAAACATACAACAGCAGATCTCAGGAAGCAGAATAAAACATTCAGGAACTGGAGAACAAGGCACCTGAAAGAATACACACAAATGAACAGATAGAAAAAAGAATGGAAAAATATGAGCAACAACTCCGGGAACTTAAGGACAAAATGAAAAGCAAGAATGTACATGTCATTGGTGTCCCAGAAGGAGAAGAGAAGGGCAAAGGGGCAGAAGCAATAATAGAGGAAATAATCAATGAAAATTTTCCATCGCTTATGAAAGACATAAAATTACGGATCCAAGAAGTGCAGCATACCCCAAACAGAATAGATCTGAATAGGCCTATGCCAAGACACTTAATAATCAGATTATCAAACATCAAAGATAAAGAGAGAATACTGAAAGCAGCAAGAGAAAAGCAATCCATCACATACAAAGGAAGCCTGATAAGACTATGTACAGATTTCTGAATAGAAACCATGGAGGCAAGAAGGAAGTGGGGTGATATGTTTAAGATACTGAAAGAGAAAAACCACCAAGCAAGAATCCTATATCCGGCAAAACTATCCTTCAAATATGAGGGAGAACTTAAAATACTCTCTGACAAACAGACAATGACAGAGTTTGTGAACAAGATACCTGCTCTACAGGAAACACTAAAGGAAGCACCACAGACAGAAGGGAAAAGACAGGAGTGAGAGGTTTGGAAAACAATTTTTGGAGATAGTAGCACAGCAATGTAAGTACACTGAACAAAGATGACTGTGAGTATGGTTGAAAGAGGAGGGTTGGGACTATGTGGGACACCAGAACAAAAGATGAAGGTAAAGACTGGGACTGTGTAACTCAGGGAAACTTAGGGTGCTCAACGATTATAATAAAAGGTATAAATATGTTTTTATATTAGGTAGAACAAATGAATGTCAACATTGCCAGGTGTTAAAAATAGGGTGGGATTGGGGGGAAAATGCAATTAATGCAAACTAGAGACTATAATTTACAGAATCATTGTATTATTCTTCCTTTAATGTAACAAAGGCAATATACCAAAGCTAAACACATATGGGGGGGTGGGGAATAGGGGAAGGGTATGGGACTCCTGGCATTGGTGATGTTGTCTGACTCTTTATTCTACTTTAGGTTAATGCTGTCTTTCCTTTTGTTGCTTTCAAGCTGTCAAGTTTTGTTGTTTTTTTCTTTCTTTTTTCTCTTTTCTTTTTCTTTCGTCTCTCTGCCCTCTTTGACTCTTCCTCCTTCTTTGTAGAAGAAACGGAGATGTCCTTATATAGATAGTGGCGATGGTGCTGAATACATAAATATGTGACTACACAGGGAACCAATGATTGTTTACTTAGGATGGAATGTATGGTGTGTGAACAAAACCATCTTAAAAGAAATGGGTTGATGAAGAAACCTTGAGGGCACTATATTGAGTGAAATACGACAGACACATAAGAACAAATATTGCAGGGTCTCACTGATAGGAACTAATTATAATAGGTAAGCTCATAGTCATGAAATATAAGTTAACAGGATATAGAATGAGGCTAAAGAATGGAGAGTGTTTGCTTATTATAAGCAGAATGTTCAACGAGGGTGAACTTAAATGTTTGGAAATGGACAGGGGTGATGGTAGTAGGTTGTGAGAATAACTAACAGTGCTAAAAGGTGTGTGAAGGTGGTGAAAACGTAAGCTCAGAGTCACATATGTCACCAGAAGGAAAGCTGGAGGTTAAAAGATGGGAATGTATGAAACAGTGAATCTTGCGGTGGACAATGTCCATGATTAACTATACAAATACCAGAAATCTCTCTCACAAACTAGAACAAATGTATGACACTATAGCTAGAAGTTAATAATAGACAGGCATTTAGGAAAAAAAAATATACCTATTACAAACTATATACTACAGTTAGTAGTATTTTAACATTCTTTCATCAACAGTAACAAATGCACTATACCAGAACTATGAGTCAATAATAGAGGGGGGCATGGTTAGGGGTATAGGAGGATTTGAGTTCCCTTTTTGTCCTTATTTCTTTTCTGGAGTAATGAAAATGTTCTAAAAATTGAAAAAAAAATTGTGTTGATGGATGCACAGCTGTATGATGGTACCATGGGCAATTGATTGTACACTTTGGATCTTTGGATAGTTGTATGGTATGTGAACAATCTCAATAAAATATAGATAGATAGACAGATAGACAGATAGATAGATATAAAATAAAATGAGAGTGCCAGATTATAACCATTAAATCAAATAGGAGCTAATTAGTCCATAATGAAATACACACATACATACAAAGGGAAAGCTCTTTTTTACGGTCCAATACCAATTAATAAATGTAGAAGGAATGACAGAAATGATATTCACCATTTGGCAAACATTATAATGGTAGTTGATATAGGCTGGTATTATCAGTGGAAGCTAAGAGCCTCCTAAATGGTCTCTCTGCCTCTGCCTTTGCCCTGCCTTCAGACTACTTTCAACAGCACAAATAAAGTGATCCTATTAAAAACATAAACCAGAATATGTAACTCCTCTATGCAAAAGCATCTCACTCAAAGTAAAAGCTTAAGCCTTAAAACAAACAAATGAAAAACTTGACAAAATACTTTGTTAAGCAAAGTTGTGGGAAAACAGGCACTCTCATACTTTGTGCTGATAGGAGAGAATTATGGTCCAACTACTGTGGAGGGTACTTGGCAATATCTGACAAAACCACATAGGTATTTACCCTTTGATTTAATAATCCCTCTTCTAAAAATTTACTATGAAGATACACTTGCATAAATTGAAACAAAATTTGGACAAAGTTATTCACTGCAGTAGTCTTACAACAGCAAAATATTTGCAATAACCTCAAGGCTAGTTAAATAAATAACAGCATGTGCAAACAACAGAATTCAATGTAGCTATTAAAAAGAAGAGTGAGAAAGAGTTCTCTGAACTGATGAAAAAGAACAATGAAGTGGGAGGAATCATGCTTCCTGACTTTAAAGCATATTATAAAGCCACAGCGTTCAAAACAGCATGGTGCTGGCATAAAGACAGACATATTGATCAAAGGAATAAAATTGAGAGTTCAGAAATAGATCCTCATATCTATGGACAATTGATTTTTGACAAGGCTCCAAAGCCCACTCAACTGGGACAGAACAGTCTCTTCAATAAATGGTGTTGGGAGAACTGGATATCCATAACCAAAAGAATGAAAGAGGACCCCTATCTCACACTGAACAAATAACTTAATTGACTGAGGAAATGATAAATATATTTAAAATAAATGGAACCAGGTTTCTCACTGTCTGAGAAAGAATTTACAAACATAGAAAGGGGGAAGGCTAAAAGAACCCAAAGATGTTAGATTGGAATTGGAAGTGTTAGTATCAATTCATGTTTACATATATACAAAAATATACAGAAATTAACTCAAAATGTATCAAAGACCTAAACATAAGAACCAATACCATAAAACTCCTAGAAGAAAATATAGGGAAACATCTCCAAGATCTAATGATAGGCGGTAGTTTCCGAGACTTTACACCCAAAGCACAGGCAACGAAAGAATAAATAGATAAATGGGAACTCCTCAAAATCTTATCTTCAGTGCTTCAAAGGACTGTCAAAAGGGTGAAAAAACAGCTCACTCAATGGGAGAAAATATTTGGAAACCATGTATCTGATAATGGTTTGATATCCAGAACATATAAAGAAATCCTACGACTCAACAATAAAAAGACAAAAACCCATTTAAAAATGGGCAAAAGACATGAATAAACATTTTTCTGAGGAGGAAATACAGATGGCTAAAAAGCACATTAAAAGATGCTCAGCTTCACTATTAGGGAAATGCAAATCAAAACCACAGTAAGATATCATTTCAGACCTATCAGAATGGCCACTATTAAACAAACAGGAAATTACAAGTGTTGGAGAGAATGTGAAGAGGACCACTATGCCCACTGCTGGTAGGAATGTAAAATGGTACAGCCACTGTGGACAATGTTTTGATGGTTTCTCAGGAAGCCAAGTATAGAGTTGCCTTACAACCTGGCAATCCCTCTACTCGGTATATAGCCAGAAGATCTGAAAGAAGGGATGCCCACAAGTATCTGTACACCAATGTTCATAGAAGCAATTGCCAAAAGTTGGAAACAACCCAAGTGTCCATCAACAGGTGAATGGATAAACAAAATGTGGTATATACATACGATGGAATATTATTCAGCAGTAAGAAAGAATGAAATCCTGAAGTATGCGACAACATGGATGAACCTTGAGGACATTATGTTAAATGAAATAAGTGAGACACAAAAGGACAAATATTGTATGATCTCACTGATATGAACTAATTATAATATGTAAACTCACAGACATAAAACATACAATATAGGTTACCAGGATACAGAATGAGGCTAAAGAATGGGGAAAGGTTGCTTAATATGTACAGAATGTTTAACTAGGTTGAACTTAAATGTTTGGAAATAGACAGAGGTGACAGTAGCACATTGTTGTGAGAATAATTAACAGTGTTGAATGGTGTGTGAATGGGGTGGAAAGGGGAAGTTCAGAGTCATGTATGTCACCAGAAGGAAAGTTGGAGGTTAAAACGCAGGAATGTATAACAGTGCATCTTTTGGTGTATAATGCCCACAATTAACTGTACAAATATTAAAAAGTTCTTTCATGAACTAGAACAAACATATGACACTAATACAAGGAGTTAATAATAGAGGTGTTTGTACCTATTGCAAACCATGGACTATAGTTAACAGCAGTATTTTAATACTCTTTCATCAACAGTAACAACTGTACTACACCAATACTATGGGTCAATAATGGGGGGAGGAATAAGGAGTATGGGAAGATTTTGGTGTTCTTTTTTATTTTTATTTCTTTTCTGGAGTAATGGAAACGTTCTAAAATTGATCATGGGGTTGTACACACAACTATGTGATGATACTGTGACCCAGTGATTGTATACTTCAGATGGTTTGTATGATGTGTGAATATATCTCAATAAAACTGCATTTTTAAAAAAAGACATTTAAACTTGAAAAAAAGATAATAAATGGAGGGGAAACCTATAGATTAAAAGACACTTAGGAGAGGGAGGCGGGGCAAGATGGCAGACTGGTGAGCTGTATGTTTTAGTTACTCCTCCAGGAAAGTAGGTAGAAAGCCAGGAACTGCGTGGACTGGACACCACAGAGCAATCTGTCTTTGGGCATACTTCATACAACACTCATGAAAATGTTGAACTGCTGAGATCAGCGAAATCTGTAAGTTTTTGCGGCCAGGGAACCCGCGCCCCTCCCTGCCAGGCTCAGTCCCGTGGGAGGAGGGGCTGTCAGCTCCGGGAAGGAGAAGGGAGAACTGCAGTGGCTGCTCTTATCGGAAACTCATTCTACTGATCCAGACTCCAACCATAGATAGACTGAGACCAGACACCAGAGAATCTGAGAGCAGCCAGCCCAGCAGAGAGGAGACAGGCATAGAAAAATAAAAAAAACACGAAAAACTCCAAAATAAAAGCGGAGGATTTTTGGAGTTCTGGTGAACACAGAAAGGGGAACGGCGGAGCTCAGGCCCTAAGGCGCATATGCAAATCCCTAAGAAAAGCTGATCTCTCTGCCCTGTGGACATTTCCTTAATGGCCCTGGTTGCTTTGTCTCTTAGCATTTCAATAATCCATTAGATCTCTGAGGAGGGCCCTTTTTTTTTTTTCAATCCTTTTTTCTTTTTCTAAAACAATTACTCTAAGAAGCCCAATACAGAAAGCTTCAAAGACTTTCAATTTGGGCACGTCAAGTCAAGAGCAGAACTAAGAGAGCTCTGAGACAAAAGGCAATAATTCAGTGGCTGAGAAAATTCACTAAACACCACAACTTCCCAAGAAAAGTGGGGTGTCCGCTCACAGCCACCATCCTGGTGGACAGGAAACACTCCTGCCCATCGCCAGCCCCATAGCCCAGAGCTGCCCCAGACAACCCAGTGTGACGGAAGTGCTTCAAATAACAGGCACACACCACAAAACTGGGCGTGGACATTAGCCTTCCCTGCAACCTCAGCTGATTGTCCCAGAGTTGGGAAGGTGGAGCAGTGTGAATTAACAAAGCCCCATTCAGCCACCATTTGAGCAGACTGGGAGCCTCCCTACACAGCCCAGCAGCCCAGAACTGCCCTGGGGGGACGGCACTCACCTGTGACATAGCACAGTCATCCCTCAACAGAGAACCCGGGGTGCACAGCCTGGAAGAGGGGCCCATTTGCAAGTCTCAGGAGCCATATGCCAATACCAAGGACTTGTGGGTCAGTGGCAGAGACAAACTGTGGCAGGACTGAACTGAAGGATTAGACTATTGCAGCAGCTTTAAAACTCTAGGATCATCAGGGAGATTTGATTGTTAGGGCCACCCCCCCTCCCCGACTGCCCAGAAACACGCCCCACATACAGGGCAGGCAACACCAACTACACACGCAAGCTTGGTACACCAATTGGGCCCCACAAGACTCACTCCCCCACTCACCAAAAAGGCTAAGCAGGGGAGAACTGGCTTGTGGAGAACAGATGGCTCGTGGATGCCACCTGCTGGTTAGTTAGAGAAAGTGTACTCCACGAAGCTGTAGATCTGATAAATTAGAGATAAGGACTTCAATAGGTCTACAAACCCTAAAAGAACCCTATCAAGTTCAGCAAATGTCATGAGGCCAAAAACAACAGAAAATTATAAAGCATATGAAAAAACCAGACTATATGGATAACCCAAGCCCAAGCGCCCAAATCAAAAGACCAGAAGAGACACAGCACCTAGAGCAGCTACTCAAAGAACTAAGGATGAACAATGAGACCATAGTACGGGATATAAAGGAAATCAAGAAGACTCTAGAAGAGCATAAAGAAGACATTGCAAGACTAAATAAAAAAATGGATGATCTTATGGAAATTAAAGAAACTGTTGACCAAATTAAAAAGATTCTGGACACTCATAGTACAAGACTAGAGGAAGCTGACAACGAATCAGTGACCTGGAAGATGACAAAATGGAAAATGAAAGCATAAAAGAATGGGGAAAAAAATTGAAAAAATCGAAATGGACCTCAGGGATATGATAGATAATATGAAACGTCCAAATATAAGACTCATTGGTGTCCCAGAAGGGGAAGAAAAGGGTAAAGGTCTAGGAAGAGTATTCAAAGAAATTGTTGGGAAAAACTTCCCAAATCTTCTAAACAACATAAATACACAAATCATAAATGCTCAGCGAACTCCAAATAAAATAAATCCAAATAAACCCACTCCGAGACATATACTGATCACACTGTCAAACACAGAAGAGAAGGAGCAGGTTCTGAAAGCAGCAAGAGAAAAGCAATTCACCACATACAAAGGAAACAGCATAAGACTACGTAGTGACTACTCAGCAGCCACCATGGAGGCGAGAAGGCAGTGGCACAATATATTTAAAATTCTGAGTGAGAAAAATTCCCAGCCAAGAATACTTTATCCAGCAAAGCTCTCCTTCAAATTTGAGGGAGAGCTTAAATTTTTCACAGACAAACAAATGCTGAGAGAATTTGCTAACAAGAGACCTGCCCTACTGGAGATACTAAAGAGAGCCCTACAGACAGAGAAACAAAGACAGGACAGAGAGACTTGGACAAAGGTTCAGTACTAAAGAGATTCGGTATGGGTACAATAAAGGATATTAATAGAGCGAGGGGAAAAATATGGCAAACATAAACCAAAGGATAAGATGGCCGATTCAAGAAATGCCTTCACGGTTATAACGTTGAATGTAAATGGATTAAACTCCCCAATTAAAAGATATAGATTCGCAGAATGGATCAAAAAAAATGAACCATCAATATGTTGCATACAAGAGACTCATCTTACACATAGGGACACAAAGAAACTGAAAGTGAAAGGATGGAAAAAAATATTTCATGCAAGCTACAGCCAAAAGAAAGCAGGTGTAGCAATATTAATCTCAGATAAAATAGACTTCAAATGCAGGGATGTTTTGAGAGACAAAGAAGGCCACTACATACTAATAAAAGGGGCAATTCAGCAAGAAGAAATAACAATCGTAAATGTCTATGCACCCAATCAAGGTGCCACAAAATACATGAGAGAAACACTGGCAAAACTAAAGGAAGCAATTGATGTTTCCACAATAATTGTGGGAGACTTCAACACATCACTCTCTCCTATGGATAGATCAACCAGACAGAAGACCAATAAGGAAATTGAAAACCTAAACAATCTGATAAATGAATTAGATTTAACAGACATCTACAGGACATTACATCCCAAATCACCAGGATACACATACTTTTCTAGTGCTCACGGAACTTTCTCCAGAATAGATCATATGCTGGGACATAAAACAAGCCTCAATAAATTTAAAAAGATTGAAATTATTCAAAGCACATTCTCTGACCACAATGGAATACAATTAGAAGTCAATAACCATCAGAGACTTAGAAAATTCACAAATACCTGGAGGTTAAACAACACACTCCTAAACAATCAGTGGGTTAAAGAAGAAATAGCAAGAGAAATTGCTAAATATATAGAGACGAATGAAAATGAGAACACAACATACCAAAATCTATGGGATGCAGCAAAAGCAGTGCTAAGGGGGAAATTTATAGCACTAAACGCATATATTAAAAAGGAAGAAAGAGCCAAAATCAAAGAACTAACGGATCAACTGAAGAAGCTAGAAAATGAACAGCAAACCAATCCTAAACCAAGTAGAAGAAAAGAAATAACAAGGATTAAAGCAGAAATAAATGACATAGAGAACAAAAAAACAATAGAGAGGATAAATATCACCAAAAGTTGGTTCTTTGAGAAGATCAACAAGATTGACAAGCCCCTAGCTAGACTGACAAAATCAAAAAGAGAGAAGACCCATATACACAAAATAAAGAATGAAAAAGGTGACATAACTGCAGATCCTGAAGAAATTAAAAAAATTATAAGAGGATATTATGAACAACTGTATGGCAACAAACTGGACAATGTAGAAGAAATGGACAATTTCCTGGAAACATATGAACAACCTAGACTGACCAGAGAAGAAATAGAAGACCTCAACCAACCCATCACAAGCAAAGAGATCCAATCAGTCATCAAAAATCTTCCCACAAATAAATGCCCAGGGCCAGATGGCTTCACAGGGGAATTCTACCAAACTTTCCAGAAAGAACTGACACCAATCTTACGCAAACTCTTTCAAAACATTGAAGAAAATGGAACACTACCTAACTCATTTTATGAAGCTAACATCAATCTGATACCAAAACCAGGCAAAGATGCTACAAAAAAGGAAAACTACCGGCCAATCTCCCTAATGAATATAGATGCAAAAATCCTCAACAAAATACTTGCAATTCGAATCCAAAGACACATTAAAAAAATCATACACCATGACCAAGTGGGGTTCATTCCAGGCATGCAAGGATGGTTCAACATAAGAAAATCAATCAATGTATTACAACACATTAAAAACTCGAAAGGGAAAAATCAATTGATCATCTCAATAGATGCTGAAAAAGCATTTGACAAAATCCAACATCCCTTTTTGATAAAAACACTTCAAAAGGTAGGAATTGAAGGAAACTTCCTCAACATGATAAAGAGCATATATGAAAAACCCACAGCCAGCATAGCACTCAATGGTGAGAGACTGAAAGCCTTCCCTCTAAGATCAGGAACAAGACAAGGATGCCCGCTGTCACCACTGTTATTCAACATTGTGCTGGAAGTGCTAGCCAGGGCAATCCGGCGAGACAAAGAAATAAAAGGCATCCAAATTGGAAAAGAAGAAGTAAAACTGTCATTGTTTGCAGACGATATGATCTTATATCTAGAAAACCCTGAGAAATCGACGATACAGCTACTAGAGCTAATAAACAAATTTAGCAAAGTAGCGGGATACAAGATTAATGCACATAAGTCAGTAATGTTTCTATATGCTAGAAATGAACAAACTGAAGAGACACTCAAGAAAAAGATACCATTTTCAATAGCAACTAAAAAAATCAAGTACCTAGGAATAAACTTAACCAAAGATGTAAAAGACCTATACAAAGAAAACTACATAACTCTACTAAAAGAAATAGAAGGGGACCTTAAAAGATGGAAAAATATTCCATGTTCATGGATAGGAAGGCTAAATGTCATTAAGATGTCAATTCTACCCTAACTCATCTACAGATTCAATGCAATCCCAATCAAAATTCCAACAACCTACTTGGCAGACTTGGAAAAGCTAGTTATCAAATTTATTTGGAAAGGGAAGATGCCTCGAATTGCTAAAGACACTGTAAAAAAGAAAAACGAAGTGGGAGGACTTACACTCCCTGACTTTGAAGCTTATTATAAAGCCACAGTTGCCAAAACAGCATGGTACTAGCACAAAGATAGACATATAGATCAATGGAATCGAACTGAGAATTCGGAGATAGACCCTCAGATCTATGGCCGACTGATCTTTGATAAGGCCCCCAAAGTCACTGAACTGAGCCATAATGGTCTTTTCAACAAATGGGGCTGGGAGAGTTGGATATCCATATCCAAAAGAATGAAAGAGGACCCCTACCTCACCCCCTACACAAAAATTAACTCAAAATGGACCAAAGATCTCAATATAAAAGAAAGTACCATAAAACTCCTAGAAGATAATGTAGGAAAACATCTTCAAGACCTTGTATTAGGCGGCCACTTCCTAGACTTTACACCCAAAGCACAAGCAACAAAAGAGAAAATAGATAAATGGGAACTCCTCAAGCTTAGAAGTTTCTGCACCTCAAAGGAATTTCTCAAAAAGGTAAAGAGGCAGCCAACTCAATGGGAAAAAATTTTTGGAAACCATGTATCTGACAAAAGACTGATATCTTGCATATACAAAGAAATCCTACAACTCAATCACAATAGTACAGACAGCCCAATTATAAAATGGGCAAAAGATATGAAAAGACAGTTCTCTGAAGAGGAAATACAAATGGCCAAGAAACACATGAAAAAATGTTCAGCTTCACTAGCTATTAGAGAGATGCAAATTAAAACCACAATGAGATACCATCTAACACCGGTTAGAATGGCTGCCATTAAACAAACAGGAAACTACAAATGCTGGAGGGGATGTGGAGAAATTGGAACTCTTATTCATTGTTGGTGGGACTGTATAATGGTTCAGCCACTCTGGAAGTCAGTCTGGCAGTTCCTTAGAAAACTAGATATAGAGCTACCATTCGATCCAGCGATTGCACTTCTCGGTATATACCCGGAAGATCGGAAAGCAGTGACACGAACAGATATCTGCACGCCAGTGTTCATAGCAGCATTATTCACAATTGCCAAGAGATGGAAACAACCCAAATGTCCTTCAACAGATGAGTGGATAAATAAAATGTGGTATATACACACGATGGAATACTACGCATCAGTAAGAAGGAACGATCTCGTGAAACATATGACAACATGGATGAACCTTGAAGACATAATGCTGAGTGAAATAAGCCAGGCACAAAAAGAGAAATATTATATGCTACCACTAATGTGAACTTTCAAAAATGTAAAACAAATGGTTTATAATGTAGAATGTAGGGGAACTAGCAGTAGAGAGCAATTAAGGAAGGGGGAACAATAATCCAAGAAGAACAGATAAGCTATTTAACGTTCTGGGGATGCCCAGAAATGACTATGGTCTGTTAATTTCTGATGGATATAGTAGGAACAAGTTCACAGAAAGGTTGCTATATTATGTAACTTTCTTGGGGTAAAGTAGGAACATGTTGGAAGTTAAGCAGTTATCTTAGGTTAGTTGTCTTTTTCTTACTCCCTTGTTATGGTCTCTTTGAAATGTTCTTTTATTGTATGTTTGTTTTCTTTTTAACTTTTTTTTTCATACAGTTGATTTAAAAAAGAAGGGAAAGTTAAAAAAAAAAAAAAGAAAGAAAGAAAAACAAGGAAAAAAAAATGATGTAGTACCCCCTTGAGGAGCCTGTGGAGAATGCAGGGGTATTCGCCTACCCCACCTCCATGGTTGCTAACATGACCACAGACATAGGGGACTGGTGGTTTGATGGGTTGAGCCCTCTACCACAGGTTTTACCCTTGGGAACACGGTTGCTGCAAAGCAGAGGCTAGGCCTCCCTATATTTGTGCCTAAGAGTCTCCTCCTGAATGCCTCTTTGTTGCTCAGATGTGGCCCTCTCTCTCTGGCTAAGCCAACTTGAAAGGTGAAATCACTGCCCTCCCCCCTACGTGGGATCAGACACCCAGGGGAGTGAATCTCCCTGGCAACGTGGAATATGACTCCCGGGGAGGAATGTAGACCCGGCATCGTGGGACGGAGAACATCTTCTTGACCAAAAGGGGGGTGTGAAAGGAAATGAAATAAGCTTCAGTGGCAGAGAGATTCCAAAAGGAGCCGAGAGGTCACTCTGGTGGGCACTCTTACGCACACTTTAGACAACCCTTTTTAGGTTCTAAAGAATTGGGGTAGCTGGTGGTGGATACCTGAAACTATCAAACTACAACCCAGAACCCATGAATCTCGAAGACAGATGTATAAAAATGTAGCTTATGAGGGGTGACAATGGGATTGGGAAAGCCATAAGGACCACACTCCACTTTGTCTAGTTTATGGATGGATGAGTAGAAAAATAGGGGAAGGAAACAAACAGACAAAGGTACCCAGTGTTCTTTTTTACTTCAATTGCTCTTTTTCACTCTAATTATTATTCTTGTTATTTTTGTGTGTGTGCTAATGAAGGTGTCAGGGATTGATTTAGGTGATGAATGTACAACTATGTAATGGTACTGTAAACAATCAAAAGTACGATTTGTTTTGTATGACTGCATGGTATGTGAATATATCTCAATAAAATGATGATAAAAAAAAAAAAGAAGCATGTGACAACATGGATGAACTCTGAGGACATTATCTTCAATGAAATAAGTGAGACACAAAAGGACAAATATCGTATGACCTCACTAGTATGAACTCATTATATGTAAACTCAGACATAAAATCTAGAATAAAGGTTACAAGGGGATAGAATGAGGCTAGAGAATGGGGAAAGTTTGCTTAATATGTGCAGAATGTTTAATTAGGTTGAACTTAAACGTTTGGAAATGGATAGAGGTAATGGGAACACGTATTGTGAGTATAATTCATAGTGCTGAATTGTGAGTGAATGTGATTGAAAGTGATAGTTTAGAGTCACCAGAAGTAAAGCTAGAGGGGAAAACATGGGAATGTATAATGCAGTGAATCTTGTGGTGGATGATGACTACGATTAACAGTATAAATACAGAAAAGATCTTTCATGAACTAGAACAAATGTTTGACACTGTTACTTGGAGGTAATAATAGAGGGGTACATGGGGAAAAGGTGCCTATTGCAAACTATGGACTATAATTAACAGTAATAATATTCTTTCATCAACAGTAACAAATGTACCACACTAATACTATGGGTCAGTACTGGGAGGGGTAGATAAGGGGTATGGGAGGATCTGGGTTTTCTTTTATATTTTTATTGTTTTTTTGTTTTGTTTTGTTTTGTTTGTTTTTGGAGTAATGAAAAAGCTCTAAAATGGATTGTGGTGATGATTGCACAACTATATGATGATACTGGGCATCATTGATTGTATTCTTTAGATGGATTATATGGTGTGTGAATATATCTCAATAAAATTGAATTTTTATAAAAAAAAAAAAAAAAAAAAAAAAAGACACTTAGGAGACATAACCACCAGACACAATGTATAGACCCTGCTTGGGTCCTGATTTGGAACAAATTGTAAATGATCAACTATGAGACATGGAAGGAAACTTATATGTCACTGGATGTTTGATGAGAATAAAAAATTATTAGAATTATAGGGATGATAGTATTCTGGTCATGACTTTGTCTTTTAGAAATACATACTGTAATATTTACAGAAAAAATTATTTGATGTTTTAGATTTGCTTCAAAATAATCCAATGGGGGAGGAGTTGGGAAGATATAAATGAAACAAGTGTGGCCCTAAGCTTGGCAAGGACTACGTGGGGTTCTTTCTATTACTATTTTTGTGTATGCTTGAAATTTTCCACAATAAAATGTCTTCACTGCTTAAAAAAAGTAAAAAAGTGAGAAAGGGCACTCTTAACTGATATGGGATGACTTACAAGTTATATTTAGTGAAAAAAATCCTGATGCAAAAAAAAATGCTATATATATATATATATATATATATATATATATATATATGAAAGGAGAAATAAGAATAATTGTATTTATTTCTTATTGCAGAAAGAAAAACAGGAAGGATAAGCCAGAAAGTAACAAGTGGTTAATTAAGGGAGTGAGGATGTAAACTGGGTAGAGGGGTCAGAGATGGAAGTGAGACTTCTAAGTGTATCTTTTTAGATAGCTTTGACTATTGAACCATATAAATGCTTTACACATTAAAAAATAAAATTAAATCAAAATGAATTTAAGAAGCAAATGCTAAAATTGAATGCAAACAGAAAAATAAGATACTAGCTATATGTCAAATTGAGACTATAACCATAGGGAAAAAAAAATTAATTGAAGGAATTTCTGAACACAGTATCCTATGTGAGATAGACTCTAAGGACAAAAGACGTATAAAAAATCTTGAACTGTACTTTGTAGGTTTGTTACTGCAGGTGATATTTGTATAGTGACTCTATTTGGGATCATTTATGTATTCATTTATTCCTTATAGGTTTAGTAAGATGAGAACTGTCCTCTGGATTTAGTAAAGTGGCAGTCAACATTGGTGTTTACCTTAGAGCAGGTGCAGTGGAGAGTGGTCAAGCAAAGACTGACTGGAGTGAGTACAAGAGACAATGAGATCCCCCCTACATGGGAAATGACTCCCAGGGATGTAAATCTTCTTGGCAGTGTCGGACATGACTCCCAGGGATGAGCCTGGCCCTGGCACCATGGGACTGAGATGCCTTCTTGACCAAAAGGGGGAAAAGTAATGAAACAAAATAGTTCCAGTGGCTAAGAGATTTCAAATAGAGATAAGAGGTCATTCTGGAGGTTATTCTTATGCATTATATAGATATTTCTTTTTAGTTTCTAGTGTATTAGAAAACCTAGAAGGAAATACCTGAAACTGCTAAACTGTCATTCAGTAGCCTTAAAAAAAAGTTTAAAAAGTACTTTAAAAAAAAGTTAAAGAGCGCTCTTAACTGATATGGAATGACTTACAAGTTAATCCTTGTGATGACTATATAAATATATAGCTTTTATCATGTGACTGTGTGATTATGAAAACCTTGTGACTGACACTCCCTTTATCCAGTGTTTGAGCATACAAATAATAAAATAAACTCAAAAAACAATAATAGGGGGGATAAGGGGTATGGGATGTTTTGGGTATTCTTTTTATTTTATTTTATGTTTTTGGAGTAATGAAAATGTTTTAAAATTGTGGTGATGAATGCACAACTGTATGATGATACTGTGAGTCACTGACTGTACACTTTTAATGGATATGGTGTGTGACTATATCCCAATAAAATTGCATTTTTAAAAAACTGAGACAATGAGAAAGAAGAAACTGGAGCCAGTAGGTATGGACAATTCTTTTAAGGAATTCTGTTGTAAAATAAAGAAGAGAAATGTGGTGGCAGCTAGAGGGAAAGTAACATCTAAAGAATTCACCCCCCATCTCCTATGAGGAGAAGTAACTATATGTTTGTTTGATGATGGGGATGATCTAATAGAAAGGGAAAATGATGAGCAGAAAACAGAAGGAAGAAAAGTTTAAGCTTTTTTTTTACATGTACTCAATATAATTCCTTGAGATCCATCCAAGTTGTTGCATGTATCAATAGTTCATTGCTTTTTATTGCTTATTATCCCATGGTATCAATTCACCACAGATTCTTTAACCATTTATATATTGAAGGACATTTTGGATTGTTTCCAGTTTTGGGTGATTACAAATAAAGCTGCTTTGAAGACACACACACACACACACACACACACACACACACACACACACACACACAAGCTTAAGCAACATCCTTGAATAAGGAGGGATATAAAGCACAAGTGGAAGGTATTGGCTCTACGTAGAAGCAAAAGGCCATTCATTCACAGCAATATAAGAGAAGGTGAATATGAAAGTAGGTGGGTAGATGAAGGTAGTGGGAGCTTGTGAAAGTTCTCTTCTGGTTGGAAGAATGATGGAGGAGGGGCCAGAGGTTTGAAACGAGAAGAAATCTTATAAAAACAATCTTCAGAATGAGAGACTGTGGGAACCAGGGAAATACAATTGGCCAGGCAATACTTAAAGGCCTATTACGAATTTAACCTGAAAACAGCATGGTTGAGTATATTTTTTCCAGCCACATTAAACTACATGGGCACAAGCAGGGAGCATGCAGAGATGGATTTAACCAGGGTTGTGGTTTATCCAAGAGAGAACTACAAAGGAAGAGAGGGTCAAGGATATTGAGGATGTAAGCAAACAAATAATTACAATGATTGTCCATGGAATTTAAGCTGGCTAAGGGGGAAGTAAGACAGTGAAAAGGTGATAGAATATCAGTAGTGCTGAAGGACTGCTGGAACTGGAATACTAAAGGATGAGTGCTGGTAAGACAGGAAGTAGAGTGAGGTATTTGAAACTGAATTAGATTATTGTTGATGACAAAGCATAGGGTTATAATCAGGAAAGTAAATGCCTGAGACAGGATTGAAGGCAAGATCCCTGGTGGAGAGGAGGTACAATAAATGAGAGGACAGGGTACTGGTAGGATCCTCTCTGAGGATACTGAAATCATCCAAGAATCATGACAGAGGTAGACTGGAGAAAGTGACAGTAATCTAGGAGCTAATTTAAACAAAAAAAAAAGTGAGGGGGGCAAAATGGCAGTATAAGGAAGTGTGGAATTTAGTTAGTCCTCTAGAGCAACTAGAAAATAGCCAGGAACAACTAGTAAACATCCAGGAGCAACTGCTGGAGGACATCTGTGACCAAACACACATTGTTCATGAGTCTGGAATGAGTGGAATGGCTGAGATCGCAGCACAGAACTGTAAGTAAAGCTCCCCAGACTGCGGAGCTGGCACCCCTCCCCCACTGGCATGGCAGGCTGAGTTGGACCACTTCCCTGTGGGAAAAAGAAGCAGTCTAACTAGGAGCAAGGGAAAGAAACTCAAGGAAGCTCCAAATGCAGTTTTAATTAACAAATCTGGACTACTGAATACAAGCTATGAGCACAGATAAACCCAGAGAAAGCAAGAAAGGAACCCTGAGGTCTTTCCTGGAAGAAAGGAAGTGGGACTGACAGAAAATAATAATAATAAATAAATAAAAACAAAGGCTTTTGGAGACAGCTGAACTCAGAATACAGGAAAACAGCCATGTGCCAAGAAAAGGGGCACATAGAACCGGGTACCAACTCTGGTTGACCAGCAAAACTAGGGGTCTGGGGACTGGCTCTGAAAAGGGGACTTCTTTCTTTTTTCTTTTTCTTTTTTTTTTTTTCCCTCATTCTAAGTAGCTCATTAGAGAAAGGCTCAGGCATTTGCCATTGTCAGCAATGACCCAGGCAAGCGTGAAGTTAAGAGAGTCAGAAAGACATAGGAAGAATTCAAGTGTAGGAGATAATTCCCTAAAGGGCTTATCTTCCCTAAGAAAAGGGAGGGGAGGGGCCCAGCTCAAGTGGCTGCCCTGCCTCAGAAAATTCAGACCCTAGGGCCTGGGGTGGGGAGGGACAGAAACAACTTAAGCTTGGCTTCTGACACCCTTGGTCCCTGGCCGGGACAGGGTCCACTGAGAATTAAAGGCACTGCACCTCTTTATACCAAGGGGGAACTGTGGGCTGACAAGTGCCACCTACTGGTAGGATAGGAAAAGCACAGCATCTAGAGGCCTCACAGGAAAGTCTGACAATCTGCTGGATCTCATCCTCAGGAAAACCTGATACAGCTTACACCTTCTCCCTGAGACCTAGGCCCATCTGGTCTGGAAAAATCTGTTTGGGGTAATCAAGGAAACCAGATGTCTAAGAGTCACATGAGGAAAAATGAAGACATGGCCCAATCAAAGGAATAGCTTACACTTCAAACGAGATACAGGAGTTGAAACAACTAAATAAAGATCTTCAAACAAATATGCTAAATCAAATCAATGAGCTGAAGGAAAAGGTGGCAAAAGAGATGAAGGATATAAAGACGACACTGGGTGACCACAAAGAATTTGTAAGCTTGAAAAAACAAATGGCAGAACTTATGGGAATGAAAGGCACAATAGAAAAAAATGAAAAATACAATGGAGACATACAACAGCAGATTTGAAGAGGGAGAAGAAAGAATCCATGAACTGGACGACAGATCACCTGAAATCCTACACAAAAAAAGAACAAATAGGGAAAAGAATGGAAAAATAGGAGCAGCATCTCAGGGAACTAAATGACAACATGAAGTGCATGCATATACGTGTCATGGGTGTCCCAGAAGGAGAAGAGAAGGCAAAGGGGGTAGAAAAAGTAATGGAGGAAATAATCACTGAAAATTTCCCATCTCTTATGAAAGACACAAAATTTCAGATCCAAGACATGCAGCATACCCCAAAGAGAATAGATCTGAATAGGTCTACTACAAGACACTTAATAACTAGATTATCAAATGTCTAAGACAAAGAGAATTCTGAAAGCAACAAGAGAAAATCAATCCATCACATACAAGGGACACTTGTGCAGGTTTCTCAGTAGAAACCATGGAGGCGAGAAGGCAGGGGTATGATATAGTTAAGATACTGAAAGAGAAAAACTGACAACCAAGAATTCTATATCTGGAAAAACTATCCTTCAAAAATGAGGGAGAGTTAAGATATTTTCAGACAAACAGATGCTAAGTTTGTGAACAAGATACCTGCTCTACAGAATTACTAAAGGAAGCACTACAAGCAGATAGGAAAAGACAGAAGAGAGAGGTTTGGAGATGAGCATAGAAATGAAGACTATCAGTAAGGGTAAAAATAGAGAGAGAAAAAAATAAAAATAAAATAAGATATGACATTATAAAATCCAAAAGACAAAATAGTAGACAGTAGACATTACATTAAGTGAAATCGGCCAGAAACAAAAGGACAAATACTATATGGCCTCACTAATATGAACTAACACTAATGAGCAAACCTGGAAAGTTAAAACTGAGAACACAGGTTATCAGGAGACAGAAAGAGGGTAGAGATCAGGCATCTGATGCTGAAGCAGTACAGAATGTTCAACAGGATTAACTGTATAGATTCAGAAATAGATCCCACAATACTGTCTGATGGTAGCACAATACTGTAAGTACTCTGTACAAAGATGAGTGTGAGTATAAGTGAAAGAGGAAGGCTAGGGGCATGTATGATATCAAAAAGATAGAAGATAAAGACTGGGACTGTATAACTTAGTGAAGCCTAGAGTGGTCTGTGATGGTGATTAAGTGTACTAATATAAGAATGTTTTTACATGGGGGAGAACAAATGAATGTCAACATTGCAAGGTGTTG
Source organism: Choloepus didactylus (assembly GCF_015220235.1). Classification (NCBI taxonomy): domain Eukaryota; kingdom Metazoa; phylum Chordata; class Mammalia; order Pilosa; family Megalonychidae; genus Choloepus; species Choloepus didactylus. Next base: position 103,252,537 of record NC_051308.1, read on the forward strand.
AAAACTGGATGGCATAGGGGAAAAATATAATCCGTGCAAACTAGAGTCTAGTTAACAGTATCATTGTAATATGCTTCTGTTAATTATAACAAAGGCAATATATCAAAGCTAAATGTCTGTAAGAGGGGGATATTTATTTTATTATGTATTTTATTTTATTTTTTTCTTCTATGCTTTTTATTCTTTTTTTTTTCCTCCTCTTTCTCCTTTATTGCAGAAGAAATGGAAATGTCCTCGTATAGATTGTGGTGGTAAATGCATAACTATGTGATTATACTGGGAATCACTGATTGTTCACTTAGGATGGATTGCATGATGTGTGAATAAAACTGTTTAAAAAATAAACAGAGGGATACAAGTGCTGGCAAAAATGTGGAGAGAGGGATGCACCTGCCCACTGTTGGGGAAGTAGAATGGTGGAGCCCATCTTGAAGGCAGTGTGGTGGTTCCACAGGAAGCTAAGTATGGGACCACCATATGGCACTGCAACCCTGTCATTGGGTGTATACTTGGAGGAACTGAGAGTGGGGACACAAGTAGACATTTGCACACTGGTGTTTGTGGAGGCACCACGATTTTCCACGGATGGAAGTGGCCTGAGGGTACAACGGCTAATAAACCGAATGGTGAACTGTGTTGCATACATACAATGGAACATTGAGTGGCGGCAAGAAGGAATGAAATTGTGAGTTATGCAACTAGGTGAATGGACCTTGAGGACAGTAGGTTGAGTGAAATAAGCCAGAATCGAAAAGACAAACATAATGTCTCACTAATATGGACTAACAATAATGTACAAACTCTGCGAATTGAATCTGGGAGCATGGGTTATCAGGCGAAGGCTTATGTAAAGGTCCCTAAATTGTAAGCTCTTACAGCAGTCACATCCATTCATGAGTTCTAACAGTTATTTATAAATTCTGAGATGCTGAGATGTTTGTGTGTGACCTGGTAGGTCCCTGGAGCTTCGGGTGTCTGTGTGGCGCCTGGACTTAGAGCCAGAGTTCGGCAGCTGTGAGTGTCAGCATTGCCCTAAGCAGCAACTATTAAAGAGGCTGAAATGGAGATCAGACTTCAACTGGAGATATGAATGAAATGGACTTGGTTGAGACTGGGGTATATCAGACTAAAGGGTAAAGGATGATATTAACTGTGTTTTAAAACTTCGGCTTCTGTATAGGACCAAATGAAGAGATGTTTATTTGGTGCAAAATCTATATTTTCTGTAGCACACTATATAATTTAACTTGTATGGTCAGTTTACTCAAATACCATAATTACATGGAACCTTGAATACGAAGTGAGATCTGGTTGGTTTGTACAGGTTAGCATGAAACCCTGATACATCCCAGAGTAATTTGGTCAGAGAATTGAAAGTATTTACAAAGCTGCCTTGAGGGACTGGGGAAAAATGTGGAAATATTAAACTTCCCCACTTGGGGAATTCCTGATATTCTCACAAGCATTGGGGACTACCAGTTCAGTAGGCCAAGCCCTCAATCTTGGGACTTGCCCTTATGAAGCTTGTTACTGCAAGGGAGAGGCTAAGCCTACTTATAATTATGCCTAAGAGTCACCCCCAAAGAACTTCTTTTGTTGCTCAGATGTGGCCTCTCTCTCTAAGCCAACTCTGCAGGTAAACTCAGTGTCCTCCCCACTACATGGACATGACTTTCCGGTGTGTATATCTCCCTGGCAATATGGGATGTGACTCCCAGGGATGAGTCTGGACCCCAAATCGTATGACTGAGAAAGCCTTCTGGACCAAAAGGGGGAAGAAAACTGAAACAAAATAAAATTTCAGTGCCTGAGAGATTTCAAATGGAGTCAAGAGTTCAGGCTGGGGGTAATTCTTATGCATTATATAGACATCCCTTTTTAGTTTTTAGTTTATTAGGATAACTAGAATGAAATACCTGAAACTGTTGAGCAATCCAGTATCCTTGATTCTTGAACACAGATGTATAACTATATAGCTAATATGGTGTGACCATGTGAATTTGAAAACCTTATGGCTCACACTCCCTTACCCAGTATATGGACAAATGAGTAGAAAAATGGGGACAAAAATTAAATGAATAATAGGGGGATGGGGGTATATGGGGTGTTTTGGCTGTTCTTTTTTACTTTTATTTTTATTCTTTTTATTTTTATTTTTTGAAGTAATGAAAATGTTCAAAAATTGATTATGGTGATAAATGCACAACAATATGATGATACTGTAAACAACTGCACTGTGGATGCCTGTAGGGTATGTGAATATATCTCAATAAAATTGCATTAAATAAACAAATAATTTTAAAAAGTGAGGGAGGGTTAACCAAGGAAATGGCAGGTGACTGCAACAGGGCAATGAAGAAGTGGGCATATTCTGGTAACATGTTTTTTGGGAAGAGGTAGAAAAGAGAATGATCTGAAAGCCGTGAAGAACAAGGAAACCTTACCTTCAGAGGCCCTATGGTAAAAAGATTTGAGAGTGAAAATAGCCACCACTCACCAAGGCTTTAGGGAAAGCACTGTCATCAGGATAGAGCCCAGTTTTTCCTAGAAGGAGAAGGGAACTTTCACAGAAGAGACTGAAGATAATGGCAACAGAGGCTTTTGATGTTGGTATATATACCTTATATGTGGCAAAGAAGTGGTTTTTGCACAAAAACACGTAGGGATGGGGGGGAGACCAGGGGAGAGAGAAGAATAGGGAAAATTTAGAGAAACATATATAGAGCAGTTCCCACTAGCTTTAAAATATCTCAAGGACCATCTTTTTAAAACTATTCCTAAGTGATCAATCTTTTGTAGTCATTAAATGCTTTCTATTCATAAAGTAACACATTCCATGTTCCAGTGATGATCACAATATACACAGTATTAAATTAAACTCCCATAACATTTCTAAGTCAGGAGTTAAGTTCTCCTGACTTTACCAAACACCTGAACATTTGTTGTTCCATAAAAGGAAGAAAAAAAGAAAAAAAAATATCCTGCCACAATTTGAAAAAAAATCCTTTACATGAATTTTTTTTGTCTTTCCTTTCTCTAAATGAGGGGTGGGTAAACTACAGCCTGTAGCCTGTTTCTATACAGACCACGAGCTAAGAATGTTTTTATATTTTTAATGGTTGGGGGAAAAATCAAAAGAAGAATACATGGAAATTATATAAAATTCAAATTTCAGTGTCCATAAATAAAGGTTTATTGGAACACAATCATGCTTATTCACTTATATTTGTCAGTAGTTGGACAAAGATCACATGACCTATAAAGCCTAAAATATTTACTATCTGGGCCTTTACAGAAAAAGTTGCTGACTCCTGCTCTAAATGATTCAAATTTCATTACCTATGTTGAATGGAAAAAGAAAAGCACATCCCATCATAGGCTGTCCAGAACAGATCACTTTATTTAAATTAAAGATATTAGAGTCACAAGAAGTGCATAATTAGTATGGGGACCCAGGGCTCGGGCCCCTTCCCCTCCACAGTGATTTCATGGAGCCGCCTACTTGACCTGGACAGACGTTAAAAGTCATCAGACCTCCCCAGGGGAGGAAAAAAATGTATTGTAAAGAAACATTGACACTCTCCTCCCCTGATCACTATTAACAAATCTCCACATCTTTGTGTCACAAGACCCTGCAGAAACTCTGTTCTCACACCCTCCTTGTCCTAACCCTTATAAACCACCCCCTGGCATCCCCTGCTTTTGTGGAGCACTAACTTCCATCTTTCCCTGCTGCCTTGGTAGAACCCTATCTCCTGTAAGTAAGTCCTATTAAACTCATGCCTAACTCCGTGTCTGGCATGTTCTTCAGCCTTGGGGCTAAGCTGGGTCTGAACAATTATATTTTAAGAATTTAATTAGCTAGCTTCTAATATTAAAAATTATAAAAATAAAATAAATCAGTGAAGTCTTTGAACACCCAAAACAGTGATTCCCAGAGAATGAATTGATATTTTGCTGAGAAACACTAATAGTAGTTTCACTCTAGTGCCTGCAAATTCTATCATACTTACTAAACACCTAAAGAATTAAAATTAAAGTATTCAACTAAGAAAAATTAACAGTTTGAAAAGGGAAAGCTGGAAAACAATGGGAAATGGGCACATTCAGGGAGGGGCAGAATACCTGATAGAGTTGAGTCAGTGAACCAACTACCAAGTACTGAATGCTCTGTTAAAGAACAAATCGTTTTCATTAAGACTTAGAGTCAACTGATGAAAAAAGGCAAATGCAGCCTGTGTATCAGAAGACAAAATATTAAAATGCTATCTGGAAGTGCCCCACAGTTATAGGTTAAGAAACATCATTAAAATATAATAATTGTATAACTGAGAGAACAAATCATAACTACCCAATATACTGCAATAGACGTTAATAATGGGGAGGGCGGATTTCTTCCTACGATGAAACAAATTTGCAGAAATAGTTTAGGAAAGCATCATAGAATAGTGATAGGAGCACAGGCTTTGGAGGCAGACAAACCAGTTCTAATCCTGCCTCAGCCACTCACTAACTGTAAGACTTTATGCATTCATCCTCTCTCTGCCTCAGTTATCTCATATGTAAAATAATAGTACCTATCTCATTGGACAATTGGAAGGATCAAATAAAATAATGCATGTAAAGAGCTTAGCATGGCGCCTGGCACAAATAAAGTGCTAAATAAATGGTATTATTATTACTATATTTGGCGTGGGGAAAATGCGACAGGCTAAATTCTTTTCAGCAACTCTAGAAAGTCTACCCAAGGATTGAAATAATCTCTAACAATATAATTTTATGGGAGTTCGGCCCCTGGAAAATCAAATGAGGGCTTCAGTTCAATAAATGGAGTTGAAATTCCACTCTCACCACGGAGAATGTTGTTCCAAGGGGGTAAAATGAAGCTCAGTCTGGGCTCCCCTCAAATGCCAAAGCTAGTGAATGACATAAGCTCACTACACTGTGGGCTACAAAACCCCAAATTTACACCGGAGCCCAAGTTCACTATTAGTATTGTGCCTTGAAATCAAGAGAGTTAGAGATTACTCTAAACATTTAGATGACAAAGCTTCTCCACTCTCATTCCTATTACACTTCATCCCGCCCCTCCCAGCCACCAAAACCAACCAAACAACAACAAAAATCCATAACAAAGCCAGTGCTGTATCTGGAGAGATTATATTAGTTTATAAGCGTTACGTGTGGGTAATCAGGGACTCGAGGTCAGGCGCTTGGGTACTTTCCTTCTCTGACAAGATGGTCTCCAGCCTAGATCAACAGTGGAAGCGGCGAGATGAAGAGTTTCGGTATACATTCACACGTATACACACACACGTACAGACACTCCACAGCAATCACCACTCACTTCTCACACTCTGGCGGTCACCGCCATCCTGCCCTGTGCTTCCTCGCAACGTCAAGTTTCACTCCACAAAATGACCACTTGGTACCTCCCCAGCGGGGGAAACAGTGAAAAACCGTAGTAATTTCAACCAGGCAATGTTATACTCTTTCTGTGTCCACGACGAAACCGACCGATTCTGCTAGACTCTTCCAGGACCACGGACGGAACGACGAGTGGCCCTTGTTCCCCGGGCTGGATTTGTCCCCACCTGTCACCACGAGTGGGCGGAAGTAGAGAGGAAGATATTCGGAGACAAACCCCAAGAGAAACCCGAACCACCCCTGGCACATTCTCAGATCCCACTCACCCCAGTCTTCATCTGGCCTGTGAGAGAGGTGCTGTCCTGGAGTAAAAGGCGACTCCATGGTGCCGGTGACACCCGCCGGCCCCCGGAAAACACACGTTCCCCTGCCTGGAACTCGGTGACTAATATCTAGCGCGGCAACGTCAGAGGACAAAATACTCCGTAACGCTGGTGAGACGGTGGCTGAATGAAGACAAACTACTTCTACTGCACGTGGGGCTTGTGCAAGTCAGAAAGGAGAAAGTTAGAGGCTAAACAGGTCTTTGGGTAATTACTTCCGTTTTTAGAGTTTTCGGCACTTTCTGTCCCGCTGTTTTAAGCAAAAAAAAAAAAACTGTAATTAAATTAAAAAAAAACACCCCAGACACTGTTTCGGTTAAAAAAAAATTTAGTGACGGTATTAAAATGAAAATAAAAGCCTCCTGAATAAACTGGCTTATTCCCTGGATATGCTTCTTCACTACAGTCTAAATACCTCAGAAAGGACAAATTCGAGACTAACAGGGTAAATTTTATATAATTTTTACGAATAATTCACTATCTATAAAATTTTCCATCTACACATGTATGAAAGAAAAACACTCAAAAAAACACGTTTTTCCAGATTCGTTAGAATTGCCTCTTTACTGACACAGTATCTGAGGTAAGGATTACTATGTCATACTTCTAGAAAGCCTACTTGAAACATTGTAAACAGAGCTAATATGGGTTGGGCATAGGCAAACTCCCTATGCCCAAATTTACCTCTTGGGAATGCTTTTCTAAAGTCTGGTAATTAGTAGTGGAAGTTGGATAACGCTGACCCTAAGCCCTCCAATAATACAAATTCCCAATTCTTCTATTACTGTAGTTTAAGATTCCAGTTTTGTTTAAAACCCATCGCGAACTCCATGTGAAAATTTGAACTGAATTTGATAAAAGTTTCAAGAATGCGACTTATAGTTTTGAGTGTTGTTTTTTAATAACAGTTCAGAAGGACCAGTATTTAAAATACTCTACCATACCAAGAAAGGAACACGTTTCCCTCTAGGACCAAGCTGACATCTTTCCAGAAAAAAGGTTACTAAACAAAACAGAACAAACAGAACTGCTTCCCAGCCAGAATTCACCAACGACTCCTGGGCTGGGTGGGTGGTTGCAACAGATTACATAATCCACAGTATACAAAGCACTCTGAGACCCAAGCCAAAAAAAAAGAAAAAAAAAAATTCTTCTTGTATTAAAGATGATTCCTTCTGTCATTAGCTAACTAGCCAGTTTTGATTTAGGGTGAAATGCCTAACAGTTTTATTCTCATCCAAGACAAATTCAAAAATTAACGTAAAAACTAAAATAAAATCAGCAAGCGTTTTCTTCTGAATCCACCAGACACCTTACTATGTTGAGAAAATCACCATGACTAAAATCCAGCAAGTATTCATTTTTTTTCATTTTCAAAATATTTTATTTTTATTCACTGAATGCAGATATTACAAAACATTTGTGTACCTATTAACATTTTTTCATTTTTGTTTCAGGTTTTTTTTGTTAGGAATTAAACATTACAGATAAAGTTACAGTCTGTTTTTCCCCCTACTTCATTTCCTCCACAAAAGCAACTTCTATCATGAATTTCATGGATATCATTCAGTCCATTTTTATTTTTACTTTTACCATGTTTAATTGTATGTTTAGGGATACACATATTATTTGGCCTTCAATTTATATAAATGTATTGCAGTTTTAAGTAATGTCCTCCAAACCACTTTTCTCTCCCAATATTACTTTTTTAGAATCTATTTGTGTTTTAACTATTATATTTCCTCTAATGCACATATTCACAATCTCTTTTTCCATTTCCCTACTGATGGACATTTGGGTTGTTCTATTTTCCTACTGACAGGCATCAGTTGCATGGGTCTCTTTATGCATATAGGCTAGAATTTCTTTGGTATATGCTGGGTCATGAGGAGACCCAGCATATACCCAATTTTACTTCCAAATTACACCAATTACACTTTCACTAACAGTGATGAGTTCCCTTTGTTCTACATTCTCACCAACGTTAGGTCAGGTCAGACTTTTAAAATTTTTGCCGCTGTGAAAGGTGTGACTATAATTTACATTTCCCTGACTATTAAAGAGGTGGAGTATCTTTTCATCTTGAATAAACTAACTCTATTTCCTCTTCTGTGAATTGCCCATTCTTTTATAAAGTTTGCTATTGGGCTTTCTTTGCAAAATTTTAGGTCTACAAAAACTTTTAAATATGTTGCAAATCCCTTCTCCCAGGTTGACATTTGTCTTTGTTTTGGGGGGTTTTGTCCTATATGTTTTAATTTCAAGTCATTGAATTTTTCAATATTTTGTTTATGATCTCTGCTTTTTGTATATTGCTTAAGAAGTCCTTCCTTTTCTTAAGGTCATTACTATTTTCTTTTTAATTCTCTTTTTGTAGTTTTATATTTTTGTTTTTCATATTTGGTTTTTTTTTTCTTATTTCATTATTGCTATTGACTTTTGAACACCAATCTTGTATCCAAAAACCTGTGACTTCCGTTATTGTAACATTTTGTCTACAAGGTTTCTAGGACTTTCTATTTAGAAAAACTAGCATGCAAATAATATTTTAAAGTTTTAAAAAATTATTTTCTTTTAAAAAATCCTTTAACATTGAAATTTTCAAACAAACACAAAAGTAAAGACAATATAATTAATCCCCTTGTTCCTAGCACCAACTTCAACAATTTACCATTCTTATTTTATATACTTCCCTCCCCCCTGACTTTTTTTATCTTGCTTTGTTTTCTTCCTGCAGTATTTTAAAGCAAATATCAGAATCAAATTATTTCACAAATACATCAATATGTATCCCTAACAGATGTAACTTTTTTAAAATCATAACTACAATACCATTATCATACCCCCAAAAATCTAATAATTCCTTCATATCTCATATTTATTCCGTGTTTAATTTTCTATCTCAAAAATGGCTTTCTCCAGTTGGTTTGTTCATATCAGGATCCAAGTGAGATTATCCCAATGTATTTGGTTCATATGAAAGCTCCCCCTCCCTTTCACCCCTACATGCCATTTGTTGAAGAATCTATAATATGTTCCATAGAATTTTCCACTTTCTGATTTGGCTGATTGTATTTTCATAATGATGCTTAATGTGTTTCTGTGAACTGGCAGTTAGATCTAGAGGCTTGATTGGATTGTTTTTCCTTTTGTTTTTTTGCTTGTTTGTTTTTGCAAGAATACTTCATAAGGTGGTGTACTCTCTTGCATGATATCAGGAGGTACATTATTTATGGTTGTCCCATTTAAGAGATGCCAAGATTGATCAGTGAGTTCAGAATTTTCCTAAGGGTATACCTTGATTTTTTCCCCCTTGTTTTATTGTAGTGACTAGGACCTTTAGTACAATATTGAAGGTTAGGGGCAAGTGTAAGCATCTTTAACTTGTTTCCAGCTTAAATTGAAATGATTTAAAAGTTTTACCATTAAATAAGATTTTTCTGTATATTTTTTATGTGTGCTCTAATTAAGGTTTCCTTCCATTTCCAGTTTACCAGAAATTTATTTATTATTTAATCTTAAGTGTTGGATGTTATTGAATCCTTTTTCTTGAAGCTGTTCCTCATTCACTTTCAGTTTAAACCCTAGGAAGAGAAATAAAATTTGAAAGATATTGAAATACGACAATACCACTCTTTGATCTAGACAAGAAGAGCCCTACTCCAGATCCATACTTCAGAGGACTCTACTCTAGCCCTCTTCTGGCCATGCCACCCCACACAGGGTAAGAATCCATAGTGCCAAGGTGATGTGCCCAACCAGGGTACATGCCCAGCTTCTAGACATGCTTCTTATACCCAAATAGCCCAAATAGCTCTGAGCCCACTTCTAAGGCTTGCATAAGCCTCTGATCTCCCAAGGGTGGGCAGGACCAATGGTTTATGACAGTGGTATAGACAAAACTTAGACATATGAGGAAGGTAGTTCCCACATATATGTACTAGGCTCCTTCCAGTGCAGAACAAATCCAGAGGCAGAGAAAAGAGGCAGCCTGTGGGTCAGGGTACAGTTCTCCCTGTATTGTCATGTTTTGTCATAGTCCATGAAATCAGAGAATTCTATATTCAAATATGACCTTCCAGGTTGTAATGAAGGTGTTTGTCAAGATAAGAGAATAAAAAATATTTTACTTAACAGCTAGGTAGCTTGATGTATAACTTTTAAATATTAAGACAAATAGTATGTGGGCATCAATTTTGTTTGGAACCTGCAAATGTTCATGGGGTAACTGACTGGTAAATTTACAACTTGGTTAAAAAATGCTTTTCATCAGTACTATTAGATTTTACAGTATAGTCAACAATTGCAGAATGACATCTTTAAGACATATAAATATTACCCTGAAAAGTAAACCCAAATATTAAAACATAGAGGCTAAAAGTTCAGATTTTGGAGTCAGCCAAGTCTTAGTTCTAATCTAGGTTCAACCAATTGCTAGCAATGTAACTTTGAGGAGGTGACAACCTTTCTAAGCTTCAATTTCATCTATAAAATGGGATCTATCTAAATAGGATAGATCTTTCTAAATAGATGGGATAGATCTATCTCATAGGGTTGTTCCAAGGATTAAACAAGATAATACACATAAAGTGCGCACCAAAGTGACTGGCACGTGGTAAAATTACTTACTAAACTGCAGATATTTTAAAGGAAAATGTTGAATGCTACTAGCTAAGCATTATGCTAAGCTCTTCACTTGCTTAATATCACAAAATCCTCATAACAACCCAAAGGTGAATACTATTATTATCTCTATTGTACGTAAGAAGGAATTAAGGCTAATGAAAATGATCTTTATAACAACCCTGACAGGAGGGAAGAGCATATATTGACCCTGTTGTGGAAGAGAAAACTGACTCTAAACTTTCAAAAGGCCTGCTCACTTTCAGGAAGATGGCGATCAATAGAACCAAAATTAGAGCACACTCTGCTGACTTCTATTTCAGTACTGTTCTCACTGTGAAATAAAATTAATACACTATTTTCAACAAATGTGTAAATCCAAATTTTCTAAGCTGCTATTCTTAAATAAATGATTATAAAGAAGGGACTCTACTTAGTTTTCTTGTTTTAATGAATAAAGGCATAACAGACTTTTTATTTACCTCCCAAAAGTAAAACTAAAATTAAAGGACTTTTAACTCTAAATCTGAAAATTTTGCTCAGTGGATGTTTCACAGAATTTAAAAATGTACATAAAGGTTAAATTTTCCCAAATCATTCCTCACTGGCAAATACCAACTATCTTTCAAAAAGGTATTACTTTGTCTTTCTCCTCGCACAAACATATAAGCTACCAGAAGGCAGGGACTTTTTCTGGTTTGGCCACTGTATCACCTGTAACTGTGCACATAATAAGTGCTTTGTAAATATTTACTGAATTAACAACTGTAAAATAAAATAAGATCTAAGTCATTCTCCCTGCTGGGTGCCACAGTGTGTGATAAGCATTAAGTTGAGCCATATGAAACTGCTATTCAACAATTCTTTTTTACCCAAAAAAGTACAATTTCATATGGTTTAACTTAATTATTTTAAAGAGCTTTCTGAAGGATAATAGTAAGAAGTAAACAAGTGAACAGATTTTGTAAAAGCTAAGGTAACCAAAAACCTACTTTATTAATATACTATGCAGTTTTCTGAACAAAATAGAAGCCCTATATCAGATCCAACAGCTGTTTTTTATCCTAATCATACATAATCAACTCGATATATCCTTTTTATTGCTGTTCTTTTATTCAACTTGTCTGAATTTTAGAGTCTGTCAGACCATAGTGACTCCCCAATCTGGGCAAGAATATACTTGAATTGTTTTAATTCATCGTTCCCATTCAAATACAAGGCAGTACCAGTTCTTAGATTTTACCGATGTGGCCTTCTTCCGAAGGTGGGAAATTCCAATCAAAGAGCCCTGAACCGAAGTTCCCTCCATCCCAGTTTGTCCAGGACAGCCTCACCCACCCTGGTCATTCTCTGGTGTCATTTGGTTTAGCATTTGTGCCAAATAGGGTCCCAGGGTGGATGATACATGAAGGGGTCTCTGCAGAAGAGCACAAGCAGCGTGAATCACTGTCCCTTGGCACACACAACTTTTTCGCCCTGTACCAATAGACTTCTTTTTGTGAGGTAATATCTCAATGGGAGGACATCTATGCTGCAGTGTTGAAGCAGCAGAAGGCAGGGGAGACCATGGGCTCTGGAGCCTCCCTCTGCCTCCTGCTAATTATAAGACCTAAGCAAGATGCTTAGCCTCTCTGACCCTCAGTTTTTTCCTCTGAAAACTGGCATAATGCTACTTTGCAAAGATGTTGTGAAGGTAGTCTGTGAGCAGGTCCACAATCCTTCAAGCACAACTCCAAAATCCCAACCTGCCCAAAACTGAGTGTCTGGCCATCTCATTTGGCAGCAGAATCTGATCTGAACCAACAGAAGGCTATTTATAATCTGTTTTCATACCACTTAGTGTGCGTGTTTATGCATTTCTCCCCAATCAAAAGCATGAATGTAACAAAAAAAAGAGAGAGAGAGAGAGAGAGCCCTGAACCCAAGGTGACAATGCTCTTCAAATTGCTGGGAATGGATGACAGTAGGCATGCCTACTATCTACAGCAGACCCCTCTAGCAAATCTCCAGTCTAGGTTTGAAGGGGCAGAGTTAAATTTTTCTTACAATCTCCATCCATGGAGATCTAAGCCTGAGTAAAGGCTCTTTACTTTTAGCCTATGGAAAATTCCTATTAAGACCTATGCTTTATTTGGGAAACAAAGGACACAACAGATTATGGGAAACAAACACAATTTAAAAGAGAATTTGTATGTGTCATTTATTTTGAGGGAGGACTGGAAGGACATAGCAACTTGGCTAAAAAAAAACAAACTTAAAAACACTAGTGAGCTTTAATAGTAGTACTCGATGCTTTTCATAAGAAAATATTATTATATAGAAGTTGCCAAAGGCTTCAGGTCCTGTTGACATTTTCTCAAGAATCATCCATAACACTCCTATATATTTCAAAAATTAAGCTAAGCATTTTTTAAGAGGGTCATTATTCACATTTTCTTTATGCATTTTTAAATACTGCCATTTTTATGTTTATATACACATAAGACACATATATACATGTAAATATGCAAAATGTCTTGAGAACATAGACTATATTTCTCTTTATTAGTTAATTCTGGTTTCACATAAATGTTCAAATAGCTAATTAGGTCCAATTCTAATTATTAGTAATGAGTAAAATAAGTTCCAGTTTCCAGAGTTCAGGTCAGAAAACTAATCTGGATATATTACTGTTTCCCAATACTCTAATATATCAGGCTAAAAACATAGTTGATATGTAGTAACTCCACATTTTAAGAATCTGTTTCCTTTATCAATAGAAACATACCAACACCAATACATTTCCTTATGTAGATTACTTCAAGAGGTAACTCAAACAAACTTTAATAAATAATTTAGATGACTGGGATTCCAGAGCAGTAATTAAGAAAATCACATTTTAATCAGTGCCCTACTTATGGTCTTTTCTTTTCTACATTTCCAAGAAAAATCTAGACAAACTAAGGTTTCCCAATGTTCCTTTAAAAAAGAGAAGGAGAAAGAAATTTCAAAATATGACCAAATAAATCTGCTTTACATTTCTGCAGGTAAAAGAATACGTTTTGAAATATGACAGTTACCAATTTTGGTACGTAATTTTGTCCACCCAGAACTTAAGATCACATAACTAAACATTCCAAAAGTCAGAACTTTTTAAAATATATGAAACAAAGAAAATATCTAGGTTACAAAAGATTCCTATACCAAACAAAATAAAATCTATATGCTTGATTTCCATATAAATTATTCTTCCTATATAATATAGCAGGCTAACAAAGCATAACTTCCAAGTCAAATCAAGTGATTTTTAGCTTCTCACATTCCAAATGAAATGCTGATGGCCTAAAAATTAGACAATTTGCCTTAATGACAATAAGCAAGGGTAGCATATATCATTAGTAAGTTTCTTTCTAAGCTATCAAATGTCACAAGTTTGTGTTTTTTCTTGTTTGTAATCCTAAAACTGGCAGCATTTTCATTTCATCCACTCTATTCTTATGTATTTGAAAAGCAGGTGTTATCCATCTACCACAGGAGCACTGTTCACCACACCAATTGAAGGAACCCAACTTGGCACTGCATTTGGGGCAAAGAAGCTGAAATAAAGCAAATGAGTTACTTCATTCGTTCATTTTTATAAAAAACAAATAATTATTTTTTGCATTATAGAGGATATAAACACAAATAAGACATGGTCTCTACCTTCAAGGACTTTAAAATCTAATCAGTGAGACAAAATCTATCCATAATTTACTATAATAGATGGCGGACTAAAATAATTGTATAAGAGTCACACTGTACTCTGAGACTTTCGAGGAGCAACAGATTAATTTCATTTTGAGAGGAGAAAGTTGAAGTTTGAGGAAAGATTGATGACTGTGGCATAAATATATGGTTTTTAAATCAGTCTACAATTTAATATTTCAAACTAACATCTTCCTGGCTAAAGAACAGAAAAGCATATTAGGATTCTTATGTTCTATTACTAATTGATATTGACAGTATATAAATTAGTCCATCTCAGATTCCAGGCTATTTAAAAAACAAACAGATACTCCAGTTAAATACATAAATCTGAAAAGCCTTAATAAGTCTATCATATATTCTTCTAATGTATTTACAGGATTGTATTTTTTATGCTTAGCTCTTCAATTTGTGCATGGTATGAGGTAGGAATTTTTAGTTTTAATCTTGGGCTACAGAAAGCCTGGGCATAAAATTCAGAAACCATTAAGGAAAAAACTGACATATTTTATTACATAAATATCTAAAATTTTAATATGAAAAAATATACCACAAAGTTGGGATAAGCAATACACAAGAGAAAATATTTGCAATGTTGTATATGAAGCAGGAACATCTAGATTATATAAAGAGCTCCTATAAATCAATATGGAAAAGACAAATTCCATATAAAAATGGGCCAAGGTTGTGAAGACAATTTACAGAAAAGAAGTTATAAACAGCTGATATATAAAAGATGTTGGACTTCAGAAATAATCATGAAAACTCAAAACATTTTAGGATTAACATTTTTCACCTTACAGATTAAAAAACTTCTACAAGTTTTATAATATCCATTATTGGCAAGGTTATGGGGAAATGGTATGAGCATTCACTGTTAGTGAAAGGGAAACTGATATGGATTTTTTGAAAGTCTTCCTGCAATACTGGTAAAATTCTACATGTATACAGTCTTCAGGCCAAGAATTCCACTTCTACTTATATACTCTAGAGAAAAAAAAATTCAAATATCTTTATAAAGAAAGCATACACAAATGTGATCTGGAATCTTTCACAAAAATTGTCTTTATTATGTATGTATGTTTTTCCAAGTTAAATAAAAGCAGCAGGCCAAAGCACAAGGAACAGAAGAAAAAAAAAAAAAAACAGATAAATTGGACTTGATCAAAATAAAAAATTGTAGTGCTGTAACTGATACCACCAAGATACCATCAAGAAAGTGAAAAGATAACCTACAAAATAGAAGACAATAGTTTCCTGATAAGGGACTTGTATCCAGAACCACAGAGTGGAATATTATTCAGCAACAAAAGAATGAAGAACTGATTTTGCTATAACATGAGGAACCTTGAAAACACTATGCTAAATCAAAGAAGCCAGTCACAAAAGACCACACAGTATATGATCCCACTTATATGAATGTACAGAATAAGAAATCTATAGACAGAAAGTAGATTAGGTTTGTTAGGGCTGGGGAAGAAGTGGGAATTGTAGGGAATGGTAAGTGATTACCAATAGATATTGGGTTTATTTTGGGGGTGATGAAAATGTCCTAAAATTGATTGTGGTGATGGCTGCACAACTCTGTGATTATAGTAAAAACCTATAAGTTGTATACTTTAAATGGGTGAATTATATGATATATATCTCAATAAAACTGTTTTTAAAAAGCAGCATGGTCTGGAAACTTGGGTACCACTTTCTATACAAGAAACTAACTAATGTAAACTAAGTTTCCTCATGCATAAAATGTGAATATATTTGCTTTACTTACTTAATAGTTATTGTATAGTTTAAATAAGATAATAGTAAAGGGTTTCATAAAATATAAGTACTAAGCAAACTTTAAAATCACTATTAAGATTATTATTATAGAATGCCTTAAGGTTAATATCAAATAAATCTAAAAGAGAAAAGTAGCTGTCACATGATCTTCATAAAAAATGAGCTGCATTCTTTAGAATTAATAGGAAATGAAAAAGAACCTCATAGCTAACGTACTAGATTCAATGACCGGGAAAAAAAAGAGAGGATACAAGAAGCCAAAAACAGAAAAAAGAAAATACAATTGTAATGAAGAAATTTTAAGTCTACTTTTAAAATTCTTGATTTACCCTGCTTGTTACAAAGTTCAAGTTTTGTTAAATATATCCTAAATAGTTTAAAAAATAAATTATATTATTTAGTTTTATATTTCAAAAAATATAAACAATAGCTTAAAAGTAATTTATTAACTTAAACCAAAAGTGGTTCACTATTTTGGATCAGCTGGGTTTTTTTAAATTAATTTATTTTTGATAGATCTTTTACCATAGAGAAAATATGATATTCAGAAGGAACAGAGTTACAATAGAGCAAAACACCAGTAAAACACTAATATGGTTTAAAATGTAAGAAGGAACAAAATATAGTCAATATAACAAAATTGTAGAAAATGTGTCCTCACCTGTGCATCCATCACTCCTAACAAAGCCAATTCCATCCATTGTACAGGTTCAATGAAATAAGATGTACACTGAGCCTGACTTCCTGTCATAGGCATGAAAGATGATGTCATTCTCTTGTGGGTAAAGGCTATAGGGCCACTTCCTTCATTATGATCCAAAATGCTAGAACTTCGAAATAAGGATCGCCTGCAACTCCCAAACAAACAACTTTAATGACTTCCAAAAGGATTCAAAACTAAGATGAAACGTGCAGTGTATTTTAGAAGACAAAATAATATATTACTGACTATGGTACATTAATTTTCAACAATCCCTAAATCTGATGACTTGTAATTTTAAAAATTTATACTCTTCTTGAAAGCAGATTTGAATTTGAAATTTCTGCATTATTCAATTAGACAAATTCTTCCTAAACAGATATAAGAAAATGAAACTTTAAGCACTTTTCAGCTACTGAGACAAGATAAAAATCTCCAGAGGATACAAAACATTTTACCTGCACTTTCTACATTTGTAGAGAACCTCATCTTTCAATCCTTGTGAAGTGGTGGTTGGGTCAACAGCAAAGAGTTCCTGAGGTAAATTCTGCAATTCTGTAAGATACAAATAAAATAGATCCATCTGTCAAAATCAACTTGGCATTTTCAGACAAAATTCAGTTAACGTCAAATTGAGGCAATGAGTGCTAGCCTCAGAAATTTAAAAAAAAAAAAAAAAGTTCTAGTGCTCCAGTGTTGAGAAATCAGGATGAGGTATGACAGCATGATTATTAAGTCAGGGCACAGACTACTTGAGTTCAAATCCCAGCCCCACCACTTACAAGCCATTTGATCCTGAACAAGTTATTTCTCCCTGTCACAGTTTCAAATGGAAAACAATGATAACTATCTCATGGGATTGCTGGAAATGTAAATGAAATAATGCATCTGATGTGTTTAGTGCCAGAGTAAATGACATATATAAAGGGCCCATTATACAGCAGCAAGTATTATTACTTACCTGGATACTTCTCTGTAACCTTTTGTAAACGATACTGCTTATAAACTGCACTAGAGGTGTCCACTTCATATCCCATTGCCTGGTATAATTTCAGTTGCCACTCAAATCCCTCATTCATCCTATAGCGACAAACAAATGTAAAGTTCAATCTTCTTTAAATAAATCACATCACAAAAGTAGAATTATTGCCATAACAAAGAACTCACTTAGCCTCTGGTTTGACAGTCTGGAGGTTTTCATAAGCTTTTTCAAAGGTAAGTTCATCAGTCTTCATCAAAAAAGCAGTCACTACAGCAACACTTCTACTGACTCCTGAATGACTGAAAGAGAGACCTTTAAAATAAAATAGCAAATAGCAATAATTAAAAAAAAAAAACCCATTCCCTTATTAATGGCAAAATTCAGGTCCACTTCATGTCTGCTTCTACTTCTACTCAAACAAATCTTTGGTTGAATTTTAAAGGGTACACAAATGTCATTTGTCTCCCTCTTCCTCAAATAATCTGAATTAGTTTCAGCAAGTACCTATGAGTAACTTCTCTATTATGTTGTAGGCACTGCATTAGGCATTAAAGAAAGAATAGAAACAGCATTAGATAATATTTGTAAAGCACTCAGTAGACATAAATGTTGGCTATTATTATTATTATTTAGGAATAAACATCCACTGTGCATAAGGCACTGGAGATATAGGGATAAACAAGACAGTTAAGATCTCAGCCCTCATGCTTACCCTGGTTACTTCAAAAGTTAGAAATTGAAATATGATGAACATTATGCTTATTCATTACTGTACATAAGGTGCAGATTTATATATTCATTTATTCAATCATTCATTGAGCAAACATTTACCAACTGACCATTGCATTAAGTGCTATAGGGAGACAAAGATAATGAAAAAGTCACCATCTATAGGGCACTTATTTTGGTGTTGGAGAGAGGAACACAAAGAAATGTTGAGTAATCTATAAATAATAAAGGAATTGGGGGAAAAAAAATTAAAGTCACAATTAAAGAAATAAAGTTTCAAGTTTATTTTGGATGAGCCAACCAAGAAATTTAACTAATTACTGCCAATAATAAATCAGATTTAATTACATCATTCATGTCACACTTCACAAAATTTAGGTCCTTTCACATATGCCATATGATCACTCAGCAATTCAGTCAGGAAAGTATGGCATCTCATTTTGGAGATGAGGAATCTGAGAGTCAAAGAAATTATGTGCTCTGTGTAAAGTCACACAACTTGTAAGTGATGAAGACATTATTAGGAGCCAAGTACCTAGTACTAACTCCAAATTAGTTCATGCACATAGAATTAACCAACTCGCCTCCTATGTTTTACCCACATTGATTATCCACCTTCACATAGTCCTCTAGAGTAGAAAAAAATCATTTGTTGGAACAAACCGGTTTCAACCATTATATCTCTCACTTGAGACCCCTTCCTCTCTCCACCATCATTGCTATTTTCAGAAGGTCAGAGCTACCATTACATCATGTCTGGATTATCACATTTCATCTATTTTTAAAGACACATTTTTACATTCCTCTCTCTCAAATTGTGTCTTAAAACTGATGTAGTCAGATGGCAATTGTGACAGATCTGTCATTGCTATGGATAGGGAATCTTTAATAAATTATTCAAAAGAATTAGACTGTATGTGAAGTAGTTTTAGGAATAATTTAACCAATTTATGTTTTTTTACAATATTTTCCTTTTTATGTATGCATCAGAGTGATACATGACTTTTAAATGTCTAATTGAGTCTAAAAGACTCCCATATTAAGTATAAACACAAATTCCAAGTAATAAGAAAGGTGAGTCTTTTTGACTCATCTCCACTACCATCAATCAATTCTACTACTTAAAGTTCCCTACACTACAATCTCCCCCAAAAATGCATTTTTCACCTATCAGATGGGCAAAGATCAAAAGACTTGATATTTCACTTTACTGGTGACCATGTAGGCAAAAAGGAACTTTCTACAATGGGTGGAAGTGTAAAAGGAGACCAACTTGGTAATAACTGTTAAAAATTACAAATGCACCTAACTCTTTGACCCAATTATTCTACTTGTAAGAACTTCCCCTACAGGTATACTCACACAAGGGTAAAAAGGCTACGTTAAAGGTTATGCCTGTTTGTAAAATACTGGGATTAATTTAATGTCTATCAAGTATGAGATAAGTTAAATTAATTATGGTAATTCATAAAATGGAATACGTAGCTCAAAAAAATACGAAGACTTTTTTATGTTCTGATATGGGACAATCTTTGAGATCTTTTAAGTGAGGGAAAAAAGGTGCAGAACAGGGTGAATATGCTGACATGTAAATAAAACAAAGGGAAATAAGCACACACAAGTGTTTGCTTTTACATGCATAAAGTATCTCAAAAGGATAAGTAAGAAACTGTTAACATTCATTGTCTCCAGGGAAGGGAACTAGGTGCCCAGGTTGTAGGGAGAATTTTCATTGAATATCTTCTTATTCCCTTTGAATTCTAAACCATATGAATGTCTTACCTATTCAAAAATAATTAAATTGATGTTTCAAAAATTTGTAATGGCTTCGGGAACAAATCTAAACTCCTTTGCTCTTGGCATTTAGGGCTCTCAGTTTTTATTTATCACTACCCTCTTTCCTTTATGTAAACACTTATAACAAATGCTGGTACATCACACCCTAATCCAGTCAAAATGACTACTTAAGGATTCCCAAATACTCATTAGGATTTTCTATCTTATTTGCCTTTGCTACAACCTACCCTTTCTTTCCCCAGTTATTCTTTAGATCAGAAACTTCTCTCCCCAATTCTTTTCTTTCCCTTTCATCAACACCCCCCACCCCCAACCAAAAAAAAAAAAAAATTGAAAAGAATCTGCTTTTCCTCTCTCGTCTGAATAATAATGACCTCTGTAAATCTCTTAGTACAAGCATCACATCCTAGTCTGCATTACAATTATCTGGGTGGGTATCTGGCTTCTCCTACAAAACCGTAAACTCTTTATATGAAGGGATGTTGTCATTTATCTGATTATTCTCCCAAAACCAAGGCGGTTCCTGCAAAATGAACCAACACATGAATGAATGAAAGCCTGCACGCCATCAGGGGCCTGCCTCCTGCCCCCACCTCTCTCCGACTCAGGCCTCACGCGGGACGGGGGTTGGAAGGAGGTTTTCATGGTCTGCCCGCATCTGTCCTCTCTTGGAAGCCTTGGCTGGGAGCGAGGCGGGGGTGTTCTCCCCACGGACCCAGCCACTCACCAGTGCACCAACACTGCGCGGCCCTCGGCGCGGGCATGGTCGATGAAGGCCACGCACCGGTCCAGGTGACTGAGCAGGTCCGTCTCGGGTTCGTCCAGCGCTGGCACGAAGAGGCACCGCATTCTTTCGACCCCAGGCCCTGCTGTGAAACTGGGCGCCTCCGAGTCCACCGTCAGCACGGCCGTGACGCCCATTTCCCTGAGAAGGTCCAACTCCGCGACGGCCGCGGCCCCACCCAGGTAAAGTCCCGGCAGCACTTGCTGCATCTGCCCGGCAAAGCTGGCCTCGCTAGCGCTCTGGCTCCGGCTCTGGGTTCCATGGCTCGGGTCCCGAGGCTCCAACATGGCGGCGCCCAGTAGCCAGGCCAACGCTGGCCCTACCATCGAGTGGGGCGACTGGCTAGAACATCCCTCCCATGGGATCCGCCGACCTGCGCGGCGCAGCTGCACCACCGGAGGACCACATCGACTCTGGGACCGTGGATGTACAAGAGAGGGTGATGTTAACGCTGCGGTGGTGGAACTAATCCCCATTCAGGGCGACCTTTAGCCGCCCTCCGCATTTCCCCACCAACCCTTCACTCCTACCCCCGCCGCCATCTGATGATAGAGGATAAAATTCCCCAACTACAGGGTTTCTTCCGCTTTTTTTAGTGTTGAGACTTTCAAAAAGGGGACAGCAGGAGCAGCGGCACCCAGTTTTGAAATGGTCCCACCAACAGAATCAACAGCATTGTTTCATGCATTTGAAGTCAAACTTTTTTTTCAATGCCTGTAAGGCCATTTATTTGTATTTCTTCTCTTTTATTTTTTTATTTTTTATTTATTTCCCAATTTGTTATTGGGATGTTAATCCTTTTCTTATTGATGTTTACCGTTTTATATTTTGAGTATGCTTTTGTTTGTCAATGCCTTCCAGCCAGAGACCACCAGGAACCCACCTGTAGTTAAACAAGATGACTTTATTTCTCAACCGCAACTGTGGGGAACCATGGGACATCTCAGTAAGAGGGTGCTTGAAAGGGCTTATTGTTGGATTTGGGCTTGTTTAATAGAGTTCTCTAGGGAAACAGAACCAACAGGAGATATCTTTAAATACGAGATTTAGTAGAAGTGTCTCACGTAACTGTGGAGACCTGTGAGTTCAAATTCTGTAGGGCAGGATGCACGAATCCAAATTCCATAGGGCAGGCAGCGAGCTGGCAACTCCAATGAAGGTCTTGGATGAACTCCCCCGGAAAGGCTTACTGGCTGAAGGAGAAATGAAAGTTCTCTCTTCTCCCTTAAGTCTTCAACTGATAGGATTAAATCCAACTGATTGAATTCTCTCATTGAAGAAGACTCTCTTAGTTGATCATAGATGTAATCAGTCACAGATGCAATCAACTGACTGAGGATTTAATAAACCAGTCTTCTGGTTTTTTAACCAGCCATGAAATGTCCTTGCAGTAACGGTTAGGCCAGTGCTTTGCTTGACCTGGCAAAGCTGACACATGAACCCAACCATCACAGCTTGTGTTAGACAATTTTGGAGAGGTTTTAAGGAAGCAGAGCTTTGCTCAGAATTGAATGCTATCTGGAAGTTGGGGTGATTCTGTGATTAGACAGCTGAATAAATCTTATCTACAGGGAGGGTAGACTCAAGAGAGGCTAAAACTGTAATTGTCAAGAAGTAATGATCACTCACTTTTGCCAGGATAGGTTGATATTTGGTATTTTGTTGCTTAGACGATGTTCCTGTCTGTCGGTGTTCAGACATGGTTACAGAGAAGTCTTGTTTTTGTCTTGTTCCATTATGGTCTAAAAGTGGCCTTTTTAGATGTTGATGTTCTGTGAGATTATGTCCAGCAGAACACCAACACCTAGCTGTGAGTACTTGGCCAGCTGTAGCAACACCAAGGAAGGCCTTCCTAGCTGGTACCAGGCTAGCTCCTGGATGTCAAGAAATGCTTTTCTCTCTTTCATGTATAATTTTATAAATTTTAAAGAGTGTCTCTAGATACCCAGGGCACAGACACTTGAGCCCCACTAAAATCAAATGGAGGAAGGAATAAATGTTTCTAGTCGGGGGTATACCCCCTTGAAGTGGGCAGACTGTAGAGATTAGAGGAAGAAGGTATTTTCCCCTACCCCCCACTCCCACTCACCACACACATGCTATGAACCTCTTGAGGGTAGACTTTGTTTTTTTTGTTTTTTTTTTATCCCCCGTAGAATCTGGGCTAATACTGGTGACAAATCCATCTTTGGGAATGTTAGAAATAGAAGGGAAAGGCATGCCAGAAGGGACATTATGAACTTTCCTCTCAACCCCTTTTCCTCTTCCATCTCAAAGGTTTTACCTGAGTTAGGTTTACCCAGTGTCTGCAGGAAGAGTCACAGTAGCAGTCTTCTGGTTAAATCAACACAACCTTTTTCACTTTACAGACATGGAAACGCTTGTGGTGTGTCAGGCACTAGAGTAGATGCTGAGGATGTGAAAATTAGGACAGTCTTTGACCTCAAGGTTTGGGTAAAAGATAAGTAAATAACCTAATTAGTGTTACGAAATGGGGAGCATCTAACCCAGATGGAAAGAAGGTGTCTTGGTTTGCCAGGCTGCTGTAACAAATACCTCAGGCTGATTGGCTAAACAACAGGAATTTATTGTCTCACAGTTTTGGAGCTAGAAGTCCAAAATCAAGGTATTGGCATGCCGTGGTTTCTCTAGTGCTCTGGTGGTGGCTTGCCACAATCCATAACTCAATCTCAGCCTCCGTTTTCTCCTTCTGTCTCCTCACTCCAAATTGCTCTTGCTTATAGGGACTCCAGTCATATTGAATTGAGTCCCATCTTAAAATAGTAAATCTTAGAAGATCGATGATCAAGATCACATCCACACAACTCAGGAATAGGTCTTGAACATGTCTTTGTGGGTGATATGATTCAATCCACAACAGGCAGTAATCAGGGATGGCTTCCCAGATACCAATCCTTGACTTCTGAGATACTAATTTTTCTTTATTATCTCTTTGCCTACAACTTCTCAGTTTCCTTTGTGGGCTCCTTTTACTTACCTGCTCCTTAAGTCTTACTGTTCTCCAGCATCCTCTTTTCAGTTCTTTTCTCATCTTTTTCTTACACTCTCATCCTAGGCAGTCTTATTGGGGTGTTACTCAGAAAAGAGCGGTCATCAGCACATTAGTGGATTAGAATCAATGAGACTCTTTTTGTTTGCCTGAGGCCCTGGGACATGCTGTATCAGTGTGACCTCTGGGAGGGGCTGGAAACTTGGCAGCTAAGGTCATCATGTGGGCGCTGCTCGTCTGAATAACTGACCCCCAGTAAAGTCCCTATGCGACCTTACTGGGAGGGGACGTCTGGAAGCTTGTGCCTGGACTTCACCCATGTGCCTTTTCCCTTTGCTGATTTTAATATATATCCTTTGCTGTAATAATTTGTAAATTTGCATAACAACTTTTCTGAGTTCTGTGAATTCTTCTAGCAAATCATTGAATCTGGGGGAGCCAGAGGGTGATCTTGGGGTGATCTTGGGGATCGCAACACAACATCCAGCAACATCGTTTATAATAGTGAAAAATGGAAACCATCTAAATGACTACCAATAATGGATTGATTAAATCAATAAAATACTAGGCAACTATTAAAAAAGATAACATAGAAACTGATCCATGCTAGCTATAATATTTTTTTAAGCTGGTTTACAAATAGAAAGTATGTTTGAGCTCATTTATTTTGAAAATTCTGATGTATATGTAGTATGAAAAATACTGACTAACAAACTGTTGTTATTTCTGGGAGCTGGCATTGTGAGGGAGGCTGTCATGATAGACACTATATACTTCTTTCTATGTAGACTTTATTTATTTCAACTAGTATATATTAAAGTTACTCACTGTTAAAAATGATAGATATTTATATTCTGGAAGAAGAAAAAAAAACTACTAAGGGTTCATCTCCTGGATGTTTTATTCAGATATCATAATTATTCCCTCAGCTTTACTGTTTTCTGTTGGAAGTGAGCTTTTCTTCCTCAACTCCCTAAAATAAGTGCAAGGTCCTTCAATGGTGGGAGTAGGGGATACATCTGAATTGTTACTGAATACTTACAGAGTCTGGTCTGTCTGCCTCAGTAACCTCAATCAACTGAAGCTGTGAATTTAACTGCTTCTGTATTTGTGCTCTTAGCCACTAGGTGGCACCATTTGCCCTTTTGCAAGATTTATTTTTCTGCCCCTCTGGTAAAAATGAAAAATAGCAACCTGCAAGAAAAGCAGAATGTCAGATCCAAAGAAGGAAATGCTGGCTTTAGAGAGAGAGCTGGTTTGCTTTCTTTGAAGGTGCTTAGGAAATAAAAGTAGAGATCTCTGTCCTAGGATTGGAATCCACTAAAAAAAAAAAGCATAATTGCTCTTTATCACCAACGGCTTTAATAAGTATTGATTAAGCAAAAATTCTTATAATTGCTAACAATATGTCAACTACATTGTGGCTTGAGTTTTTGTTGTGTTTTTTTGTGAAATTCAACATATATACATAACAGTGATAACATTCAATTTATGACTTCACAAGTAGTTAGAGAACAAATCTAAATGAATGTCATGTTGGCTGATTTTTTTTATTGCTTTTTCCTTGTAATTCCTTCTTTTTTCTTTTTCTTTCTTTCTTTTTTTTTTGAAATAAATTCAAACTTACAGGACAGTGGCAAAAATAATACAAACCCCATACATAGAACTCCAGCATACCCCAACCCCCCTCCACCAATAATCCAGATCTACCAACTTTAATATTTTGTCACTTTACCATTTCTTTCCCTCCCTCCTTATCTATCATCCATCATCTATTGCTCTGTCTTCTGAACATATGAGAGCAAGTTGCACACATCCTTGAACAAATAATATAATTCACATGTACATTTCTTATGAACAAGAATATTCATTTATGTAATCACTTTAAGTGTAGTTAAGTTCAAGAAATTTAACATTGATATAAAGCTTACATTCTATATTTCATTTTTTTCTTATGTCCCAACTGTGTCCTTTTGAGCCCTTTCTCCTCCATTCTTAGATCTCATCCAGGATCATCTATGGTATTTAATTGTCATTATCTATTTAGACTGTCTTTTTTTTCCCATTGTGGAAACATATACAGCATAAATCTTCCCATTCCAACCCCTCCCAAGCATTCCATTTAGTGGGATTAATCACATTCACAACGTTGCAATGCCATCACCTTCCCACCATCCATTACTAGAAATTTCCCTTCACCCCAAACAGAAACCCTACACTCATTTCTTATTAACTCCCCATTTCCCCTTCCCCCACTTCTCATAACCCGTACTCTACTTTTCATCTCTACGATCATATTCTCTGATACTTTCTTTGTATTTACCATGGGGTTTAAATTTAACATCCTAAATCTATAACAATCTTATTTTCTTTGATACCAACTTAACTTCAATAGGATACATAAACTATGTTCCTATACTTCCCCTTTTCCCCACCTTTATGTAGTTCTTGTCGAAAATTACATATTTTACATTGAGTTCAAAACCACTGATTTATCATTACACTTTATGTATTTTAGATCCTGTAGGAAGTAAATAGTGAAGTTACAAATCAAAAATGCAGTAATATTGGTATTTATATTTACCATGTGATCTTTACTGGAAATCTTTATTTCTTCATGTGGTTTCAGTCAATTGTTTAGTGTCCCTTCCTTTCAACCTGCACAATTCCCTTTAGGATTTCTTATAGAACTGATCTACTGGTGATGAAGTCCCTCAACTTTTGATTATCCAGGAATGTTTTCATCTTCCCCTCATTTTTAACCTCCAGGTGTTTGTGAATTTTCTAAGTCTCTGATGGTTATTTTTTTTTTTTTTTAATCATCATTTTATTGAGATATATTCACATACCACGCAGTCATACAAAACAAATTGTACTTTCGATTGTTTACAGTACCATTACATAGTTGTACATTCATCACCTAAATCAATCCCTGACACCTTCATTAGCACACACACAAAAATAACAAGAATAATAATTAGAGTGAAAAAGAGCAATTGAAGTAAAAAAGAACACTAGGTACCTTTGTCTGTTTGTTTGCTTCCCCTACTTTTCTACACATCCATCCATAAACTAGACAAAGTGGAGTTTGGTCCTTATGGCATTCCCAATCCCACTGTCACCCCTCATAAGCTACATTTTTATACAACTGTCTTCGAGATTCATGGGTTCTGGGTTGTAGTTTAATAGTTTCAGGTATCCACCACCAGCTACCCCAATTCTTTAGAACCTAAAAAAGGTTGTCTAAAGTGTGCGTAAGAGTGCCCACCAGAGTGATCTCTCGGCTCGTTTTGGAATCTCTCTGCCACTGAAGCTTATTTCATTTCCTTTCACATCCCCCTTTTGGTCAAGAAGATGTTCTCCATCCCACGATGCCGGGTCTACATTCCTCCCCGGGAGTCATATTCCACGTTGCCAGGGAGATTCACTTCCCTGGGTGTCTGATCCCACGTAGGGGGGAGGGCAGTGATTTCACCTTTCAAGTTGGCTTAGCCAGAGAGAGAGGGCCACATCTGAGCAACAAAGAGGCATTCAGGAGGAGACTCTTAGGCACAAATACAGGGAGGCCTAGCCTCTCCTTTGCAGCAACCGTCTTCCCAAGGGTAAAACTTATGGTAGAGGGCTCAACCCATCAAACCACCAGTCCCCTATGTCTGTGGTCATGTTAGCAACCATGGAGGTGGGGTAGGCGAATACCCCTGCATTCTCCACAGGCTCCTCAAGGGGGCACTACATCTTTTTTTTTTTTTTTCCTTGTTTGTCTTTTTTCTTTCTTTTTTTTTTTTTTTTAAATTTCCCTTATTTTTTCAAATCAACTGTATGAAAAAAAAAGTTAAAAGAAAACAAACATACAATAAAAGAACATTTCAAAGAGACCATAGCAAGGGAGTAAGAAAAAGACAACTAACCTAAGATAACTGCTTAACTTCCAACATGTTCCTACTTTACCCCAAGAAAGTTACATAATATAGCAACATTTCAGTGAACTTGTTCCTACTACATCCATCAGAAATTAACAGACCATAGTCATTTCTGGGCATCCCCAGAACGTTAAATAGCTTATCTGTTCTTCTTGGATTATTGTTCCCCCTTCCTTAATTGCTCTCTACTGCTAGTTCCCCTACATTCTACATTATAAACCATTTGTTTTACATTTTTCAAAGTTCACATTAGTGGTAGCATATAATATTTCTCATTTTGTGCCTGGCTTATTTCGCTCAGCATTATGTCTTCAAGGTTCATCCATGTTGTCATATGTTTCACCAGATCGTTCCTTCTTACTGCCGCGTAGTATTCCATCGTGTGTATATACCACATTTTATTTATCCACTCATCTGTTGAAGGACATTTGGGTTGTTTCCATCTCTTGGCAATTGTGAATAGTGCTGCTATGAACATTGGCGTGCAGATATCTGTTCGTGTCACTGCTTTCCGATCTTCCGGGTATATACCGAGAAGTGCAATCGCTGGATCGAATGGTAGCTCTATATCTAGTTTTCTAAGGAACTGCCAGACTGACTTCCAGAGTGGCTGAACCATTATACAGTCCCACCAACAATGAAAAAGAGTTCCAATTTCTCCACATCCCCTCCAGCATTTGTAGTTTCCTGTTTGTTTAATGGCAGCCATTCTAACCGGTGTTAGATGGTATCTCATTGTGGTCTTAATTTGCATCTCTCTAATAGCTAGTGAAGCTGAACATTTTTTCATGTGTTTCTTGGCCATTTGTATTTCCTCTTCAGAGAACTGTCTTTTCATATCTTCTGCCCATTTTATAATTGGGCTGTCTGTACTATTGTCATTGAGTTGTAGGATTTCTTTGTATATGCAAGATATCAGTCTTTTGTCAGATACATGGTTTCCAAAAATTTTTTCCCATTGAGTTGGCTGCCTCTTTACCTTTTTGAGAAATTCCTTTGAGGTGCAGAAACTTCTAAGCTTGAGGAGTTCCCATTTATCTATTTTCTCTTTTGTTGCTTGTGCTTTGGGTGTAAAGTCTAGGAAGTGGCCTCCTAATACAAGGTCTTGAAGATGTTTTCCTACATTATCTTCTAGGAGTTTTATGGTACTTTATTTTTTTTTTTTTTTTTTTTTTTTTTTTTTTTTTTATCATCATTTTATTGAGATATATTCACATACCACGCAGTCATACAAAACAGATTGTACTTTCGATTGTTTACAATACCATTACATAGTTGTACATTCATCACCTAAATCAATCCCTGACACCTTCATTAGCACACACACAAAAATAACAAGAATAATAATTAGAGTGAAAAAGAGCAATTGAAGTAAAAAAGAACACTGGGTACCTTTGTCTGTTTGTTTCCTTCCCCTACTTTTCTACACATCCATCCATAAACAAGACAAAGTGGTGTTTGGTCCTTATGGCTTTCCCAATCCCATTGTCACCCCTCATAAGCTACATTTTTATACAACTGTCTTCGAGATTCATGGGTTCTGGGTTGTAGTTTGATAGTTTCAGGTATCCACCACCAGCTACCCCAATTCTTTAGAACCTAAAAAGGGTTGTCTAAAGTGTGTATAAGAGTGCCCACCAGAGTGACCTCTCGGCTCCTTTTGGAATCTCTCTGCCACTGAAGCTTATTTCATTTCCTTTCACATCCCCCTTTTGGTCAAGAAGATGTTCTCCGTCCCACGGTGCCAGGTCTACATTCCTCCCTGGGAGTCATATTCCACGTTGCCAGGGAGATTCACTTCCCTGGGTGTCTGATCCCACGTAGGGGGGAGGGCAGTGATTTCACCTTTCAAGTTGGCTTAGCCAGAGAGAGAGGGCCACATCTGAGCAACAAAGAGGCATTCGGGAGGAGACTCTTAGGCACAAATACAGGGAGGCCTAGCCTCTCCTTTGCAGCAACCGTCTTCCCAAGGGTAAAACTTATGGTAGAGGGCTCAACCCATCAAACCATCAGTCCCCTATGTCTGTGGTCATGTTAGCAACCATGGAGGTGGGGTAGGCGAATACCCCTGCATTCTCCACAGGCTCCTCAAGGGGGCACTACATCTTTTTTTTTTTTTTTTTTTTTTTAACTTTCCCTTCTTTTTTCAAATCACCTGTATGAAAAAAAAGTTAAAAAGAAAACAAACATACAATAAAAGAGCATTTCAAAGAGACCATAGCAAGGGAGTAAGAAAAAGACAACTAACCTAAGATAACTGCTTAACTTCCAACATGTTCCTACTTTACCCCAAAAAAGTTACATAATATAGCAACATTTCAGTGAACTTGTTCCTACTACAACCATCAGAAATTAACAGACCATAGTCATTTCTGGGCATCCCCAGAACGTTAAATAGCTTATCTGTTCTTCCTGGATTATTGTTCCCCCTTCCTTAATTGCTCTCTATTGCTAGTTCCCCTACATTCTACATTATAAACCATTTGTTTTACATTTTTCAAAGTTCACATTAGTGGTAGCATATAATATTTCTCTTTTTGTGCCTGGCTTATTTCGCTCAGCATTATGTCTTCAAGGTTCATCCATGTTGTCATATGTTTCACCAGATCGTTCCTTCTTACTGCCGCGTAGTATTCCATCGTGTGTATATACCACATTTTATTTATCCACTCATCTGTTGAAGGACATTTGGGTTGTTTCCATCTCTTGGCAATTGTGAATAATGCTGCTATGAACATTGGCGTGCAGATATCTGTTCGTGTCACTGCTTTCCGATCTTCCGGGTATATACCGAGGAGTGCAATCGCTGGATCGAATGGTAGCTCTATATCTAGTTTTCTAAGGAACTGCCAGACTGACTTCCAGAGTGGCTGAACCATTATACAGTCCCACCAACAATGAATAAGAGTTCCAATTTCTCCACATCCCCTCCAGCATTTGTAGTTTCCTGTTTGTTTAATGGCAGCCATTCTAACCGGTGTTAGATGGTATCTCATTGTGGTCTTAATTTGCATCTCTCTAATAGCTAGTGAAGCTGAGCATTTTTTCATGTGTTTCTTGGTCATTTGTATTTCCTCTTCAGAGAACTGTCTTTTCATATCTTTTGCCCATTTTATAATTGGGCTGTCTGTACTATTGTCATTGAGTTGTAGGATTTCTTTGTATATGCAAGATATCAGTCTTTTGTCAGATACATGGTTTCCAAAAATTTTTTCCCATTGAGTTGGCTGCCTCTTTACCTTTTTGAGAAATTCCTTTGAGGTGCAGAAACTTCTAAGCTTGAGGAGTTCCCATTTATCTATTTTCTCTTTTGTTGCTTGTGCTTTGGGTGTAAAGTCTAGGAAGTGGCCTCCTAATACAAGGTCTTGAAGATGTTTTCCTACATTATCTTCTAGGAGTTTTATGGTACTTTCTTTTATATTGAGATCTTTGGTCCATTTTGAGTTAATTTTTGTGTAGGGGGTGAGGTAGGGGTCCTCTTTCATTCTTTTGGATATGGATATCCAACTCTCCCAGCCCCATTTGTTGAAAAGACCATTATGGCTCAGTTCGGTGACTTTGGGGGCCTTATCAAAGATCAGTCGGCCATAGATCTGAGGGTCTATCTCTGAATTCTCAATTCGATTCCATTGATCTATATGTCTATCTTTGTGCCAGTACCATGCTGTTTTGGCAACTGTGGCTTTATAATAAGCTTCAAAGTCAGGGAGTATAAGTCCTCCCACTTCGTTTTTCTTTTTTAGAGTGTCTTTAGCAATTCGAGGCATCTTCCCTTTCCAAATAAATTTGATAACTAGCTTTTCCAAGTCTGCAAAGTAGGTTGTTGGAATTTTGATTGGGATTGCATTGAATCTGTAGATGAGTTTGGGTAGAATTGACATCTTAATGACATTTAGCCTTCCTATCCATGAACATGGAATATTTTTCCATCTTTTAAGGTCCCCTTCTATTTCTTTTAGTAGAGTTATGTAGTTTTCTTTGTATAGGTCTTTTACATCTTTGGTTAAGTTTATTCCTAGGTACTTGATTTTTTTAGTTGCTATTGAAAATGGTATCTTTTTCTTGAGTGTCTCTTCAGTTTGTTCATTTCTAGCATATAGAAACATTACTGACTTATGTGCATTAATCTTGTATCCCGCTACTTTGCTAAATTTGTTTATTAGCTCTAGTAGGTGTATCGTTGATTTCTCAGGGTTTTCTAGATATAAGATCATATCATCTGCAAACAATGACAGTTTTACTTCTTCTTTTCCAATTTGGATGCCTTTTATTTCTTTGTCTTGCCGGATTGCCCTGGCTAGCACTTCCAGCACAATGTTGAATAACAGTGGTGACAGCGGGCATCCTTGTCTTGTTCCTGATCTTAGAGGGAAGGCTTTCAGTCTCTCACCATTGAGTACTATGCTGGCTGTGGGTTTTTCATATATGCTCTTTATCATGTTGAGGAAGTTTCCTTCAATTCCTACCTTTTGAAGTGTTTTTATCAAAAAGGGATGTTGGATTTTGTCAAATGCTTTTTCAGCATCTATTGAGATGATCAATTGATTTTTCCCTTTCGAGTTTTTAATGTGTTGTAATACATTGATTGTTTTTCTTATGTTGAACCATCCTTGCATGCCTGGAATGAACCCCACTTGGTCATGGTGTATGATTTTTTTAATGTGTCTTTGGATTCGATTTGCAAGTATTTTGTTGAGGATTTTTGCATCTATATTCATTAGGGAGATTGGCCGGTAGTTTTCCTTTTTTGTAGCATCTTTGCCTGGTTTTGGTATTAGATTGATGTTAGCTTCATAAAATGAGTTAGGTAGTGTTCCATTTTCTTCAATGTTTTGAAAGAGTTTGAGTAAGATTGGTGTCAGTTCTTTCTGGAAAGTTTGGTAGAATTCCCCTGTGAAGCCATCTGGCCCTGGGCATTTATTTGTGGGAAGATTTTTGATGACTGATTGGATCTCTTTGCTTGTGATGGGTTGGTTGAGGTCTTCTATTTCTTCTCTGGTCAGTCTAGGTTGTTCATATGTTTCCAGGAAATTGTCCATTTCTTCTACATTATCCAGTTTGTTGCCATACAGTTGTTCATAATATCCTCTTATAATTTTTTTAATTTCTTCAGGATCTGCAGTTATGTCACCTTTTTCATTCATTATTTTGTTTATATGGGTCTTCTCTCTTTTTGATTTTGTCAGTCTAGCTAGGGGCTTGTCAATCTTGTTGATCTTCTCAAAGAACCAACTTTTGGTGATATTTATCCTTTCTATTGTTTTTTTGTTCTCTATGTCATTTATTTCTGCTTTAATCCTTGTTATTTCTTTTCTTGTACTTGGTTTAGGATTGGTTTGCTGTTCATTTTCTAGCTTCTTCAGTTGATCCATTAGTTCTTTGATTTGGGCTCTTTCTTCCTTTTTAATATATGCGTTTAGTGCTATAAATTTCCCCCTTAGCACTGCTTTTGCTGCATCCCATAGGTTTTGGTATGTTGTGTTCTCATTTTCATTCGTCTCTATATATTTAGCAATTTCTCTTGCTATTTCTTCTTTAACCCACTGATTGTTTAGGAGTGTGTTGTTTAACCTCCAGGTATTTGTGAATTTTCTAAGTCTCTGATGGTTATTGACTTCTAATTGTATTCCATTGTGGTCAGAGAATGTGCTTTGAATAATTTCAATCTTTTTAAATTTATTGAGGCTTGTTTTATGTCCCAGCATATGATCTATTCTGGAGAAAGTTCCGTGAGCACTAGAAAAGTATGTGTATCCTGGTGATTTGGGATGTAATGTCCTGTAGATGTCTGTTAAATCTAATTCATTTATCAGATTGTTTAGGTTTTCAGTTTCCTTATTGGTCTTCTGTCTGGTTGATCTATCTATAGGAGAGAGTGATGTGTTGAAGTCTCCCACAATTATTGTGGAAACATCAATTGCTTCCTTTAGTTTTGCCAATGTTTCTCTCATGTATTTTGTGGCACCTTGATTGGGTGCATAGACATTTACAATTGTTATTTCTTCTTGCTGAATTGCCCCTTTTATTAGTATGTAGTGGCCTTCTTTGTCTCTCAAAACATCCCTGCATTTGAAGTCTATTTTATCTGAGATTAATATTGCTACACCTGCTTTCTTTTGGCTGTAGCTTGCATGAAATATTTTTTTCCATCCTTTCACTTTCAGTTTCTTTGTGTCCCTGTGTCTAAGATGAGTCTCTTGTATGCAACATATTGATGGTTCATTTTTTTTGATCCATTCTGCGAATCTATATCTTTTAATTGGGGAGTTTAATCCATTTACATTCAATGTTAAAACCGTGAAGGCATTTCTTGAATCGGCCATCTTATCCTTTGGATTATGTTTGCCATATTTTTCCCTCTCTCTATTAATATCCTTTATTGTACCCATACCGAATCTCTTTAGTACTGAACCTTTCTCCAAGTCTCTCTGTCCTGTCTTTGTTTCTCTGTCTGTAGGGCTCCCTTTAGTATCTCCAGTAGGGCAGGTCTCTTGTTAGCAAATTCTCTCAGCATTTCTTTGTCTGTGAAAAATTTAAGCTCTCCCTCAAATTTGAAGGAGAGCTTTGCTGGATAAAGTATTCTTGGCTGGAAATTCCTCTCACTCAGAATTTTAAATATATCGTGCCACTGCCTTCTTGCCTCCATGGTGGCTGCTGAGTAGTCACTACTTAGTCTTATGCTGTTTCCTTTGTATGTGGTGAATTGCTTTTCTCTTGCTGCTTTCAGAACTTGCTCCTTCTCTTCTATGTTTGACAGTGTGATCAGTATATGTCTCGGAGTGGGTTTTTTTGGATTTATTCTATTTGGAGTTCGCTGAGCATTTATGATTTGTGTATTTATGTTGTTTAGAAGATTTGGGAAGTTTTCCCCAACAATTTCTTTGAATACTCTTCCTAGACCTTTACCCTTTTCTTCCCCTTCTGCGACACCAATGAGTCTTATATTCGGACGTTTCATATTATCTATCATATCCCTGAGGTCCATTTCGAGTTTTTCAATTTTTTTCCCCATTCTTTCTTTTATGCTTTCATTTTCCATTCTGTCATCTTCCAGGTCACTGATTCGTTGTTCAACTTCCTCTAGTCTTGTACTATGAGTGTCCAGAATCTTTTTAATTTGGTCAACAGTTTCTTTAATTTCCATAAGATCATCCATTTTTTTATTTAGTCTTGCAATGTCTTCTTTATGCTCTTCTAGGGTCTTCTTGATTTCCTTCATATCCCGTACTATGGTCTCATTGTTCATCTTTAGTTCTTTGAGTAGCTGCTCTAGGTGTGTCTCTTCTGGTCTTTTGATTTGGGTGCTTGGGCTTGGGTTATCCATATCGTCTGGTTTTTTCATATGCTTTATAATTTTCTGTTGTTTTTGGCCTCGTGGCATTTGCTGAACTTGATAGGGTTCTTTTAGGGTTTGTAGACCAGTTGAAGTCCTTATCTCTAATTTATCAGATCTACAGCTTCGTGGAGTACACTTTCTCTAACTAACCAGCAGGTGGCGTCCACGAGCCACCTGTTCTCCACAAGCCAGATCTCCCCTGCTTAGCCTTTTTGGTGAGTGGGGGAGTGAGTCTTGTGGGGCCCAATTGGTGTACCAAGCTTGCGTGTGTAGTTGGTGTTGCCTGCCCTGTATGTGGGGCGTGTTTCTGGGCAGTCGGGGAGGGGGGGTGGCCCTAACAATCAAATCTCCCTGATGATCCTAGAGTTTTAAAGCTACTGCAATAGTCTAATCCTTCAGTTCAGTCCTGCCACAGTTTGTCTCTGGCACTGACCCACAAGTCTTTGGTATTGGCGTATGGCTCCTGAGACTTGCAAGTGGGCCCCTCTTCCAGGCTGTGCACCCCGGGTCCTCTGTTGAGGGATGACTGTGCTATGTCACAGGTGAGTGCCTTCCCCCCAGGGCAGTTCTGGGCTGCTGGGCTGTGTTGGGAGGCTCCCAGTCTGCTCAAATGATGGCTGAATGGGGCTCTGTTAATTCACACTGCTCCCCCTTCCCAGCTCTGGGACATTCAGCTGAGGTTGCAGGGAAGGCTAATGTCCACGCCCAGTTTTGTGGTGTGTGCCTGTTATTTGAAGCACTTCCGTCACACTGGGTTGTCTGGGGCAGCTCTGGGCTATGGGGCTGGCGATGGGCAGGAGTGTTTCCTGTCCACCAGGATGGTGGCTGTGAGCGGACACCCCCCTTTTCTTGGGAAGTTGTGTTGTTTAGTGAATTTTCTCAACCACTGGATTATTGCCTTTTGTCTCAGAGCTCTCTTAGTTCTGCTCTTGACTTGACGTGCCCAAATTTCAATTCTTTGAAGCTTTCTGTATTGAGCTTCTTAGAGTAATTGTTTTAGAAAAAGCAAAAAGGATTTAAAAAAAAAAAAAAAAAAAAACGGCCCTCCTCAGAGATCTAATGGGTTATTGAAATGCTAATAGACAAAGCAACCTGGGCCATTAAGGAAAGGTGCACAGGGCAGAGAGATCAGCCTTGCTTCGGGGTTTGCATATGCGCCTCAAGGCCTGATCTCCGCCCTTCCCCTTTCTGTGTTCACCAGAACTCCAAAAATCCTCTGCTTTTATTTTGGAGTTTTTCGTGTTGTTTTTTTTCTATGCCTGTCTCCTCTCTGCTGGGCTGGCTGCTCTCAGAGTCTCTGGTGTCTGGTCTCAGTCTATCTATGGTTGGAGTTTGAATCAGTAGAATGAGTTTCCGATAAGAGCAGCCACTGCAATTCTCCCTTCTCCTTCCTGGAGCTGACAGCCCCTCCTCCCCCGGGACTGAGCCTGGCAGGGAGGGGCGCGGGTCCCCTGGCCGCAAAAACTTACAGATTTCGCTGATCTCAGCAGTTCCACGTTTTCATGAGTGTTGTATGAAGTATGCCCAAAGACAGATTGCTCTGTGGTGTCCAGTCCACGCAGTTCCTGGCTTTTTACCTACTTTCCTGGAGGAGTAACTAAAACATACAGCTCACCAGTCTGCCATCTTGCCCCGCCTCTCCTGATGGTTATTGACTTCTAATTGTATTCCATTGTGACCAGAGAATGTGCTTTGAATAATTTCAGTTTTGTTTTTTTAAATTTATTGAGGCTTGTTTTATGTTCCAGCCTATGATCTATTCTGGAGAAAGTTCCATGATCACTGGAGAAGAATGTGTGTCCTGGTGATTTGGGATGTAATGTTCTATATATGTCTGTTAAATCAAATTCATTTATCAGATTGTTTAGGTTTTCGATTTGTTTATTGGTCTTCTGTCTGGTTGATCTATTTATAGGAGAGCAATGTGTTGAAGTCTCCCACAATTATTGTGGAAACATCAATTGCTTCCTTTAGTTTTGCCAGTGTTTCTCTCATGTATTTTGTGGCACCATGACTGAGTGCATAAACATTTATGATTGTTATCTCTTCTTGTTGAATTGCCCCTTTTATTAGTACGTAGTGGCCTTCTTTGTCTCTCAAAACATCCTTGCATTTAAAGTCTATTTTATCTGAGATTAATATTGCTACACCTGCTTTCTTTTAGCTGTAGCTTGCATGAAATATTTTTTCCATCCTTTCACTTTCAATTTCTTTGTGTTCCTGTGTCTACAATGAGTCTCTTGCATGCAACATATTGATGGTTCATATTTTTTGATCCATTCTGCCAATCTATATCTTTTAATTGGGGAGTTGAATCCATTTACATTCAATGTTATTACTGTGAAGGCATTTCTTGAATCGGCCATCCTATCCTTTGGTTTATGTCAGATATATTTTTTCCTCTCTCTTTCTTATTGTCCTTTAATGAACCAATATTGAATCTCTTTAGTACTGAACCTTTCAATATATCTCTCTCTCCTTTCTTTGTTTCTCTGTTGGTAGGGCTCCCTTTAGTATCTGAAGTAGGGCAGGTCTTTTATTAGCAAAATCTCTCAGCATTTGTTTGTCTGTGAAAAATTTAAGCTCTCCCTTAAATTTGAAAGAGAGCTTTGCTAGATAAAGTATTCTTGGTTGGAAATTTTTCTCTCTCAGAATTTTAAATATATCATGCCACTGCCTTCTTGCCTCCATGGTGGCCACTGAGTAGTCACTACTTAGTCTTATGCTGTTTCCTTTGTATGTGGTGAATTGCTTTTCTCTTGCTGCTTTCAGAACTTGTGCCTTCTCTTCAGTATTTGAGAGTCTGATCAGAATATGTCTTGGAGTGGGTTATTTGGATTTATTCTATTTGGATTTTGCTGGGCATTTATGCTTTGTGAATTTATATTGTGTAGAAGGTTTGGGAAGTTTCCCCAACAATTTCTTTGAATTCTCCTTCTAGACCTTTACCCTTCTCTTTCCCTTCTGGGGACACCAATGATTCTTATATTTGGAAGTTTTATTTTATCTATCATATCCCTGAGGTCCATTTCGATTTTTTTTTTTCCCCATTCTTTCTTTTGTTCTTTCATTTTCTGTTCTGTGGTCTTCAAGGTCACTGATTCGTTGTTCAGCTTCCTCTAATCTTGTATTATGAGTATCCAGAATCTTTTAAATTTAGTCAACAGTTTCTTTTATTTCCATAAGATCAACTTTTTTTTTTTTAATTTACTCTTGCAATTTCTTCTTTATGCTCTTCTAGGGTCTTCTTCATGTCCTTTATATCCTGTGCCATGCTCTCGTTGTTTGTCTTTAGTTCTTTGATTAATTACTCCTAGTACTGTGTCTCCTCTGATCTTTTGATTTGGGTATTTGGGTTTGGGTTATCCATATCATCTGGTTTTTTCATATGCTTTAAATTTTTCTGTTGTTTTTGGCCTCTTGGCATTTGCTTTACTTGATAGGGTTCTTTTAGGATATGTAGGACTATTCACAGACTTATCTCTAATTTGTCAGATCTACAGCTTGGTGGTATACACTTTCTCTAACTAACCAGCAAATGGCATCCGCAAGTCACCTATTCTCCTCAAGTCAGTTCTCCCCAACTTTGTCTTTTTGGTGTGTGGGTGTCTGATTCTTGTGGGGTCCAATTGGTGCACCAAGTTTGGGTATGTTGTTGGTGCTGTCTGCCCTGAATGTGGGGTGTGTGTCTGAGTGGTTAGGGAGGGAGGGCGCCTTTAATAATCAAACCTCCCAGGTGTTTCTGGAGATTTAAGGCTGTTGTAAGAGTCTAAACCTTCATTTCAGTCTCACCACAGATAGTCTCTGCCGCTGACCCACAAGTCCTTGGTATTGGCGTATGGTCCCTGTGATTTCTGAGTGGGTCCCTCTTCCAAGCCATGCCCTTCTAGGGCCTTGGCTGAGGGAAGGCTGTGCTACGTCACAAGTGTACACCGTCCCTCAAGGGAAGTTCTGGGCTGTCGGTCCGGGTAGGGGCATTCCCAGCCTGCTATAAGGATGGCTGAATGGGGCATGTTAAATCCCCCTTTACGCACAGCTCTGCCTTCCCAGCTCTGGGACAATTAGCTGTGGGTGCACGAAAGGCTGTTGTCCACGCCCAATATTGTGGCATGTGAGCATGTTGCTGGAAACACTTCCTGTCACACTGGGTTTTTTTGCACGGCTCTGGGCTGTGGCTCCGGCGCCAGGCAGGAGTGTTCCCAGCCTGCTGGGAAGATGGCTGCAAGCGGCATAGTTTTTTTCCCCTTTTGGCTAACCTCTGCCTTCCTCACTCGGAGACAATTAGCAGTGGATGTGTGAAAGGCTATCTTCCATGCCAGATATTGAGGCATTCGCACAGCCGTTCCTGCCTCGCTTCACTGTGTGGTTCTCATTGCCATATCTGCAGCTACTTTTGGGTTTTTTAAAAAAGAACTAGTCTGCCTCCAAAAGCCAACCCATGGTTTCCCCACACTGCCACGTGGCTGCTGGACATTCAGCTGGCTTACTCACTTGTTTCAGAATGCAGACTCCCAGTTTTACCAAGTGCACGGTCCCTGTGGATTTAGCAGGACTTGTCCGGCTGGAGCATCACTTGAACTGGTGTTCTGGATCACTTTCTGACTTTTATCTAATATTTTTCACAGAGGTGTTTTTTTGCCCTGTCTCTCCTAGCCCACCATCTTCATGTTCATGGCTTGAGTTTTGAGAAGACACCCATTTATGTAGCATGACCTGATCACATGAGGATTTGCATCACTCAGGCTTCTCACTTTGGGGTTGTTCCTCAAAAGTTTTTGGCTCCTAGAGCATAGTCACATGTATGATTTATAATCATCATCTTCAAAAATGTTTACTGTCAATACGTAACCTTGCTGCACAATCTGTCCCATCACCCTCCCCATCATAACCCGAAGACAAGTTCCTCTTTCTACCCTCAGCATGTTACCAGGGCTCTCCTGCACCCAATGGGCTATCAAATGTCTATTGATTTTGACTATTATGTTCTTCTCCCCCACCCAACATTTGCCAACACATCACTTTGTGCGGCTATCCTTCTGGGAAACACTAGGGCCAGAACTGCAGCTGGTGGTTGATATTTGGGTCGTGCTTTCAGTTCCTATTTTGGCTCAAAGAGAAACTGGTAAACAGAGGGTCAGACAGACAGAGTAAAGGAACTGCAGATGTTCCTTCTTCCACATTAGGGATTTGCTGGGTTACATTTGTACACTACCCCTGTCCCTCCATTCCTCCCCAAACAAAATGCAGAAATTGGCCATAGGGCCCCTTTCCTGGTGTCACAACCTTTGGGGCTCTTTTGCTGCCTAAACTTAGTCTGGTGTGTTATAGAGGAAAGAGTTCTAGACTTGTATACACAAGTCCTAGATTTAAGCTTTGATTCTGTTGTGTATTATATGACCTTGGCCATGAGAGCTTTGAACTTTTGTCCCCATCCAAAAAAGAAAAGACTAACCATGCCTGCTCTAACATTCCCTGGAGGATTTTAAACTATAAAAATGGGAAATCCTATAATCTTTTGTTCACCCACAGAAGCCCATAGATAAGTTCCAATTCTTTCAAAATGCCATTCCTTGCCACTTCCTTACCACCAAATATATCTCACTTCTGCCTCCAAGTTTGTTTCATATTCACTATCTCACTGCTTCCAAGAAGTTTTTCTTTATTTACTCCATCTGAGTCACTTCCTACCAATAATTTAGTCCTCCTGATTCCAGCTATAAGAATTGAAAATAGAGATGGGGTCTTTACAAACACTTGAGTTGGCAGGAGGAACCTGCCCAAGTGAAGAGAAAAAAACTATATTTGGATGTTCAATAGAAGCACTTTCATACTGCCCCAAAGCAATTAAGTTTTAATTACTTTTTTTAAAAATCCTTGATTTTATCTCACTGTATTCTTTCTTGCTCAGTGCTGGGGATACAGCGCTGAATAAAATGAGGATCTTAGACCCAGGTTTCCACTAAGCAGACAGGGTACAGATACCCAACCATGTGCTAAATTGACCATATGAACAAAATTCTTTGGGGACTCAAACAAAGAAAGAATTCATTTTACCTGGTGGAAAGAGGGAAGAATTCTCAGAGGACGTGGCATTTGATTTGGGTCTTTCCCATGAGTGAAGTAAGATGAAGGGGTAAGGGGCTGGGGAAGGTGGTGGGAAGATAGAATAACAGCGAGATGAGTTCAAAGATACTTGAGATTGTTTTCTTTAATTTGCTACCATGTCTATGCAAAAGGAGGATTTGTTTTGAAACTTCACAAGCTTCTGTGGGACATGTGTTCCATCACACTGGGCACATCCAGCCCTTAAAGTGACAACAGTCACAGCCCCTGTCAATGGAAGGGACTCCTGCATATTCCTCGCAGGCTTTACGTTTCCACTGTTCTTTTCACAGGGGAGCTACAGGGGGACTAAATGGATAAGCCATAAGCCCTACCTGCTTCTATACCTTCAAGGTATCAAACCTGTAAGGTTGCCTTCCATTCAAAACAATATGCTTGAGCCGATTGCTGCAGGAATGGCTTGTAAACACTTACATTTAAAAAAAAAAAAAAAAAAAAAGAGTGTCCACTAGGTGTCAGTATGAGTTTACCAAGAATAATGCTGCCCAGGTAGCCTGTTCATTTTTGACAGGGTCACCAGACAGGCAGATTAGGGGAATGCTCACACACTGACTCTACTTCTTTGCAGCTTTTGGAGGGATCTCCTTGTGGACAAGGGAGAGATATGTGGGTTAGATATTAGACCAAATGAGTAGGTTATAATTGGTTAAATAACTGTACCCAGTGGGTGTGAAGTGGATCAATGGCAATCAAGTTAGAAAATTCCAGTGAGATAGGGCCACCACTCAAGGATCTTTTTCTAAATCTGTCTTATTCAACTTTTTATTTATTTATTTATTTTTTGAGTGATTTGGTTTAGGGCACAGAAGACATGTTTATCTAATTTGCATGTGTTACAAACTTGAAGGGACAGCATCAGGATCCAAAATTGTCTTAAGCTAATGAAGACAAAATTCAAAAGAGATAAATCTAAGTTTTGCATTTTGATTCCCACAAATGAACTGCATAAAAATTGGGAGAGAAGAGATGTGACTTAGATAAAAACAATCTCTCTGGTGAGTTTTTAGGCAATAAGCTCCATGAAGATAGACAATATCTTACTACTGGAGAAATGAATGCCTCCTAGGGCTGTAGTGCCTCTGTGTCAAAAGACCTCTGTTCTATTTCTACCCCATCACTAAAAGTTGTCTGACCTGTCTGGGTCAGAATTTACTTATCTCCAGAATTAACAAGTTGCACTAAATCTCTAGGTCCTTCACAGCACGAAAATTCTAGGACTCGCTCCTTTATTCTCGGTGGAGGTGGTAAATAAGGGCAGTTGGGGCTCAACATTCACTTTACTGTCTTCTCTAGTGTCTTTTTGAACTGCAGAGTCTTGAAAGCTAAAAAGGGACATTTCTGAGTCTCCGTTGCAGCTA
The DNA here is from genome assembly GCF_015220235.1 of Choloepus didactylus. NCBI lineage: Eukaryota > Metazoa > Chordata > Mammalia > Pilosa > Megalonychidae > Choloepus > Choloepus didactylus. The sequence goes on from NC_051308.1 coordinate 103,295,157, forward strand.
TGTGTAATTTAGGTCTGGCCAGTCAGAGCCCTTGTATAACATATGAAAGGAGGAAGTGAAGTAGAGGCTGTACTTCTGCAGCTTCTATTGCTTCTAGAAACCCGGCTGAGAAGGCTTTGGATTTTTCTGCAGTTGCAATAGCAGAGATCTCAATGTCCACTCTCTAGCATTGTGGTACTAACAGCCAGGGCCCAGATGATCCATTTCCTGGACCATAGCAGGGTGGTTCTGGTGCCTCAGTAATAACAGCATCTTCCTTATTGTGTCTATTTCCTGATCAGTATCAGTGGCTGTGTAGTCCTAAACTGGCAGTTTTCTGATTAAGGAAGAAGCAGCAATGCCTTTGGTGGCCTGGTATTGGGAGAGTTTGCTGAAAGCATATATTGGAGTCTGTTTCTTCATCCCTTCCAACCATTCTGTAAACTGTTAAATACTGTATAATGAAATTCCTTCCTTCTTAATCCAGCTGGAGTGGATGCCATTATCTGAAATCAAGCCCTGATCAATATAATAATATAATTAGGAAGTTCTTTTTTATAAAAGGCCTGCCTGGAAGCATGCACACCAAATTGTTAAACAGTGGTTAGCTCTGGTGAGGGGAGTAGGTAGGATGACATCTGAAAGTGGACTTGAACATTTTTCTAAATTGTATACATTTTTCAAATAAAAACCATTTTCATTAATGTCTTAGTTTTGCCAGAGTCGCTCTCACAAATACCATAAACTGTTTTTGGCTTAACAACAGGAATTTACTGGCTCATAGTTTTGAGGCTAATTCAAATCAAGATAATGGCAAGGCTTGCTTTCTCCCTGAGTCTGTAGCATTCTAATGCCAGCAATCCTTGGGGTTCCTTGGCTCGTATCTCTGCCTCCTATGACATGGCAGTGTCCTCTCCTTTCCTCTGCTCTTTCGTTTTCTGCTGACTTCTTGCTGCTGCCTGTGGCCTTCTCCAGCTTCTAGCTTCTAGTTTCTTCTCTTTATAAGGCTTCCAGTTATATGAATTAAATCCTACCCCTGTTGAACTGTGCCACTCCTTACCTAAAAATAACATCTTCCAATGGTCCTATTTACAATGGGTTCACACCCACAGGAATGCAGATTAAGATTAAAAACATGTCTATGTTGGTGTACATAATTCAAACTGCCACAATTAATAAGGCTGTATTTTAGAAATTAAAAAATAAAATGGATGACTTGTATCTTGAAAGCACAATTCATGGCAAGTGATCAAAAAGTAGCTTTTTTATCTTCATAATCTATTTAAAATATTTTCATCAGGGTAATCTCCCCCTGCCCCTAGCATCTTGTTAATCAAAGTGTGGCCTGAAAATGAGAACCACTGGCATCAATTGAGAGTTTGTTAGAAACGCAAAATTTCAGGCCTCATCCCAGATGTAGTGAATCAGAATCTGCATTTACACAAGAGTCCCAGGTGATTTGTGTGCACATTAAGGTCTGAGAAGATCCATCATTTTTCACCTTACGCTAGGTAATGGATAATCCTATAATGACTTTAGGACACAAGCATAGTTTCGATTTATAAATTAGAATGTCCAATCCTAGATGTTTATCAGACCACCAATCTTCATTCAAAGGTAAGTCTTTGTCCTCCCACCTTACCCAGGTAAGATTCTGTCTTGGGAGAAGGAGTGTGACTGGTGTCTGCTTTCTCTCTCTGCATACCTCCTTGCCCTCTCATTAGCTATCTGTTTCTCTTGTGTCTTACCTAGGGCAAAGTAAGGGGAGGATAGATAAGGGACTAGAAAGTTCTTATTTGGCTTGGGAGCTTCCTGCTCTCTGAGCCTAGCAGGATGGCTAAAAGCACTTGTGTGGGTTTTTTGGAGATATTTCTTTCTGGGGACTGCTCTCTTGTGGTCCTCTCCTCAAGGCAGATACATCTCTCTTTCAGGTGTTTACTTGTAACTCTTCCCTCAGCCCCTGGAAATCCAGATTCACGTCCAGCTTCTTGCTACCTTTCTTCTACTCCTCCAGGTGACTTCATCATATAGGACCCAAGACAATCCCATGCCAGCTCTCTATCTTTCATTCACCATAGAAATAATTATATACATGTCGCCCCAGAATAGTCTATAGTACGGGCTAGTCCCCAAACCATTCTACCTACAGCCGCAACCCACTTTAGCTTGCTTAGGCATGAATCAGGCCCAGTCCCCTGCATCTCCCAGTGGCAGGAAACATTTCAGACCTCTCTGGGCTCCTCCCTCATTAGGCATGAGAAGGAGGTAGCAAGCCTCTCACACCTCCCCACAATAAGGGCGAGTTGTGTTGGGGACTCACAGGGTGGCATAAATATCTCTTCTCAAATCCTCTTTCCTCTCCATACCCTGAGTCCTTTTTATCTCTCTGATGTGATTTCAGAGTCCAATAGCAAAGGAACCAACCCTCAACCATTTCCTTTGTTAATTCTGCATATGATGATCTGGCTTCAGAATTTCATGTCTATTGTATCTCATTGTCTCTAATGCAATATCATATTTGACATCTTGTCACAACTGCAGTTGCTTAATTGTAAAAAAATAAAATGAAAATCCTGCCCTCCCTTAACCGAGAAATTAAGAATTAACAAATGATTATGATTACTTAGTCATTACATAGGTGTTTCTTCTTTCTATATTGTAGAATAGCCAAAAGTTAATACCTGAAATTACCGAAACTCAACTGGTCTCAGCCCTGCTTATACTTACTATTGTTGGTAACAACTCCATCTCCCTCTGTTTGAATCCATAAAAACCCTGAGCCCCTTAGACTTAGGGAGACAGGTTTTTGGGCCCATGGGCCAGCTGATCTCCTGCTTCATGCTTAGCAGTCAACTCTATCTTTGAAATCCAGTGTCATAGATTAGCTGTTGTGCACATCAGGCAGAGAGCCCCACTTCTGTTCAGGCTCACTCCTATTCTCCTATTCTCCCCCAGACAGACCCACTTGAGGAGCTGTAATCAGTTGTGGGGCAAACACTTTAAACTGAATACAGCACAAATGGACTATGCTCAGAACAGTCAGGATGGAAAAGGAATTCCAAATTAGAAACAGTTGAAAACACTGGGAAAAAAGGTGGGGGTAAAAAGAATTTGTCTTTAAGAAAATCTAGGCATGAGCTAAGCTGTGTCTTTAAATATCTAAAGGGCTGACAAGAGAGTCAGAAAGTAGATTTGTTCTCTTTAACCACTGAGGGTACACAAGTAGAAATTAAAATCATGTTTTCCTTATAGGTATAAGGAAGAACTTTCTAATTGTCAGAGCTGTCCAAAGATAGAGGGGACTTACCTTGGGAGTAACAAGAGCCATATCCTTACAGTGGGTCAAGCACAGGCTGCATGGCCAAATGGCAGAAGTTTAGAAGAGTCTCAAGAAATGGTTTCTTGGCTGGACTAAACAGCCTTTAAGTTACCTTCAGACTTTTGAGGACCTCTAAGTCATCTTGAGAGATGTCTACTTTAGTCTATGGCTGTATGTAAAGTTGCACATAACTTTTTTTCCTGAACATTTAAAATTTGCTTTCCTAGAGCCTAGGGTCGATTTCATATCCTATTAATTCTAAGACATAACTTTTTTTTTTTTTTTACCACACTTTAACATCTCTGAAATCAGGATGCATCTTATAATTGCTGTCTTGTCATAGTTTTCATTGCTTATATAAGCAAGAATTATAAAAGTGCCAACATCAAAATTTATAGAATGGGTGTGAGCAGGTTGGAAGAAACTTCTAGAGACAAGAGTGAAACAATCTGTTGGTTGTGGGAGAGGTGTGGTGGGTGGGGAATCAGACGTGTTTAACAACATTCCTGGAGCACAAGTCAAAAGTAAGCTAGCTCCAGATCATTGTAAAGCCAGTTTAAAAGCTTTGCAAAAATGGCAGTTACTTCTTTTATGGTTTCTTTTAAGAAATGCTGCATCATCAGTGTTCTTTGTAGCAAAGAAGATAATACAAGAGTGGAGAAACATGGATATTGATAAATCTGAGTTGAAGAATGATTCAGAGAAGTCAAACTTTGAATACAAATAAGTTTTAGGAAAACTTTGCCCAATTTGTCTCATTTATATTCTCCTTTTTGTGTATATGTAAGTATGATTTATGGTTAAAAAATGTATTTCTAATTAAGTCTGAAAGACACTGTGTGATTACTTGGCCATGTTCTTTTTCATAGCACTTTCTTTAAGGCTGGAGCACCTTAGATTCAGCAAATTACAATCATAATAATTTATTGCTTCTTATGTGTCAGTCAAGTTACTTGCATAATCTCATTAAATCGTTCTAGCAACTCTGTAAGGCAGATACTACTATTAGAGGAGGAAACAGAAGTTCAGACACAAAGTGTCTTGCCCAAGGCTACACAGCTGACAAGTAGCAGCATTTGAACTCAAATCTTTTGACTCCTGAGCCAGGGTTCTTAAACTCTATACTCTTCCACCTCTTGGTCAAAGCTAATTGGTGAGGATAATTAAAATGACCAATATTAAGGGCATATTTACCATTAAGTGATAGGAAAGGTCCTCCCCCAAACACTGTAATGAGACTGGCTCCTTTGAACTGAAAAAGACTGAAGTATGTTGCACCAACTCTTTAGTTTCAGATGTTTATATCAGGGATATACATTTATATGAGGTCTCTAATTATGAATAGATGTCAGGTTGCTGAAACCAACAATCTTTGCGGATGTAGTGACTAGGGAACAAACTAAACCAATTATGGGCTAACCATGGTACATGTTGAGAATTAGGTGAAGGAAGGATGACGTTTGGAATAAAAGCTCTAATGGGCAGAAAGTCTGTGGTTAAGAAGGAAGTTGTGGTGGTTTAAAGTTGTATGTACCCCAGAAAAAAACATGTTGTTAAATCTAATCCATTCCTGTGGGTGTAAATCCATTGTTAAGTGGGATCTTTTGATGAGACCACTTCAGGTAAGGTGTGATCCACCTCATTCAGATGGGACTTAATCCTATTACTGGCATCCTTTATAAATGGAATGAATACAGAGAGAGAGAGGAGAGAGAGAACATGCCATGGAAGTAAGAAGCTGAAAGCAACAAAACTCAGAAGAGAAGGGAGAGACAGCAGATGCTGCCTTATGCCTTACCATGTGGCATAGGAGCCAAGGATCACTGGCAGCCGTTCTCCTAGAAGAAAGCATCACCTTAATGATTACTTGATTTGGACATTTTCTGACCTCAACCATGAGTGAATAAATTCCCATTTTTTAATCCAACCCATTTCCTGGTATTTGCTTTAGGCAGCCTAGGAAACTAAAACAAAAGTGCAGTCAGGAGTACATTTATTTCCCTGAGTTAGCTGTGGACCAGTTAGCAAGAAATGTCAGAAAATGATAAGTAAATATTACAAATAGGGGCATTGGCTCTAAGGGGAATGTACTGTTGGGTTGCAGTATGACAAGGATAGTATTGCTATCAGGATTTGACTGGTGGGGACTCAGCAGTGGGTAAAGAGTAAAGTGGTTCTTATAGGTTGAGTTAAGAAATAAAAGTTCAATGACACACTTTCTTGACCAGGGTAGGAGAAACAAGCTCTCTCAAGCCTAACTAATGAAACAAAGTAGTACAATCTCTTTGAAGGATAATTAGGCAAGATCTACTAAAATAAAAAAAGAAACCTATCCGTTGATCCAGCAATTCCACTTCTAGAAGTACAGATATATTCAGACATACAAGTAAAGCTGTGGATGTAAGGATATTCATTGCAACATAAGTTAAAACAGCAAAAGTTTAGAAACAGCCTAACAGTCCATCAATATGGATTGGCAGATGTCATCTCTCCAGTTACCTGTTTTTGAACCCCGACATTGGCCTTAGTGCCACTATCTGTGCTTTTAAGCATCCTTAGCATCCCGTCTTAAAAACTCTAATAAATTATCTGTTTGTCTTTTTCTCTCTATTATTTCCCACCTTTTGCAGATGAGGAAGTTTGGGCTCAGAAGGCCTGTGCAGATACCCTCCCTGCCACCCCTTAGAGACTGAAGCCAAAATATATGCAAAGGTGTGAAAGAGACCGGTATATAAGGGAAAGAGCAAATGTCAGGGTGGCTGCAGTATTGGGTAAATAGGTATGGGGGATGGACATGGCAGAGGATGTGACCGGAAAGGTGGGTAGGGCCATGTTCTGATGACTTTATAGGCCAGTCTAGGGAATTTGGAAATTTATCTAGAGGATTTGACTTAATCCCTTAGAAAAAAAAAGTAATATGTTTAAAACTCAAAGAGTTTCCCCCCTTTCCATAAAGGAAAGTCAAGATAGAAGACACCAAGAGAGAAGGGCAGAATGAGAGAGTAGGGCTGAGTTCTAAATGGAACTTGCCAGACTCCCTTCTGCTCTCAGATAGAGGACATTTGCTTCCTTGTCGGATGTCTGGTATGGTCACCAGCAAGTTTAGGGTCTGTGGTCTCAACTTAGCCCTGTCTGAGTCACAGAACTGATCAGAGGACCAGAGAGAAGCAGCTTCCTCATCAGGCTTCTATAGAATTTTGCTCCTATTTCTGCTTCTTGGGAATGAACTCTTAGATTCCACTTGGTTAGCCTGGGCTAAATAGCCTTCTGTTTCCCCAAAGGCATGTTGGAACCTCAACCAGAAGCTGGATGAGAATGAAGCTGATATTTCTTTAATGCAGGTCTTCCTGGAAGATCATTAAAAGGCATTGTAGGGGATGACTTTGATCCTGTCCTCCACTGTGAGACATGGGAGGCTCAAAGACAGTGGAGTCTACAGGGCATGAAAGTTCATTTCCCTCCCCCACACAGAAAAATTGAGTCATGTATGATTTCTATTCCTACCAGAAAGTCCTTGCTCTCCCCTCCTCCCACATCCCTAGTTCTAAATGGAGGTAGGTGTGGCAGCACAGAAACAAGGATGTGTGGCTGTTATGAAGGTGTGAATGAAGGAGATCCTTCCACACTAGCTCTCTTTTGAGTGGCTCTTTCACTTTTTTAAAAATGATCAATGGACTTTTTTTCTAATGACCCAAGATTCTTTGATGAACAAGCCTCTTGGCATTAACACTAGTCCCTTCCTATCTACAACAGAGGTGACAGAAACTTCAAGGGAATAAAATCAGAACGGAGAAAGAAACTGCTCATTGGAGTAGAGTGAGGTTAGCCAGGGAAGGTTTCCTGGGAGAAGAGTTTGGAGAAACTGAGCTGAATCTGCACTATAAAGCTGTAAATCAGAGCCACAAAGACCCCTTGCTGATCAGGACCTCGGAATTGGATTAGAAGGACCAGACATACCTTCTCAAGGTTAAGCAAGTATCCACAGAGATTAATCAGTTTATCTGATTCTTTTCTAAAAGAAAAGGATCTCCAGTCAGATATTGATGCTCTTATCCCAGGAATGCTTCCAAATATCCATCCCTGGGCCAATAGGCTCAAGTATTTCTTAACAAGGCTGTCATGTTCTGATCCCTTCCTACTTCCCCATATTCATCTTCTGCCACCCTCCCCCTAAAATACACCCACACACATACCCAATCCTTCAACCACTTCCAATTACTTGCAGCTCCACAAACACGCAAGAGTCTTTCACTTCTCCATGCCCTGCTCTCATCTCCACTTGGCAAACTCTTGCTTTTCCTTCAAGATTAAGCTTTCTTGTCTGAATTCTCACAGAGTTTCCTGCAGCACTTGTCACATTGTATTGTAATTTATGTGTGTGCATGCCTCCCTCCCTCACTGGATGTGCACTCCTGTGAAGGGCAGGAACTGGGCTTTAGTCAACTGTATAATTGCAATGATTTTGTAATAATAATATGATGAAGAATAATAGTAGAATACGGTGAAGGATATTGATGTTACTCTGATGAATCACTCAGAAAGAAATGGGCAATGGCACTGTGAATACCCATCAAGTAGAAGTAAAGGATGAGATGGTGGAGTTGTTATCTATAAGCCTTCCAGTGAAGCTTAACAAAGGTATGGACCCAAGGAGAATAAGACTTCCTGAGGACAAGTCACACCAGCCCTGCAGAGCACCAATGGCTCCACCAGGCAGATGGAAGACCCATGAAAATGGGACTTGCAGGGAACATACCCCCCTGAAATTGCAATTAAAATGGCCTCTCACTTTTCTTTCTTTAGGTGACAGTGAAGTCATCATTTAGGATGGTGTATGGATTAGGGCATGTGTGTGTCCAGTGGATGTTAGTGTTGAAATGGCTTTTAAGGAAGAAAAAACCTATTAAAAATTAGAATTCAGCAAACTTGAGGATTTGTCTTACACTTTCCTCAAAAAGAATTCTCAGTGCAAATGGTATCGCTCATTTAATGTATCACTAAGGTGAACATGGCCTGCCTGCTGCTTCCAAAGCCCATCAGTCTGTCTAGCTACATTGGGCAGTGGGCACATCTGGGTGAATCTCACAGAACTTGACCCTTACAACCCAGGAATAGGAGGCCCACACAAATACCTTTTCCTTTCTAAGACTAAATAGAACTCAGGACTTTGAGGGTATAAACTCATCAATAATAGAGCTGAAAGTCTTTTTAATGTTAACAGAGAGTAAATTCATTATGCATAATTACAATTTGACCTTAAAATGTTCTGAAGTGCTCAGTTACCTCAGTGAACTTAAGTACCAAAAAATTGCCTGTATTGAATTATGAGGCTTATATGAAGAGGTAAGGATGACCAAACTATCAAACATAAACCTCAAAGTAGTAAATAACAGGTTTATACTTCCTTACTGAATTCTGTGAGGGAAAGGAAGAGACAGAAGGGAATGCCTTATGGTTACACACTGCTCATCTGTGCGTGAAGTTGCCATTGTCAGCTACCACATTTTATGGTGGCTTCTTTTAAAACCACGACAAAACAAAGAGACAAACATAGATGTCTTGGGAAGGTGCCCGCCATCTTGGATGGCTGACCATTTTGGAGGGTTAGCAGGAGACACTAAGGATGAATCAGCCTGGACAGGGGAGGGTAGACACCCCCACCTCAGCTCTCCACAACAGTGGACTCCGGGGTTCCTGGGCTCACAGCAAAAAGGGAAGTGGGGGTCTCGGGTGTTCTCCTAAGCCCCATGAGAACCACCCTACTCAAAAGGCCTTTGAGCAGTTGCATTTCTCGAAGCAGAAGGTCCATGTCGGGTTTCAGGGCTCCTCCGGCCGATTGTTCCAAGGGCGATGGCTGAGTGCAAGCAGGGGGCCCAGCAGTGGGGGCGCTGACCGCGGGGAACAACAGCCCCGATAAAGTGGTGTTCGGGAAGGAGGTGACCGAGGAGACTGATCTGGACACCGAGGGCTTTCTGAAGGAAAGAGGCTTATTTTCGGGCGCCAAAGCTGCGGCCTGTGGGGCCGGGGAGGTGGCAGACGCCAGGTCCAGAGGAGAGCCTGTGAACCCGACACACCAAGTAAGGCGCGGCTGAACCTGGGGCGCCTAGGCCCGGAGATGGGGGAGAGGCTTGGGGTAGGAGTGGGTGGGTGAGGAGGGCTGGAATAGAGGTGGGGAAGGCGGTAAGGAGGGGAAAGAGGTGAAGAGGGTGGGGCTGGGGAGATGGGAAAGGCGATGGTGGGAGAGCCGACGGGAAGCACGGGGAGACTCGCGGGTCGCAGGAGGAGAGGCGGGGCTGCCTGCAGGCGGCCGGGCTTCCCCGGAGGGCGCGCGGGGAGCCGGCGCCGCCGTCACTCACCCGGCCCGGGGAGCTGCAGCCAGGGGCTGCGTTTCCGGACGCTGCGGGTCGCCGTGGCTGCCTCGCACCAGTACGATTCCAGCTCCTCGACCTCGGGCTCGGGGACTGTGTACTCGGCGCCCCAGTCAAAGCGTCGCACGACCCGACTATACTTATAGAAGGCGAACTGCAGCGGCGTGTCGCGCTTCTGCGGGTGCAGGCGCGTGTCGCAGCGCATCACCACCCCGCGGTGGGCCGCGCCGCGATCCTCCACGCGACCCATCACCCTCAGCGCGGGCGCCTGGAACAGCTCTGCGGAAAGGGTGGCCCAGTGACCGGGGACGCAGGTTGGGCCCGCGCAGGGGTGAGGTGGGTGCAGGGGAGAAACCAGGTTCCCCCTGCCCACGGCCCGTGACCCCTCTCTGGTTCGCGTTTCCCGCGAGGGCTCTTCACAGAACCCCGAGGCCAAGAGGGGATGAGGGAGGAAGTGTGTAGGCGTGGAGGGAGCAGGGAGGGAGGAAAGTCTTCTGAAATGTGGAGTAGGGGACTGGGTATACGAAGGACCGAAAAAAAACCTTGAAGGGAAGCGGGGACAAGCCGGACGCTTCAAATGATATCCCAAATAACCCAGCTCATGTTTCTCCCGCCTGGAAGGGGGTCGCTGCGACTGCCTCGCCGGACTCTCGGGAGTTTTTCTCTCGCCCCAGTCCCACATCCCCTTCGCCTCTGGGGCTGTAGCCGGCGCTGCCCCGATATGTGGGGTCCCCACCGGAAGAAACCAGGGTGTGTGTTTGGGTGGCAGGGAGAGGGCAGACTCCCCCACGAAAGCTACGGGTCAAGTGCGCTTTGAAAGAGGACAAAGTATCTATCAGAGAAATCCAACACGTGGCCGCTACTTGAACCTCCGCCCCTCCTTTCCTCATCTGGTTCCTGTCCCACAATTTCCCAGGGATCGGTTGCCTGCCTCCGGGACTCCAGGTCTCCCCCACCTTGCACGGTCACGGCCACCTTGGCGGAGAACATGGGCGCGCTCTCCACCGGGATGCGCATGGTGCCGGAGCACTGGTAGCGCCCGCTGTCGCTGACACGCGCCTGCGGCACGGTGTAGTTGGCGCTGGAGTGGAAGTAACGCACTGCCTGGCTGTCGCGGTAGTAGTGAAGCTTGTAGACGACTTTGTCGTACCAGCCGCGGCAGCGCATGACCAACGGTTCGCCCTCGAACACCGCAGCGTAGGGCACCTGCAGGATCAGCCAGTCTAGGACAGATACCACAGATGTGCTTTTCTCCAAGAGAAAGTCCAGCCCTGGGGTCCCCCATTCTTCCACTCCCCGGGCTGTCTTTCGGCCCATAGCTTCCCTCCCCTCCCCACCAGCTCTCCATCCCCTTCCTGAGCAAGAAGGCCTTCCCTGAGGCACGTCGTGGTGCGGGATACATTCGGTGGTGAGTGGTGGGCAGGAGGAAGGAAGACTTCTTTCCTTCAGCTACTCACTAGGTACTAGAGAGGCAAAAATGCCTGAAACTTAGTTTCAGCCTCAAAGAGCATTGCCCATAAGAATCAAGTTTAAACTCCTTAGAATGGTATCAGGGACTTCCTGACTCTGCCCCTGCTTAACTTTCCAGCACCATCTCAGGATTCCCTCTGCCCCATCGCTCTTCTGCACCCCCCCTCCCCCCCCCCCCCACACACACAGACTAAGTTCAGCTACAATGAACTCTGAGAATTGGTCCTGCTCTGAACCCAGGGCCTCTGTACTTGTTATTTCCTCAGCCAAGAAGGCCTCCCCTTCCTCAGATCAGGTTAAGCAAGGCCTGCTTGTCCTGCAGGTTTAGGCTTACACCTTATCTCCTCTAGAAAACTTCTCTGACACCCCCCCCCCAGGACACCCCATCACCATCATTGTCACAGCTAACACTTACATAGCCCTTAGCCTGTATCAGGTGCCATTTTCCGTGTTTTGTATTGAGAAAGAATTCTGCAACTAAACCCACAGTCCATTCATTAACTTTCAGTTCTGCAAGCAGTAACCTCCATCTATCATAGTTGATATCTTATCTGCACTCACCAATAATTTCCAAACAAGAAGATTAGGAGTATGAATATGAAGTGTGTGTAAATGCTAATCTGAGCATTGAATGATGCCTTTAAGATATGAATACAAATTTTGGCCTAAGCAAGTTATAGTCACTTTTCTTATCCTGTATTAGGTCCTTCAAATATTCCCAGGGAGCCAGAGTTTCTTGATTGGCTCCTATGTACACATGTGTGCATGTGTGTAACAAAATTTTTATTAGTGATCTGTTCAATTGCTTCTTTTTCTTTAACATGCATTAATTCACTTTCAATCCTCACAAAAACCAGTAAGATAGGTGCTATTATTGTCCCTCTGTTACCAGTGTGGAGACTGAGGCACAAACAGCAAAGCATCACACTGTTCAATCTGCACCACTTCCCAAGAGTAATTCCCTAGCTGCACTTAGCCTGCCCTGGGACCCCTCACTTTTCCTTCTTTGTCTTGCCTTTCCTCCTCCCCCGACAAAAATAAAAGTTTCTCAGTTCAATATCCCCAGGTCCTCAGAGCCTCTTCTCTTCTGAGCTAGTCTCATAAACAAACAGATATATTTATTTGCCTCACACTGGCAGGAGAGAGAGGGGGACTTCTGAAGCCAGGCAAGCCTTTCTGCACTTAGTGCCATGCAGGCCCTACCTACTCCAGAGACTCAAGACAAGCCCCAGTAAGGCCCTCTTTCTCTGCCCAGATGAGAATGGCCCAGTGTCTTCTTCCACAGCGGGCAAGAATCACCAGAGGAGACAGATGCCATAACTCCCCCGTACTCAGGCCACTCACCATTGGATACAGAGAGGTGGATTGGGTCACTGACGGGTGCTCCCCGTGTCTGGCATCGATACACCCCTGGTGTCTGCACCTCGATGCTCTTCTTGTGTGACGGCAGGAGTAGATGACCCAAGTACCAGAGAGTGTTGATGGGCCGGAGCTCCAGGAGCAGAGGATGGTACCCATCACACCGCAAGGTTACCCGCTCCCCCTTGAAGATTGTGGTCCAAGGTGGGTGTAGAGACAGTATGGGCTTCTCCAGAGCAACTGGGGTGGGGGGAGGTGGCAATATGGAAAAGAGAATCAAGGTGAGGAGCTCAAAAATGAGGTCTGAGGTTGGGAAAGCTTAGAAAACTCCAGCTCCCAGGACCCAGCCCACATTACTAACCCATCCTTGTGGGAGGAAAGACCATGTTCATTGCTCTATCAGTCCATCCATGAGCACCCATTCTAAGTGTCTATGGGAAAACTGACTCTAACACTGAGGATGAGTGGGGCAGCTACCAAAGACATGGGGTGTCTACCCAAGCAGGTCATGTGGAGGGAGGGAGGTGGAGTGGGGGCTGTGGAAGACTGGGATGAGGGATATTTAAGACTCACCTGCTTGCCCACTACTTGGAACTGTAAAACAGGAAAAAAGAAAAAAAGTAGATGAAAAATGTTGGAGATGATAAGAAAGAAAAGTGCCCTCTTGACCATAGGAAAGAATGAATGGACTCAGGAGCTGTTTCCCCAACTCTGAGAATGCCCCCTCCTTCTGACTCCTCCAAAATTAGTTAATGAGTTGTTTGGAATCTGCAGATTGAATATCAGTCCCACCCCCACCCCACACACACACCACCCTGCCCTCTTCCTACCACCCAAAGTCCTTCTGCTGCTGCTGCCTCGTTGACGACTCACCCAGGAGCAGGAGGGCTGTCAGGACCCACATGATGAATCTGCCTGCAGCAAATACAGAAGGATGGAGTCCAAGTGCCATGGGATGGGGGCGAGAGAGAGAAGGTGGTCAGTGGCTGACCACTGAGTCCCGGGAGATGTTGTTGCTTTTCTCACCCATTCCTAGGTCCTGAAGATAGTGAATCAGAGGAAGCGGGAGACAGGTGGGATATGTGTCTCCACCCTCAGGAGTTCCAAGCACCAGGCACTGTCCCACCTACCACCCCTAAAGCCTCCTCACATCTCAGGCCAGCCCCGATTCCTGCTGAGAGGGTGGGCCCGCCAGCCTGGTCCATAGAGAAGTCCTACAGAGCCTGTGCCCTCTGCAGCACAAGAGAGCCACATAAAAACCCAGACTTTGGCAGGTGACTGCCACCTTCAGGCCTCCATTGACATCCCACTCTCCCTCCTCCCACCCCACCTTCCACCTGGCCCTATAGCCTTAAATGAGGAAGACATTCCTCATGTCCTCAAGGTCCACCTGGGGCTTTTTTCTGCTCTCTATGATGGCAGATAGTGGCTTGAGGCCTAGTGAGAGCGACATTGGGTTCCCTGTACCCAGAGCTCACATCCTCCCACAGATGAGTAGACAGAAAGACATGACTCACCAGGCACACTTTTGTGACCCCGTCTTTCAATTCCCCAGTTGAGGATAATAATGTAATGTGGTTTGCCTTCTTACTGCCTGTCTGAAAACTGAAACCCCCCCCAAATTAGAAAATTCTTCTTTTCCAGCTCACCCTAATTATCTCACACTGTGATGCCACCACTTGTTTGTTGCTTCCTTCCTTCCATCCACCTCCTGCAACCCTACCCCAAGAATGTCCCAGTTCCAGGACTCCTTACCTGAGACTGAGAAGTCACTGCATCAGCCCCTGAGAAGCATCTCAGATCAAACCTCCAGGCTCTACTGCTTGTGCTCTCTGAGCCATGTGACCATACCCTGAGCAATGGGGGAAACTGAATTTTCATGTAAATACTTAATGAATTTTCCAACCTGCTAGTATGTCTCCTTGTACTCTATCCTCTCCTCACCTGTGGCTGTTTAGAACCAAGGCCCCTCCTTTCCTTGGAACTCTGGCAGGAGGGAGATCAATTATCAGACACTGTCAACCCTCTGTGTAAGACAGCATCTTCCCCTCTTGCTTTGCTGATACCCAAAGTTCCACTCTGAGAATTCCTTCATTTTTTTAGTTAATCTGCTGGACCCTGTTAAAATGCAAATACCTTTTAGGGAAATGTAACCTTAAAATATGCTAGCCACTTCAGATCTTGTTTTGAGAGCACATTTTGAAAAAAGAGAGTTAGAGACTTATGGATCTGAGAAGTAGGGAGGTATTTGATAAGGTACCCAGAAGTGGGGCAAAGAGAACATAACTAGATACTGGAAACAGAGATGATAAATTGCCTGCTTTGGGAGTACTAGGCTAGGCAAGGCTCCTGTGCTTCCCCACGCCCTACTGTATTTCTCCTTCTGGAACAACTTTGGGGTCCCCCAATATCTACAGCCTGCCCCTCTGCTCTGAGTTCTTTGTCAGGCCACAATCTCTATAATAAAAATGCAGCTGTCAACTGTCCTCTTAGTCTACACAAGTTGACTCTATTTTGATTTCTCATCACCCAGTACTCAGATATCAGCCCCTTCACCAGATTTCCCAAGAAATCCAATTACATCCTGCATTCATGAGTTGTTCGATTATCCCTTCCACATCATGACTTTCCCCATCATGGTTTACATATATCTTGGGTCTGCATAAGAAATTAAATGGGAATTTTGGGGGAGTGTTATGGAAGCTGCAGACAAGGTGAAGTTCTACCCCTATGGCTTTTGAGGCCAGCACAGGCTGGCTTGAAAATTTTTGAAAATGGTTTAGCCTATGCAGTGTAAAAGTAATGGGACAGGCAGCATCTGCCAATCAAGAGGAAACTAAGGAGTTTCCTGAAATGCTGAAAAAAAATTTTTGCTTGAATTTTCCAGATTGCAGGGGTGCCATGCCCCCTAACCCCTGTGATATGGAAGGGATACCTGTATAGTCTTCCTTGAAGTTCTCTGAGATCACTGTTAGATCATTTTTATACAGTGCTCAGAATTTGACTTGAAAAATCTCCCACTCAGCATTTCTTTATTCTAGGCTCTCTGCCTAGTTGGATCTTTTTTTCCATCCAGGATACCCCCCCCTCGTGCTGTTTGGATGTATTATGTCCCCCAAAATGACATTATCTTTGATGCAGTCTTGTATTGATGCAGGAAATGTATTGATGTTGATTGGATTGGAGACTTTTGATTGGATCTTTCTGTGGAGATGTGATCACTCAATTGTGGGCAGATCTTTCATTGGATAATGTCCACAGAGATGTGGCCCCACCCATTCAGCATGGGCCTTGATTAGTTTACTGGAGGACTATATAAGCTCAGACAGAAGGAGCAAGCTTGCTACAGCCAAGAGGGACACTTAGAAGAAAGCACAGGAGCTGCAGATGAGAGACAGTTTGAAGATGGCCATTGAAAGCAGACTCTTGCTCCAGAGAAACTAAGAGAGGACAAATGCCCCAAGAGCAACTGAGAGTGACATTTTGAAGAGGAGCTGTGGCCTAGAGAGGAACATCCTGGGAGAAAGCCATTTTGAAATCAGAACTTGGAGCAGATGCCAGCCATGTGCCTTCCTAGCTAACAGAGGTTTCCTGGACGCCATTGGCCATCCTTCAATGAAGGTACCCAATTGTTGATGTATTACCTTGGACACTTTATGGCCTTAAGACTGTAACTGTGTAACCAAATAAACCCCCTTTATAAAAGCCAATCCATTTCTGGTGTTTTGCATCTTGGCAGCATTAACAAATTAGAACAGATTTGGTACCAGGAGTGGGGTGCTGCTGAGTTTGCAAATACCAAACATGTTGGAACAGCTTTTTAAATGGATAAGGGGAAGATTCTGGAAGAATTGTGAGGCGCTTGGTAGAAAAGGCCTAAACTGCTTTGAAGAGTCTGTTTGTGGAAATATGGACTCTAAAGATACTTCTGATGAGGCCTTGAGCAGAAATGATGAATGTGTTGTTGCAAACTGGAAGGAGGGCGATCCTTGTTTTAAAGTGGCAGAGAATTTGGCAAAAGTGAGTCCTGGTGTCCAATGGAAGGAAGAATTTGAAGGCGACAAGCTGGGGTACTTGGCTGATGAGATTTCAAAACTAAAAGTTGTAGATATAGCATGGCTTCTCCTTGCAGCTTATAGTAAAATGTGAAAAGACAGAGATAAGCTGAGAACTGAACTCTTGGTTTCAAAGAAACCAGAAATTGATTGCCTGAAAAACTGAGCTTCCAGGGGGTGGAACCCCAGAAGTTATAGCCCCATGTGAAGATTTAACCAAACATGGAACCTGACTGCCATTTCAGTACGAGCCAAGATTGGAGATGGAGTTATCCAGGAAGGATTTGTAGAACATCCTATTGTCTGATGGCTTTGACCCCCGTGTGCTTCATGTGAAGCCAATATAATTTTTGTGAGATATTTATAGACAGAGCTGTTCCCAGTCTGGACTGGAGGAGACAGACAAAGAACAAATTGAAGGAAATATTTCTTCAAAGACAGAGCCATGGAGGTTGAGGTCTGGAGTCAAGTGGTCTCAGGCTGGGAGAGCAGAATGGCCCACATGCATGGAAAGGGTGAGTTTGCCCTGGAGGTCAAGGGCAGGCCTTCCGCCTCTATGCTCAGGAAAAGTTCTGCCACCCCAGGCCCCAAAGAGGGTGGAGCACATTCCCAGGGAAATGGGGATTTCCTGGCTGCCACCCTACTGTTCTGAAGGGGTTGAGCATGTGCCCTGGAGATGGAAGGGAATCTGGGTGCCACCCTGGTGTTTGAGGAGGGTGGGGCCAAGAAGGTGGTCTCCCCAGTGTGTGGATATGTTGGAATACACCCCGGCATTTGGAGAGAAAAGGGCTGTTTTTTTTTTTGCTTTTTTTTTTTATTCATTTTATTGAGATATATTCACATACCACGTAGTCATACAAAACAAATCGTACATTTGATTGTTCACAGTACCATTACATGGTTGTACATTCATTACCAAAATCAATCCCCGACACCCTCATTATCACACACAAAAAAATAACCAGAATAATAATTAAAGTGAAAAAGAGCAACTAAAGTAAAAAAAGAACACTGGGCGCCCTTGTCTGTTTGTTTGTTTCCTTCCCCGACCTTTCCACTCATCCATCCACAAACTAGACAAACGGGAGTGTGATCCCTATAGCCCCCCCAATCCCACTGTCCCCTCTCATAAGCCACATTTTTATACAATTGTCTTCAAGATTCATGGGTTCTGGGTTGTAGTTTGATAGTTTCAGGTATCCACCACCAGCTACCCCAATTCATTAGAACCTAAAAAGGGTTGTCTAAAGTGTGCATAAGAGTGCCCACCAGAGTGACCTCTCGGCTCCTTTTGGAATCTCTCTGCCACTGAAGCTTATTTCATTTCCTTTCACATCCCCCTTTTGGTCAAGAAGATGTTGTCTGTCCCATGATGCCAGATCTACATTCCTCCCCGGGAGTCATATTCCACGTTGCCAGGGAGATTCACTCCCCTGGGTGTCTGATCCCACGTAGGGGGGAGGGCAGTGATTTCACCTTTCAAGTTGGCTTAGCTAGAGAGAGAGGGCCACATCTGAGTGACAAAGAGGCATTCGGGAGGAGGCTCTTAGGCACAATTATAGGGAGGCCTAGCCTCTCCTTTGCAGCAACAGTCTTCCCAAGGGCAAATTCCGTGGTAGAGGGCTCAATCCATCAAACCACCAGTCCCCTATGTCTGTGGGCTTGTTAGCAACCACTGAGGTAGGCAGGCCAATACCCCTGCATTCTCCACCAGCTGAAAAGGGCTGCTTTTACACTCCTGCTCTCTCAAGCCCTGAGGATAAAATGTCATTCTATTAATGACTCTCAGACTTTGAAATCTAATGGAGTTTGCCCTGAGGGTTTTAGGAACTGTTTTGGTCCCTGTTAACCCTGTTTTCCTTTCAGTTTCTCTGTATGGCAATGGGAATATTTACCCTGTGACTGTCCCTCCTTTGTATATTGGAAGTACATAACTTGTTCTCAGTTTCACAGGTCCGCAGCTAGAGGGGAATTATGCCTTAGGGCAAACCATGCCTGTAACTGATTTAATGCGATCTTGTACTTGACTACTGTTACTGAAATGATTTAAGTTTTTGTGATATTATAATGGGATGAATGTATTTTGTATATGGAAAGATCATGTCATTTTGGGATCCAGGGGGTGGAATATGCTGGTTTGGATGTTTTATGTCCCCCAAACTGCCATTATCTTTGATGCAGTCTTGTGTGGGCAGGAACCATATTGGTGTCGATTGGATTGGAAACTTTTGATTGGATGTTTCCGTGGAGACATGATCACTCAACTGTGGGCGAGATCTTTCATTGGATAATTTCCATGGGCCTTTAGTTTGCTGAAGTCTATAAAAGTCAGACAGAAGGAGTAAGCTTGCTGCAGCCAAGAGGGACACTTTGAAGAACGCACAGGAGCTGAGAGAGGAGCTGCAGATGAGAGACAGTTTGAAGACAGCTGTTGAAAGCAGACTTTTGCTCCCGAGAAGTTAAAAGAGGAAAAACACCCCAAGAGCAACGAAGAGTGACATTTTTGAGGAACTGCAGCCTAGAGAGGAACATCCCAAGAGAAAGCCATTTTGAAACCAGATCTCTGGAGCAGACACCAGCCACGTGCCTTCGCAGCTAACAGAGGTTTTCTGGATGCCATTGGCCATCCTCCAGTGAAGGTACCTGATTGTTGATGACTTACCTTGGGCACTTTATGGCCTTAAGACTGTAACCAAATAACCCCCCTTTATAAAAGCCAACCCATTTCTGGTGTTTTGCATTCCACAATTTTCTGAAAAGGATCTTAAAATGTTCCTCCCCTTTTCAACTACAAAGCCCTACAGATTGGACCTTTGCCTGACCCCCCACTTCATTTTCTATGACTTTCTCGCTCACTCACTTTGTTTTAGCCACCCTGGTTTTCTGACACAGTTTCTCGAATATTCTTCATTCTTGCTCCAAGGCCTCACCTGCTGTTCTCTATGTTTGAAGGATATTCTCCTCTCAGATCTTTTGTAAGTCTTCCTCTCTTACTTCACTCAAATATCTCCTCCTTGGGGAGAACTTTATGAAACACCTTATTTAAAATAGCATCCCTTTGTCATCATTCTCTGTCCTCTTACCTTGCTGTATTTTTCTCACAATATTTAGCACTATCTGATGTTTTATTATTTGCCTGTGGTAGATTTTCCCCCATTAGGATGTAAGCTCTATAAAGGTGAGCATATTTTCCTGTTCATTACTGCAATCACCAGGGCCTAGAACAGTGATGACACATAGCATTTGCTAAGTAAGTATTCGAGGAAAAAGTAAATGAAGGACCTGAATACTGAGAGATTGTTCTCAATACTGGATGCACTAGTTCTGTGCTCTCACAAGCAGTGCCCTGGGGTTCCTGTTGTGAAATACCAATAATTAAAGATTTTTCAGATGATGCTGGTGGTGATATTAACAAATGTGATTTTTTAAATATTTTATATAATGAAATAGTGTCAACATTTGGAAGATCTGCATAACTTTGTGAATCAGTGTTTTCAAAATAATCAATGCATGGGTAAAAGATTCATTTAAATACAAGAAGGACCAATAGATTTTAATGTAACAGAGTCAGAAGTATTCATTGGCATGGTTTAAGATTCCATATTGCAACTAATCTTTAAGAAATTACCCCTTGTTGAGTTTTGGGGTAGCATCCAAGAAAATTTCCACAATTTTCTACAAAGGATCTTAAAATGTTCCTCCCCTTTTCAGCTATATATCTGTGTAGGGTCACTTTTTCTTCATAAACTACAACTGAAACAACATATGGCAATAGATGATCTGTAGACATGGCTATGAGAATCCTTCTATTAAGGCAGACATTAAAGAGATTTGTAAAACTGTAAGACAATGTCACTCTTTTCACTTCCTCTGTTTTGAAAGATATAGTAAATAGCTTATACAATGTGACTGTGATTGTGAAAACATTGTGGCTCACACTCCCTTTATCCAGTGTATGGACAGATGAGTAGAAAAAATGGGGACAAAAAATAAATGAATAATGGGGGGAAAAAGGAGTATGAGATGTTTTGGGTGTTCTTTTTTACTTTTATTTTTATTTTTATTCTTATTTTTTGGAGTAATGAAAATGTTCAAAGAATTGATTGTGGTGATGAATGCACAATTATATGATGAAACTGAACAACTGATTGTATACTTTGGATGATTGTATGGTATGTGACTATATCTCAATAAAACTGCAGGTTTCTACAACAAATACCACACAATAGGTTGGCTTAACAACAGGAATTTCTGTTCTCACAGTTCTGGAGGCTAGAAGTCTCGCTTTCTCCTGGGGTCAGTAGCTGGCTACCGTCAATCCTTTGGTTTCCTTGGCTTTTCTGGCTCCCGTGACTTCCAGGTCCTCTCCTCCAGTAATCCCAAATAAGACCCACCTTCATTCAGTTTGGCCACAATGTAACTAAAAACAGCATCTTCAAAAGGTCCTGTTTACAATGGGTTCACACCCACAGGGACACAGATTAAGAACATGTTTGTTGGGGTACATAATCAACCTACCACAATATGTAACAAGATTGTAATTATTTTAATATTAATTTTAAAATAAATTTTTAAGTCTATTTAAAGATTCATTTATTTATTTTTTGAATATAGCAAAAATTTCAAATATTTCTCAGTTTTTATTTCTGTTATTGAAAACATCAATAGACAGAACCCACATAAACATAAGCTCTTTGGGGTCCTTAATAATTCTTAAAGTATAGAGGGTCCTAAAACCAAAATGTTTAACTTCTGATCTATCTAAAAAGTCAAACAAATTATTCATCATCATGATGAAGCATTTTGAAAAGAAGAAATACATGCTATGCTTAACCTAAAATGATAATGCATTTATACTTAAGCTACTACTATGACCACCTCTAGGTTTGCCATATCTCACAGATACAATATTAGGGAAGTTGAAAAGGAAGAGAACTAAAACATACTTCTTTGTATTAATAGTGTACTGGTCTGCCTTTTCCAGTGCAATTATGCACTCCTTTGAGGGCAAGTGTCATGTTAAATTAATCTTTTTTTTTCCTTGTATCACCTTGCACAATACTTTGCACATAGCAGATGTTCAATACATGTCAAATTCAATGAACTTGCATCAGTACTGAAGAGATTAGCTATCTTGTCTGGACTGGTTAAGTGTAGGGGGAAATGTGTAAAACATATACTGTCTTGACTTTAAGGTAAACATGGACTAGTTCTCCAAATCCAGCAATACTAGGAATATACTGGGGGCAGTCTTTAATAAGTTGTTATGTTACTTGAGGACAAATGTGCCAATTTGGATGTATTATGTCCCCCAAAACACCATGTTCTTTGATGCAATCTTGTGGGGCCAGACATATTAGTATTGATTAAGTTGGAACCTTTGGATTAGGTTGTTTCCATGGAGATGTGACCCATCCAAATGTAGGTGATAACTCGGATTAGATAATTTCCATGGAGGCATGGCCCCGCCCATCCAGTATGGGCCTTGATTAGTTTACTAGAGCCCTGTATAAGAGCTCAGGCAGAAGGAGCTTGCTGCTGCAGCTTACGGAGTTGAAGATGGCCATTGAAAGCTGATACTGACATTTTGGAGAAGGCCATTTTGAGACGCAACCTGGGAGCAAGCAGACACCAGCCATGTTCCTTCCCAGCTAATGGAGGTTTTCCAGATGCCAATGGCCTTTCTCCAGTGAAGGTACCCTATTGTTGATGCCCTACCTTGGACACTTTATGGCCTTAAGACTGTAAATTTGTAGCCAAATAAACCCCCTTTATAAAAGCCAATCCATCTCTGGTGTTTTGCATTCTGGCAGCATTAGCAAACCGGAACAACCAACAAAGGGAACAACTGCTCCACATTGTAGATAATAAACTGGGCTTTCTATTACCTCTAAGAGGAGGTAAAGGCAAAAAAATATAAAGGGATTCAAAGATTATTTTAAAAAGAGTACTAAATGCCTACTGATAAAATATGGTTTTTTTCTTTCTTTAAAGGACCTTAGACTTCTACTAACCTCCAATTTCCTCCTAATCATTTCCCTTGAAGGTGCTAGTAAATAAAATTTGCATTCTAACATCCAATCATAATTTTTAGTTCATGACATGTTTTAATTGGCCCATGAATGGACCTGTTTTATTTTATTAATGTATTTGTATAATATTTAATAATAAAATATAGCCCTTTGAACTTGTCAACCAAAAACTAGAACATTATTAATAACTTACATCCATTTTTGTGCTCCACCCCCATAGTCATCCCCTGTCAGCCCCTCAGAGGTAACTACTATCCTGAGATGGTGTTTCATTTTCCTTGCTATATTTCTTTTAAGGTTCATCATATGTGTATATGTGTCAGTGACTAAACAACATGTCTCTTTGTTTTATTTGTTTTTAAACTTGTATAAAGGGTATCAGACTGTATGTTATCTTCTGGGGCTTCCTTTTCTCACTCAGTGTTATATTCCTGATATTCTTTGATGTTGCTGCATGTAGTTGTGTTTCCCTCATTTTAACTGTTGGATCATATTCCATTCTGTAAAAATAACACAATTTATTCATTCTTCTGTTGGTGGACATCTGAGTTGACTCCAACTTTTTGCATTTACAGACAGTGCTTCTTTGAACATTATTAGGCCTGTCTTCTGAAACACATATGCCAAAATTTATCTTGGGTATATATATACCTAGGCATGGAATTTTGGAGTTGTAGGGTTTGCAAATTTTCAATTTTACAAGATAATAGATGTATTTGCTATTGAACGTTTATTTCAGAGAAGTCATCCAGCATATCTACATTGGGACCTCTGTGGATAAAAGAATCCTAATCTGCATGGGCCATAAACCAGACCCAGCATAACAATTCCTCTCCCCCACCCTATATCCAACCACCCAAGCAACACAGATGGCGACAGGTATAAGGTCTCGTTCTCTCTCTCCTTCACTCTCCCTCCTTTTCTTTCTCTCTTTGTTCTTCCACCTCTGTTCCTTCCTCATCCCTGATTATGGAAGAGCCTTTCCTTGAGGCTATCAAGCCCATGACTCAGTGCCCCAGAGTGGGTTCCCTGGACAGAGTCTGGAGATTTTGCTGAGGGCCTGTAAGATTGCAGATCTACCACCCATCCTAGCTTAATTCCCATCTTCCTCAAGATGCCTTTCTTGATTATGCTAGCCCAACTCAATTTAACCAAACAAAATTTTTTGAGGTCTTGTATATACCTCAGTAAGTTAGATACTAGCAAGACAAAGTGGAAGAAAGGGTTCAAAGAGCTCTCAAAGATCTGATTCTATAGTGAGTGGAAATAAGATAATAAAAAGTTAAAATGCACTGTGATTATAAGATGTGCACACAGATACATGAGGAGGAGTGCAGAAGGTGACACTTATCTCAGTCAGCTGCATCCATTTCATCCTTGCCTGATCTCTCATGGTTTTTATGATCTGTATATGAATTCCCTACTGTTCTGGTTTACTACACTGCCAAAATGCAATATACCAGAAATGGATTGACTTTTACAAAGGGGATTTATTAGGTTACAAATTTACAGTTCTAAGGCCATAAAAGTGTCAAAACTAAAGCCTCAGAAAGAGGATACCTTCACTGAAGAAAGGCCAATGACATCCAGAACACCTCTGTCAGCTGGGAAGGCACATGGCTGGCATCTGCTGGTTCTTTGCTCCCAGGTTCTGGTTTCAAAATGGCTTACTCCAAAATGTCTCTGGGCTTCCGTCTCTCTTAGCTTCTCTGTCTCAGCTCCTGTGCATCCTTGCTTGTTCTCCCAGGGTGTTTCTCTCTAAGTGTCTGGGGGGGGGGGTCCTCTCCTAGCTTCTCCAGGGCAAATTCTGGGCTTCATCTCTTAGCTTAGCATCTCCAAACATCTTTCTGTCTGCATCTCCAAGTGTCTGGGTCTGTGTCAGCCCCTGAGCTCTCTTAAGGACTCCAGTAAACCAATCAAGACCTACCTTGAATGGGCAGGGTCACACCTCCATGGAAATAATCTAGTCAAAAGATCTCACAGTTGGGTGGGTCACATCTCCATGGAAACAACCTAATCAAAAGATCCCACCCATAATAAGTCTGTACCCACCAGAGTGGGTCAAAAGAACATAGTTTTTCCTGGGGTATACAACAGTCTCAAACTGGCACACCTACTTAGCCTGAGCTTGCAGGATGGAATCATGAAAGTGGAAGCATTAGTTGAAATCAACTCCATGTGGAATGGATATAACATAGTATTTGGGGGGATACATCAGCAAATGATCTTCCTTTTTTTTTTCAAATCCACCAAAGTAATGACAGACATCTGGTCATCATTTCTTCCAAATTCCATTTATAAAATTGTCAATCAGCCCTTCCAAGCTGCAGTGATATTTGTGGACTTCTACTAACCCCCAATTGCCTCCTAACCTTTCCCTTGAAGACAATAGTAACCACCATAAAATTTGCATTTAACATCCAATATGAATCTGTTCTTTTGTTTGTGGCATGTCTGGCACTATCACATGCACATCTTTTGTAAATTATTATGGATCAAAATTGTACAGAATAAGAGGCCCAAAGAAAGAACAGAGTGGAGAACATAACCACATGATTCAGGGTAACATGGTAGAGGGCTGTTCAGCCAAGATCATTATAAAATGGGGTACTAAAAAAAGTCACTGATCTGACAGGCTAGCTTTTATTAGCTGAAAATGTATAATAACAGTTCAAACATAGAAAAAGTATCCATATGCTACTAAAATAGATGTGTGCGTGTATGTATATATATGTATATATACACATATAATTTTTTTAAGGAAAATATTTTAGAGACAAATTGATTGTAACAAATAATTACTGATCCACACAGAGTTAATACTTGATCACTTATTTCTGGTTCCAATAGGGTCTTGTGAAGAATGTTTATATTCTGCTTTGCTTTATGGGGAAGGGTATTATTGCCCATCCACCTCAATGTCTAAGCCCTCTATAGACAGAGACACTGTCTCTGCAGGTTTGAATGTATTATGTCCCCCAAAATGCCATTATCTTTGATGTAATCTTGTGTGGGCAGATGTATTAATGTTGACTAGATTGTTAAGTCTTTGATTGGGTGTTTCCATGGAGATGCAACCCACCCAACTGTGAGTGATAACACTGATTGGATAATTTCCATGGAGGTGTGGCCCTGCCCATCCAGCATGGGCCTTGATTAGTTTCCTAGAGCACTATATAAGCTCAGACAGAAGGAGCAAGCTTGCTACAGTCAAGAGGGACACTTTGAAGAATGCACAGCTGCTGAGAGAGTAGCTGCAGCTTACAGAGACATTTTGGAGATAGCCTTTGAAAGCAGACTTTTGCTCCAGAGAAGCTAAGAGAGGACAAACACCCCAAGAGCAACTGAGACTGACATTTTGGAGGAGCTGCAGCCTAGAGAAGAACGTCCTGGGAGAAAGCTATTTTGAAACCAGAACTTGGAGCAGACACCAGCCACGTGCCTTCCCAGCTAACAGAGGTTTTCTGGACGCCATTGGCCATCCTCCAGTGAAGGTACCCTTGGACACTTTATGGCCTTAAGACTGTAACTGTGTAACCAAATAAACCCCTTTATAAAAGCCAATCCATTTCTGGTGTTTTGCATTCCAGCAGCATTAGCAAACTAGAACACTGTCTTAGGAGTATTCTTAACCTCCACATAGCATAAACTCAGATATGTAGCAGAGGCCAATTAAATACCAGCATGTAGTTAATACATGCTAAATGAGGCTGGATGGGGAGAGGAAGTAGCCAGGACAAAGGCTGACCCCCAGAGTCCAACATATGCCTTCTGTTAGGCTGGCGTTTCTCAACCTTGACATTTTGGACCAGATAATTCTGTTTTGGGGAGATGACCTGTGCATTATAGTATTATATGTTACCTGGCTTCTGCTAAATAGATGATAGTAGCACACATGAGTGCATGCACACACACACACACACCCCACAGTGACAACCAAAAATGCCTCCAGACATGGTTAAATGTCTTCCTGTGGGACAAAATCATCCCTGGTTGAGAACTTTGGCCTTAAATCCACCTCCATTGCTTTCCTTTAAATACCAGATTCTGGTCTGGGTGGCAGAAGGAAATGCTTGGACAAAAGAGAGCAGAATTATGTTGTAATGTAAAGAGAGAAAACACAATTATAGTTAAACTCTGATGACTACTTTGTACAAATTTATTTATATTCACCAATCTCCATTATTCTAATAAAACAATTTGTAAAACAAATTTGCACATACTGCAGGATGGAAAGAGAAAAAGAAATAGAAAGAGTAGTATTTATTGGGTGTGGTTGAGCAATATTGTGGGTGAACTGTTTACTTTGATTTGGAAGCAGCCTTTGTGGTCTCAGGCTTGAAGCGGCTAGACAAGTCCCTCAGTTCCATGACCATGTAACCAAGGAGAACTCTCACATCCTCCATGTGTTTGAGAAGAATGCCCATCTGGTGATGGAGGTGAGGGTCTGGCCCTTCCAGACGAAAGGAGAAACACGGATCCTGAGAAGGAGGGGTGGGCAGAGGAGGCAGAGGCCCTGGAGGCTCTGTAGGAGTAGTTTCTGGAGCAGCGGGTTTCTGAGGAGCTGGATTCAAGGTAGGGGATGCAGCAGATTTGGAGGGACCTGGATTATGGGGAAGGAGGCACATGCAAGAGTGAAAACTGACTCTAGCCCGCCCTCATCTCCCTGGTCAATCTTTCTTGTTCTCTGGGAATGGCTGTGGGGCCCAATGACAGCAGGGGCTTGAGGACTCTTGTCTCCCTTCTGATCCAAATTTGAATCTGAAGCTTGACTACCTCTGCTTGAAAATCCTCAGTGATGAGACCTCATTATTAGACAGTGATAACTATTAGCCAATTCCTCTTCTATCCAGGCAGAATCTAATTCCCTGCAGCATGAATTTGTAACTGGCTAGTTCAGCTTCTTCATTTTATATGACATTAGTCTAATTCATTGTCCTCATGTCAGCTTTCATATTTTGGGGGATACCTGCTGGCCCCCTGAGTCACCTTCTCTTCTGGATGAACATCCCTAGTTCCTTCCACTATTTTTCATATGACATGTCTTCCAGCCCCCTCATCACCCTGGACACCTTCTCTGGGTGTGTTTCAGGTCAAGTGCAGCCTTCTCAGTTGGGACTCCCAGAATTGAACACAGACTCCAGAGTACCCCATCCTCTTTCTTCATATTATATGCTTATAAATGCCCAGAGATTATGTTGGGAGCATAGTATCTGTAGGGGACAACTGGAACTGGCTCAGGACTTGGTTTGATGAGTTATATACAATGGTCCAAAGGGAAAAGTCTCCATTTCCACCATCAGGGACTCTGGCTTGTTGTTCTCACTTCCTCTGTCCCTTCTTAGCCTGCTAACACCAAACTCCAGCTCACGGGACCAATAATCCTAACCCCTCCACTCTTCAAACACACCAAACCAACACATAATATCAATAAACGTTAACTCACCCTGCACCCTGATCTCCAGCTGAGGGCTCTGTTTCCAAACCTGGTTGTCTTCAGTGGCTGCCTCACACCAGTAGGACCCAGAGTGCTCCTCTGAAGCTGTGGGGACCTGGAATTCTGAGGAGAGGTCCTTGCTGCGTACTGTCCTACCATCCTTGTAGAAGGAGAAGAGGAGGCGGGTGGCTGACCTCTGCAGGGGCAGCTTTGTCTGACAGCTCAGGGTAACTGGACCTCCCTCGTGAGGCTCAGCTGAGGGCGTGGCTTTGAGTACTGGGGCTGGAAACAATTCTGGGAGAGAAATAGATGAGAAAGAAGAGCTCAGCCATCCTACATTCAGGTGGACCCATGATAGGCAAAGAAACCTGGTCACACTTCCCCTCTCTCTCTCTCTCTCTGTCTCTCTCTCTCTCTCTTCCCAAGTAGATCAGAATAAAAAAGATCCAGAGATGAGCAAATCTGAGAATAGTCCAGATACCCAATCAGTGATCTCAGGGAAACATAGGTCTTGGCTAGTGGGAAACAAGCTGGACTCTGAATAGGGCTGAATAACTCAAAAAGGCAATGCTGTGGTCCCACTACTCTTCAAGCCCAACTCGGGTATTGCCAGCAACCTGCTTGAGCCTTCAATGATCTTGCCACCTCCAATCAAGGAGAAACAATTTTGGGCTCCTTGTCTCTCCCACCTGGCTCTAGTTCTTACCTTGGACTGTGATGGTCACGGCAGATGCTTTTTCTGGGCTCCCAGGGCCTGGGCTTCTGAAGATGCCACTGCAGTGGTAGAGCCCACTGTCTGCCTCTTGCACAACAGCGATGGAGAATTCCTTGTTGGGTCCAGGGGGACCAAGGGCCAAGCCGTCTCGGTAGAAGGTGACCTGGGACAGTGGCCAGTCTTGCCAGGCACGGCAGTGCAGAACCAGTGGATCCCCTTCAAACACAGGTTTGGCTGGGCCTTGGAGGATCAGCCAGTCTGTGGCCAAAGGCAAGAGCTAAGTATCACCCACTGCCTCCCTTGGGAGCTCCCCTAGTACTGCCCACACACAGATACCCTCCCCTCTCCCTAAGCTTTCTCTGAGGGCCCAGGCAACTCTCATCCCTGCTGTTTCTTCCCATGGCCAGTTTCCTGGGGCCACCTTCCTAAGTGGACTGTGGGGCTGGAAGGAAGGGTTTGGGAACAAGAGAAAAAGCAGTGGTCAGGCCTGCCTGGGACCTCACCATAGGACACAATCAGATGGAAAGGTTCACTGAAAGTGTAGCCCTTGACCTCGAAACCAGCTTCTCTTGCACCTTCGTCGGTGTCCTCAGTGCTGACAGATCCAGGGGCTGTGACACTTTCACACTGCAGTGACTCAAAACTGGCAGCTGAAGAGGGTACGGCCCAGGGAGAACCAGGAAATGATGCTGCTGGGACTTGGAGAAAAAGGACAAGGGATTGCTCTCTAAGAAGATTCCTCCCTTCCTAGAGGAACCATCTTTTCTAGAGGGAGAGCAGGAAAACCCAAAACTTTTTCTCCAAGAGACTCATTTGTGTCTCTCCAAGAGAAGGTTTCATCCTTGTTCACTGATGTTTTGGTCCATTCAGTGAATGGACTATGGTCTGGGGAAGAGGGAGGGGAGAATGGTGAACTCACCAGCATGACATCCAGCTGCTGGTGCAGGAAACCAGAGGCCAAATTCGAGGATGACCCCAGAGCAGGCGGACATAGGACAGGAGGAAAAGGAAGACGATTCAGATTCTAGTATTCTTTGGGTCTGTACCATGTGCCAGACACTGCTAGGCACTTTCACCCATTATCTTATTTAATCTTTACAAACTTCCCAGGTACTTGATTTCATTCCTATTTTATACATCCTAAAGAAACGGTCTTAGAAAAGTAGATTAACTTACCCAAATTTCCATCAGAGAGTAAGGAGTGGAGCAAGAAAGTCATCTGGGTCCAAAATCAGTGTTCTTTTCACTCCCCTTCAGACATGATCTACTTCAGTCCTCAGACTTTCCTTGGGGTCTCTCTTTCCCAAAACTCACTGGGCTCTTCAGCCTTGGATATGTTATCTACCACACAGCTTTCAGTACCTGGCTGTGTCTCTCCTCTTTCATTGCTCCCCCTTTCAGTTCTTCATTTTTCAGACATCTCTACTTCGGTGTCCTTTGTCCCTTGAACCTTCCCTGGCAATGTCCCCTTTCTATGTCCTTCCATCTACCCCCAAACCCTGTTCTCCCAGTCTATACTGGCACTTTGCCTTTGGATTGAGACTCCGAGTTACAGATTTCTTACCACCTCCCTTCAACCAAACTTAACTTACATGATTGACACAGGCAAAAAAGAGTGCCCTTCCCGTGACTGTTCCTTGTCCTCCTTAATCCCTCTACCCATCTTCTAGCTCCATGGTCACTTCACATGAGCTCACTTCTTCACTCCATCTTTTACCGCCCCACTTGCCTTTATTCCTTCTGCCCTCAATGGTCCAGTACTCTTCTTTGACCCTGTAACACCAAGGCCCATCCCTACTTCCTAATTCTCATCACATCTGTACCAGCTACTTTCTTTAGATGCTCCCTAAGCTCCCGTCACTACTCTGCTACCTCTTTTCAGTTCCTCAACTATTACTCACCTGGACTCAGCCTTCTCTCCTTTTTTTTTTTTTTTTTTTTTTTAACCTTTTTAAAATAAAATCTTGTTGGGTTACTTCTACATATCAATAAACTTTGTGTGGTGGGTGTTATAATTCTCATTTTACAAATCAGAAAACTAAAGCTCAGAGATATAAAAATGATTTGTCCAAAGTAGAAGAGGCACTTGCAACCAGAGTTTATGATTCCAACTCGAGTTTTGGACATAATATCACTGTTGTATCTTAATACAGTCACCTAGTCCTGTTTCTATGAGTTCAATAAAACAGTTCAACAAAATTATTGGGCAGGAACAATACAGGTGCCAAGAGTTCAAAGATAAATAAGACAAGGTTAAAACAAACAAACAAAAGCATTTTCCCTGCTCACAACTAGCTTTCAGTTTAGTGGAAGACATAGGCATATAAAGAGACTCTTTCAGCATGAGTCCAGCAGGATGAGAACTAAAAAGTGTGCAATGGCCCAACCAATATAGGTTCACTGCATCCTGGGCAAAACTGATCCAGTGGGAAGCCAGGTGCAAGCATTGAAGAGTGAGAGAGGTGAGAAAGTGGAGTTAGCAAGTAGACTACTCATTCAAGAAACTTGTCTGAGAAAAGGAAGAAAGGAGTTGAGATTGTAGCTAGGGAGGGCATCATAGTCATAAGGAACTTGAAGAACCTTATAGTCAAAAAGCTGTTCAATCCTGCCCACCAAACTCTTTATCTTTAACTTTCACATTCCCACCTCAACCCTGCTTCTTTGGAGGGCCAAAGTTAGGTCATGTTTCTTTTCTTTGGATCCTTTCTCCAAAGTAAGGCATATCTTCATTCCCATGTCAACATTCAAACATGTCACTTACCCAGTAGCACTTGGGCTGCCCACAGCATCGCAGGGGAAAGGTAGGGAGCCCAGAAGGTGAGGACACAGCCCAGCTTCATGGTGACTGTTTGGGTCTCTTGCAACCTCCAACACACTGATTTTCTTCAACATGAAACCTCTCAAATTAGAAAAGAGGAAGTAAATTTAACTGTCTCATCTCCTAGCATCTGGGGCCTGTTTTCAAATTTATGATTGGTTTTCATCATCCAAATTTGGCCAGGTCGGTTCTAGCATCATCTGTATCCTTAGAGTTAAGGATGAAATGATAGCACTCTCAATTGTTCAAGAATCACCTCACAGAGCTGGAGACACTTTAAAGCTTATAACTGTCTGAAACCCAACTGGCCTTCACATACCATCTGGGAAAGCTCAGCACAACAACCGTCCATTTCACTGGTTAAGCAGCTGAGGACAGGAGGCAGAAAATTGCTTAAAGGCTGCAGAGCAAATCACTGAGAGAGCAATGGTGAGAATTTAAGTGTTCTATCCCATCTTGCTCTAAGCTTTACATGTTTCTAGTGACCAGTATGTAGCAAAACAGAAGGAGAAGATTAGTAATGGAATCAAGTCAGAGATCAGATTAGTCCCTTATAGGCTCCAATCACCCAAAGCCTGTACAAATTTGTAAACAAATCTCTCTAGACCCATGTCTCAGCTCTCTGTTTTTGTAGCACGACTAAGGTTATTCCATCTCAGTGGAAATCTGAGTACAAGGCAGAGTCCCTTGGGAAAGAGCAGAGGAAAAAAGAAAATTGATTTCCAGAGGACCCAGCAGTAAGCCCAGGGCTCAAGCTCACGGCCAAAGCTCTAGCTGCTGAGCCTGAGGAAATTAGACACCAGAGGCATCCTATAGCTTGAGAAACCTGAGGAGACTCAGAAATAGGGGCGATGTGGAGGCCACAGCATCTCTCTTTAGCTCTATGTGGCCTTATCAGAACCAATGTCCTTGCCTTCAAATGTTTCCTGTTAGATTGAGGCCTCCTCAATGGCAGGGCATATGACTATTTTCAAAGTGATCACACTCCTTCCCCATCTATAATCATAACACCCACCAGTCTCCCAGTTGGTTATTTAGAGATGTCTAAAAATGGCATGAACAGGAACCATCAGAAATGGGGGGAAGCAGTCCTGCATGAAGCAGAGAGAGGGACAGCACGAACCTTCAGCTGCTCAGAAACCGCAGATCAGAGCAGACACATAGCAACATGGGCATGAGAGTGGATATTTCTCAAACTAAAATAAGCACTTAGAATAAATTTTCCACTATCTGAGAGGCATATGTTTTTATGTGGGTGGCCCCAGGGAATCTGGGGGATGCTGAATATGGGTGTGGGGGAGGCAGTGAGGCGGTGAGGCGATGAACCTTGCAGCTGATGTGATATGAAAGACCCAGCAGCCTCAGAAGAGGAAGACAAGCCTAAGTCAGCCCTAGTCAAAATTAAGCAGATGAAATGTGTTTAGAGTGACCTCTACCCCAAGACTATTTGTTATCACTCCCATAGAATCTCAGGGTTTGATGTGTCTTTAAGGGACTTCTAAACCAACCACAAAATCTTTCCCTTCAAGCCACCCCTCTCTTTAACTGCTCTACCATGGTACCTTATCTGGTTAGTGGCCCTTCTCTGTACAATCTGCACAAACATCCACAGGACCCCACTCTCAATACAGAAAGCAAGAGGGGCTCTGAAGATATGAACTGAAACCATCATATATTTTATATTTATATTCCCACTAAGGCTCTGAGAAATTTTACTCACTTGTAAGCCTGTTCAGTGAACTATTTAGGATACATGTGATTTACTGGGGGGAAAAAAAAAAACTAACTTGGGTTTGCTGTGTGCTTGTAGAGACTGAGAGTCAATTCATGGAGTTAGTTATACCATCAGGACCACCTCATGATACTCCAGGGAGATGGGGCAAGTCCTTGCCTTCATCCCATCCTGAGACCAGTGAGATCTTTGAAGCTACCCCCAGCTGCTCTTGGCTTGTCACTAGGGGGCCAATGCTTTTTTTTTAAATTTTTAATTGAGTAGATTAAAGAAAGAATATAAAAGATATGGAGATATATAGAATAATGATGCAATGTATACTCTTGTACCCTCACCCAGTTTAAGAAATAGAATATTACCATTATCCCTGAAGTACCATAAGGTCCCGTGACTGATTACATCCTCTTACCTTCCCATAAAAACCAACCACAGTCCTGATCTTATATTTTTTACTCTTTATATTTTACAGTTTTATTAATTTTGCATTTTCTTGAATTTTATATAAATGGAAGCATACTGTATTTACCGTTAGAAACTTGTTGGTTTTATTTTAACTCACCATTACTTTCTTGAGGTTCAACTTGATGTTCTGTGTAGCTGTAGATCATTGATTTTCACTGCCATGAAGAATTCTATCACGTGATTATGCCACAAATTATTCTACTGACAATGGACATTTGAGTTGTTTTTGGTATTTTGCTATTAAAAACTGTATCTATACTCATACTTGTAGGTAAAAGAATTTCTCTAAGATATGTACATGAGTGGAAACATATTGACTTACAGAGTTCTTTATATCCTAAATATAAATTCTTTGTCAATTGTGTTGTAAATATATTTCTTTTCCCAATTTGTGTTGCAAATATCTTTCAGTTTGTGATGTGTCTTTTCACTTTATTTACGTGTCTCTAAAGATAGCTTTATTGAGATATAATGACAAATGTAAGATGCACATATTTAAATTGTATAATTTCATGAGTTTTAACTTATGTACACACATTAGAAACCATCACCACAATCAAGATAACAAACATATCCATCATGCCTGAAAATTTCCTTATGCCCTTTGTATTCCCTTCCTCCCCACCCACCCTCCTCGGGCAACAACTAATCTGTTTTATGTCACTATAATTTAGATTGCATTTTCTAGAATTTTATATAAATGGGATTGTATGGCATGTGCTTTTCTTTATCTGATTTCATTTATTCAGCATAATTATTTTCAGATTTGTACGTGTTGGGTCTATCAATAGCTTGTTCTATTTTATTGTGGAGTAATATTCCATTGTATGGCTATACCATATTTTGTTTATCCATTTACCTGTTGATGGACATTTAGATTGTTTCCCATAATGGCTACTATTATGAACATTCATGTACAAGTTGTTGTGTAGACACAGGTTTTCATTTCTCTTGAGTAAATACTTGGGAATGTGATGGCTGGATAATATAAGTGTGGGTATATTTTTAGGTAGGTGTATTTTTAACTTTTTAAGAAACTGCTGAACTGATTTTCCAAAGTGGTTGTGCCATTTTACAATCCCACCAGAGTTCCAGTTGTTAGACATCCTTGCCAATACTCGGTATGGTGAGTCTTTTTAACGTTAGTTATTCCAGCAGGTGTGTAGTGCTATCTCATTTTGGTTTTAATTTGCTTTTCCTTAATGACTAATGATGAGCATCTTTTCATCTACTTATTTACTATCTGTATATGTTCTTTGGTAAAATACCTATTCAAATCTTTTCTCGTTTTGAAAAATTGTGTTTTCTTATTATTATTAAGTTGTAAGAGATTGTTCTCTTTAAATAATTAGTCTAGATACATATCCTTTGCAAATATTTTCTCCCAATCTGTGGCTTGTTTTTTTCATTTTTTTATCATTGTCTTTTGAAAAGCAAATGTTTTAAATACTTTTGAAGTCCAATTTTTCAATGTTTTCTATTATAGCTCATGGTTTTCCTGCCCTCTATAAGAAATCTCTGCCAAACCTAAGGTCACTAACATTTTCTGCTAATTTCTTCTGGGAGTTTTATAGTTTTAGCGCTGGCATTTACATACATGATCCATTTCTAGTTAACTTTTGCATATGGTATGAGTTAAGGGTTGATGCTATTGTAAATGGTATTTTTTTAAATTCAGTTTCTGATTTTTCATTGTTGGTCTGTAAAATTACAATTAATTTTTGTATACTGATTTTGTAAGCTTACTGAACTCAATTATTAGCTATACCTGTACTTGTGTAGATTCCTTGGGATTTTCTATGTAGACCATCACATTATCTGAAAACACAAAAAGTTTTAATTTTTCTTTTCCAATCTTTATGCTTTTTATTTCTTGTTTTATTGCAGTGGCTAAAACTTCCAGCACTATGTTGAATGAGAGTAGTGAGCACAGACATCCTTTCCTTGTTTCTGATCCTAGGGAAAAGCAGGCAGACTTTCACCAGTAAATATGATGTTCGTGTTACTGAACTGCTTGCTGCCTGATGTGCACAGAGGCCAAGATTATGACATCAGGATTTTGAGAGAAGAGTTTTATTGCGAGGTCAACTAGCGAGGAGACAGAAGGCAGGGGTCAAATCTGTCCCCAGATCTGAGAGTTAAGGAAGACTTGATGGTAATGGGAGGTGAGAGATGGGGACAGAACTGCGGAGGTTTGACTTGGCATACCCAACTGGTTATAGAGTTGTCCATATGTGGTACACTGGATTTTAGGCTGGATTTTCCTTATTGAAGGACCTCTCACATTTGATTTGCTTCCGATGTCTCATTGTCCTCCTAATCTTGGTTCCGAGGGAGGTGGCCTTTGTTCCTGGTGTCTCAAGGGTCGTCTAAAGGATAAGAGTCTGTGTTTTCTGTGCATGCTCGGGTTATATGATCTGTGTTGAATAAGTTCGGAACAGGTTACAGGGAACAGAGGACATCCCCACTAGCTGTGTATTTTTCACTTAGTCCTTTATCAAAGGAGGTTTCCTTCTGTTCCTAGTTTGCTGAGAGTTTGTATCATAAATGGATGTTGACTTTTGTCAAATGCTTTTACTGCATTTATTCAAGTGATCATATGCTTTTTTCTTTTTAGTCTCTTAATACAGTATAAAACAGTGCAGAAATTTCAACATTAACTACAGTACAATTCAATTGTGACTCTAGCTACCCAGAGTTCAGCCAGACTCCACAGGTTAAACACAATCATGTACAAGTTTGCCCTGCAGAAACCAGCCACAAATTTAGGGGCCCAGGCCACCTGCACTTTTGACCAACTGGCTACAAATTCAGGGATTCTGACCACAATCTCATGTTTGATAATTTGTTGGAGCAACTGACAGAACTCACTGGAAGTGCTATGCTTACTATTATAGTTTTATCACAGCTAAAAGAATACAAATAAGAAGAAGCCAAAAGAAGGGATGCATAGGGCAAGGTCTGGAAAGGTCTCAGATGCAAGCTTCCATGTCCTCTCCACATGGAGTCAAAACATGTCACCCTCCTGGCATGGGACATATCTTCTCAATTGTGGAAACTCACCTGAGCTTCAAGTGTCCAGAGTTTATATAGGGTTTCACTACAAAGGCATGATTGGTGGAATCAGTGTCCATGTGGTTGAACTCAATCTCTAGCCCCTCTCCATTTACCAGAAAGTCAAGCTGCTAAGATCTGACTCAAAGTCCCAACCACCGTTAAATGCTTGGTCTTTCTGAAGTGGTCAGCCTGCCTTCACCCTAAGACTACCAGTTTGGCTAGCCCACTCTGTCAACTTGTTAGCATGAACTATTCAGGTGTGCTTAGACGCTTACCATGCATAACAAAAGACATACCTATCATGGAAAATTCCAAGGATGTAGAGATTGCCTCCCAAGAACGAGGGACAAAGACCAGCTGAGTTCTTAATTATACTGCATATGGTCAGTTACACTGGTTGATTTTCTAACGTAAACCCACCCTTACATCTCTGGAATAAACACCACATGATCATGATGTATTATCTTTTAAACATACTGTTAGATTTGATTTGCAAAATTTTTGTAAAAATATTTTGCATCTATGTTCA
Source organism: Choloepus didactylus (assembly GCF_015220235.1). NCBI lineage: Eukaryota > Metazoa > Chordata > Mammalia > Pilosa > Megalonychidae > Choloepus > Choloepus didactylus. The sequence continues at coordinate 103,332,489 of NC_051308.1, forward strand.
TGAAGGATGTTGGTTTATTTCTTTTCTTGTAATGTCTTTGGTTGTCTGAGTTGTGAACTGTTATTACTAAAGTGATATTATAAAAGACTAGAAATTATTACAGTAGAAGAGATTTCAATGCACAAGATTTAAAAAGGGGGAAAGAACTTGATTTAAAAATCAAAACTTAATTCTGAGAAAAGACCACTGAAACAGACTTTGATAAGTCTCGTTAAGATAAACAAAGACATAAAGATGTCTTTTTAGTATACAACCATTTAACAATAATATTTTGTTTAATATTCCAAGAATAATACTGGGGTGACCACAAGTCTTGGTCATATTGTTATAGGAAATTGAGCTATAGGGAACTGAGTTTATTTCTCCAAAGAGAAGAATGCTAATGAAAGCAAGCTAATTTTTCTCGAAAGATACCAGGAATGTTCAGGAGTTGGAGGAATTATGTAAAATATGAGATATACATAAGGAAGGATTTTGAAAATAGGAGGAGAGTTGGAAAGTCTACAAAAGGAGAAGTTAGACTCTTCGGGGCCTCTCTCTTACTTAGAGGGGCAGGTGATTCCAGGTGACTAACTTTCCTTCACAATAGGTCAGTTCTCAGGAAAAATTGAACCAGAGAGTTTCTGGACTTGGAGATGCCACACATAGTGGAAGAAGTGGTGAGATGCTTTACTAAAATCTTGGGACAGGTTGGATAAGGGAAAATCCATGTAATGGACCCAACTCCTTTTCTGATCAGTTCTCTCAGGATGCTGAAAGCCAGGAGACATCCCCAAGACAGGAAACTGGATAACAAGCCCCACCAATATACTCGGAATTTTCACTCAGTATTTTAGAGCTTTACTCCAAATTATGAATGGTTATTTGAAGAAAGTTTCCACTTTGAAAGACAAAGACAAAAATAAAATGAACTCAGAGAACAGAGAAAATGTAGGTGTGGTAGGAAAACATTTATGTGCTATGCTAATATCCTCAGAGTTATGAGAGGAAGAGATTGCATCCCTGAAACAAGAACAAGATGCTATAAAAAAGGAATGAACAAAACAAGAAGGGTCCTTAGATATTAAAAACATAACAACAGAAGTGAAAATTTCAAACTGGTTGAAAGATGAAGTCAAAGGAATCTTCCAAAAAGGCAATTTTAATAAGCGAAGAGAGATAGTAGGAAAAAGAAGAAAACTAGAGACTCAATCCAAGAGGAGTTACAGAGAACAGAGAAAACAGTAGAGAGGCAATTATCCAAAAAAAAAAAAAAAAAATTGAAGTAGGTTTTGCAAAACTAAAGAACATTAGTCTCTAGCACATTGAGTGTCCAGTGTAATGAATGAGAACAGACTTATCCCAAGAAATATAATGAAATTTTAGGTCATGTGCTGGTTTGAATGTATTATGTCCCCCCTAGAACTCCATTATCTTTGATGTAATCTTGTGTGGGCAGAGGTATCAGTGTTGATCAGATTGTAATTCTTTGAGTGTTTCCATGGAGATGCACCCCACTCAACTGTGGGTGATGACTCTGATTGGATAATTTCCATGGAGGTGTTACCCCACCCATTGAGGATGGGTCTAAATTAAATCCCTGGAACCATATAAATGAGCTGACAAGCAGAAGGAACTCAGTGCAGCTGAGAGTGACATTTTGAAGAGGAGCTACAGGCAAGAGGGACACTTTGAAGAATGTACAGAAGCTGAGAGAGTAGCTGCATATGAGAGACAGTTTGAAGATGGCCATTGAAAGCAAACTCTTGCTCCAGAGAAGCTAAGAGAGGACAAACACCCCAAGAGCAACTAAGAGTGACGTTTTTGAGGAACTGCAGCCTAGAGAGGAATGTCCTAGGAGAAAGCCATTTTGAAACCAGAACTTTGGAGCAGACACCAGCCACTTGCCTTCCGAGCTAACAGAGGTTTTCCACACTCCATTGGCCATCCTCCTGTGAAGGTAACCAATTGCTGATGTGTTACCTTGGATACTTTATGGCCTTAAGACTGTAACTGCATAACCAAATAAACCTCCTTTATAAAAGCCAATCCATTTCTGGTATTTTGCATAATGGCAGCATTAGCAAACTGGAACAAGGAGTTTAATGCTATTCTGAATGCCAGTATTTTGTACAAGAACTTTTTTCCTCTCTGGGAGTTTTATTTTTTTTTTTTTCTGGGAGTTTTATACATTCTTTTTCTCCATTGTGCCTGTTCTAGTTTGCTAATGCTGTCTTTCTACTAGAGAGATACCAGATGAAAAACATCTCAGAAATTGTTCCACTGGAAGACAGGGTGGCTGGAGTATTTATCCACCAACTCCCAACCTCATGTCATTGAGAGTTGCTCATCAAGTATTAGTATCACTTCCTCTACTCCCTAGTAGTGACTGAATAGCCAAGCAAGCTCCTGTGTTTCCAGAGAAAGTCTTTGTGGTGATTTGAAGCTGTTGTATACCCCAGAGTAGGCCATGTTCTTTTAATCCATTCCTGTGGGTGCAGACCTATTGTAGTGGGACTTTTTGATTAGGTTATTTCAACTGAGATGTGACCCACCTCATTTGAGGTGGGTCTTAATCCCCTTATTGGAGTCCTTTATAAGAGGATAAAAGACACACAAAAAATCCCAGAGAGCTAAGAGATGAAATTGAGAGAAGCTCATGAGAAAAGCCCCAGAAAAGCTAAGAGAGGATCCACAGAAGCTCAGAGAGGAAGCCACTGGAACCAGACGCTGAAAGCAATGAAACCTGGGTGACAGGTACCAGCAGATGCCAGCCATGTGCCTTCCCATGTGACAAAAGTGTCCCAGATGCCAGGAGCCTTTCTTCAGGATCCAGGTATCATCCTCATGATCCCGCATTGGACATTTTCAAGACCTAAGAACTGTACATTGTAAGTTAATAAATCCCCATTGCAAAAGCCAACCCATTTCTGGTATACTGCCTTCTGGCAGCTTTAGCAAGCCAGTGGAGTCTTCAAAGCAGACACAGATACTTGGAAATTGGTCAGCATGCAGAAATTGTCAGCAGTTGCAGGTAAACTCAGGTGAGTCAAGTGAATATGGGGTAGGACATCAATGACATATGCTGTACCATCCTTGTACTTTTCTTACGAAGCCCCTGACAAACATGCTCCAGCCAAGCAAGGAAATAAAACAAGAAATAGGAAGACACAGGACTCAGGAAACAGAGGGTTTAATACAAAAAACAGATGAAGGGATGTTCCAGTTGTGTAAGTGATCTAGATATCTAACAGTCTGGATTCACATCAAAGAACAAAAAACTCCAAGAGGGAAGTTTTGCTGATGGAAAGAGAGAGAGAGAGAGAGAAGGAGAAATAGATCGATGATAGATAGATAGATAGATAGATAGATAAGAAAAAGAAACTGGAAAACTACTTGATGTATTTGAGCACATGGAAAATAGTATTATGTTGTTTCAGAACATTTTTGAAATTTTGGGGGATCAATAACAATAGGCACATAGAAAAGCAAACAAATGACAAAATGAAGCTACTATTATTTCTAGAGGGAAAAAAAGGTTTAAAAAAGGAAATGTAGTCAGAGAACACTATTTGTATCAATAGTGAACAGTAAACATAAAATTGTGATAAAGCTATTATGGTAGTTTGAAGCTGTTATATGCTCCAGAAAAGGCCATGTTCTTTTAATCCATTCTTGTGGATGCAGACCTATTATAGGTGGGACCTTCTGATTAGGTTATTTCAATTGAGATGTGATCCACCCCATTCAAGGTGAGTTTTAATCCTCTTACTGGAGTCCTTTACAAAAGGATAAGTGTCACACAGAAAAAGCCCAGAGAGTTCAGAGAAGCTGAGAGGCAAAGACACACCCACAGAAGCTAAGAGATGAAATTCAGAGAAGCACCCAGAGAAGCTGAGAGACAGGGCAGCCAGAAGCTGAACACAACAAAATCTGGAAGAGAGGGACCAGCAGACACCTGCCATATGCCTTCCCATGTGACAGAGATGTCTCAGATGCTGGCAGCCTGTCTTCAGAGTCCAGGTATTGTCCTGTTGATGCCTTGAGTTGGACATTTTCACAGCCTAAGAACTATAAATTGTAAGCTAACAAATTCCCCTTGGTAAAAATCAGTCCCTTTCTGGTATATTGCATTGTGTTGGCTTTAGCAAACTGGAATAGCTATATTGGAAGACTTGGGGGAAGGGTAGAAAGTGAGTAAGCATAATATAATAAGTCCTCATACCCTACATTAGGAAATAAGATGGATAATAACTAATATTGAGAAATCAAGAGATAACAGCATATTGTATTATTTGGAAACAGGGAAGTAAATTGCCAGAAGACATAGTTAAAAGAGTTGAAAATGTTTACCTGTGGAGTGTAGGACTGAGGAGGCATGAGGGAAGGGGCAAGAAACAGCTATTTCTTGTTGGGTGCTGTTCCAGTTTGCTAATGCTGCTCTTTTGCAAAATATCAGAAATGGATTGGCTGTTATAAAGGGGGTTTATTTGGTTACAGATTTACAGTCTGAAGGCCATGAAAATGTCCAAACAAAGGCATTGACAGTAGGGTACCTGCACTGAAGAACACCGATGGTGTCTGGAAAACTTCTGTTAGCTAGGAATTCACATGGCTGGCATGTGCTTGCTCCTAGGTTGCATTTTTCAAAATGGTGTTCTCCAAAATGTCTCTCTAAGCTGCAGCTCCAAAATATCACTCCTAGCTGCTCTCCAAAAGTCACTCTTAGCTGCTCTGAGTTCCTTCTATTTGTTAGCTCTTTTATATGGCTCCAGTGATTTAATTAAGATGAACCCTGAATGGGTCGGGGAACACCTCCATGGAAATTATCCAATCAAAGGTCTTGCCCACAGTTGATTGAGTCACATCTCCATGGAAACACTCAAGCAATAGGTTCCAACCTAATCAACACTGATATATCTGCCCCCACAAGATTGCATCAAAGAACATGGCATTTTGGGGGACATAAACATCCAAACTAGCACAGGTGCCTTGTATTCTATTTGACTTTTTAAATTATGTGTATATTACTCTGACAGAGAATAAAAATTTATCTAAAAACAAAGGAAAGCACTGTCTTCACACATACACTTAAAGATACAGTATTCACATACTGACCACATTTACTGACCATTGTGCAACAAAAATAGACAATAAAAATAAAAGATAATGCTTGTTCTGCTTAGAAATTAAAAAAACAAAAGACTTACCCTTCTAAATAAGCTTTGTGTTCAGAAGAAAAGAAAACTAAAATTACAGATCATTTAAAAACAAACAATGACAGGAATACATATTAAAATCTAATGAATGTAGCCAGAATAGCACTAAGAGGAAAAGTTATAGCCTTTGCGAATTTGTTTAAAATTAGATGCTTTAGAAATAAATAAAATAAACAATACAGGAAATCTGAGTAGAAGAAAGAAATTAATGCATTGGAAAACAGAGAAAAGGAAAAGACTTGATCAATAAATCAAAAGTTGTGACAAGACTATTAAAACAGATAAATCTTTGGGAAGTCTGATTAAGATAAACAGAGCTAGAGTGATCAAGGTGGTTGACTTTCCAACAATTGTCCTACTTCAAAATGATTAACTGAGGTAAATTAGGGTACTCTCAAACCCCTTTCTAGTAACTGATTTAGGAATAGGTACGTGACCTAGTTCTGACCAATGTGACATAATGGGAAGATTAGTGGGCTTCTGAAAAAGGTTTCCTCACTCCTAAGAAAGAGACACAAAGAGATAGTTAGTCCCTTTCTTCCTCTAGATATCTGCTGCTAGTCTAAAGAAGCAGGGTAGAGTCCAGGGATTTGCAGGAAAGTGAACCCAGAGTCCTAATGTACTATACCTGGAGACACACTGTCTCTGGACTTCTGGTTATGTGAGATAATACATTTCCTTATGTTTAAGCCAAATGATGAATCATGATTTCCTGTTATTTCCAGCTGAACTCATCCTAGCTGATAAAAGAAAACACAAAAGCTAGAAATGAGAGGGGGGAATGTAAGTACACATGCATAAATTATTACCAAAAAAAAAAATAGTAGAAAATGCAGTATACAGCTGCTTACCAATGAAATGGATAATCTCCTAGCAAAGTAAAAAATTTTCAAAATTTACTCCAAAAGAAATAGAAAAGACACTTTAGACCAATAATGACAGGAAAAAAATATTTAAGTTTGTTAAGGATTTATCACAAAAAAGGTACTAAGCCCATAAAATATTATAGAATAATTTTATCAAGTCTAAATTAATGAAGAGCTATAACTTGTTCCTGGATAGGAAGACCCAATATGGAACAGATGTCAAACCAAATAATCTATAAATGAAATGCAATTCTGCCAATTTCCTAACAGTATCATGGAATTTTAAAGTTTATCTGGAAGAGAAGCAGCACAGTAATGGCCAAGAAAATCTTGAAGCAAAAGAATGAAAAAAATTTGACCTTCTATCTATCACAATACATTATAAAGTTATAATAAATAAAAGTGTAGTTATTGACACAAAAATAGAGAAATAGGACAATGTAACAGAAGAGAGTCAAAAAATAGACCTATGTATGACAGTTTAGTATGATAAAGACATACTTCAAATCATTGAATTATTTAGTAAGTGGTATTGGGACAATTGACTTTCATATGGAAAAGCTTATGTGAGGTCCTTACCTTATATCAAATTCAAAACTAAATTCCAGAAGTATTGAAGTTCTAATATTTTAAGTGTTTAAGAATTCTAGAGGAATATATATGATTATCTTTTTGAACTCTTGGGATGAAGGCCTTCCTAAACATGTCACTTAACCCAAAGACTTTAAGAGAAAAGTTTCATTTATTCATTCATTCATTCATTCATACAGCAAATATTTATCAAAAACCTATAATGTGCCAGGCATTGTTCCAGTCCCTGGGAATATACCAGTGACAAATAAATGTCCTGCCTTCATTGAGCTTACATTTTAGTATCTATGTAAATACCCAAGCATATAAGTATGCAAGATAACTACAGATAATCATAGATACCATGAAGTAAATAAAAGCAGAGTAACAGCAGTGGGACAAGGGCAGTCAGGGAAGGCCTTGTTGAAAAGGTGATGTTTAAGCTGCGATCTGAATTCATGACAGAGTTTATGATACATATAGAATCTCCTACCCGACCAAGGGCCGACCTCTTCTCTGCCTCCTTTCCTCAGGTTTCCTCCCCATAACTCCCTGGAAACACACTAAGCTTTAGCTGCCTGAGAGTGCCTTGTTTTGAGAAAAGAGCACACACAAATGTGTTTTCCCAAAACTTGCATGCAAGCCTATGCAAGCATACCTCGGAGATATTGAGGACTCAGTTCCAGATCACCGCAATAAAGTGAACATCACAATAAAGTGAGTCTCATGAATTTTTTGGTTTCTCAGTGAATATGAAAGTTATGTTTACACCTTATGTAGTCTATTAAGTTTGGGAGAAATGACAGAACAGATAATGCTAGAAGATGAGGCAAGAGATCTAGGCAGGAGCCAGATCATGTAGAGCTTGGAGTTGATAGATTTGACAACATGAAAATTTAAAAGCTCTTTAGAAAATAAACACCATGAAAGACAAACTGAAGATAAGGAGAAAGTATATGCAATACACACAATACACAGGATTATATTTAGTTTATACTTTAAAACTCTAAAAGCAATGAGGAAAAAGTCATACAACCCAATAGAAAAATGAACAGGGACAGCCTATTTGTAGAAAAAGAAATACAAATGGATAACAAACATGAAAAGCTGCCCAAATTAATTTATAGGAAGGGAAATGCAAACTTACAAGATACCATTTTTCCCCCAATGTACGTGTCAGGGATCTTTGGTTGCAATCAACAAGACTCTGCCTGCCTGCAAATATTTCCCAAGTTTGGGTATTTGAAAGAACTCACCAGACTCCACAGAGCATCTCACATTTGGCATTTATTTAAAAGGTGCAGTGAGAGAACGTGCAGGCAAGCTTTGGGGGTCAAAGAGATCCCATGTACAAGTTATCCAGGGTCCTTATTTGCCCTCTGTCTCCAGATCAAATCACCAAGATCTATGCAAGAAATCTTAACTACAGGAGAGCTCTAAATAGAAGCAGACTGAGAGATTTTTATGCCCATCTGTCCACATAATCAAGCAAGGCTGTCCTCCTGTTTAGGCCTGTTAAAAAAAAAACATCAGCAAAGAAATTGACCCTGGGGAATCGCCGGGGAAGGTTCAAACTTTGAACAGCATATCATAAATCCCACTGCCCTTATCTTGGCCAGGAGTAAACACCAGACATCCAGGTTAGGGTTAGGGTTAGGGTTAGGCGTCCCCAGAGATAGAGATAGAACTATTCCAGTGCAGCTGTAAATCCACAATATCTTCCACTACTTTATGCAAATTTTTGAGAGAGCACAAGGTATTCAACAGAAGAGAAGGAAAAGTTGAAGGACCTCAGAGACTACATGAAACGGGGAATTCAGAGGTGTAAGAAGTCGATCTCATCTGGGCAGGGCCACTGAGAGGAATGAACTTCATCTGCTTTCAATCTTAGCATCACTCTGCTCAAGATTTTAATTCCAGGGAAACAGCACCTGATTAGCCCAGCTTGCGATGTTTGCTCTCCCCTGGAATCAGGGATGAAGTCAGCCCAGCTAACCACATGAACTGAGAGTATATTTGGAGCTATTTTGCCAAAGCAAAATCAGGATTCTGTTACTAGAATAAGAGGAACTTCATGCTGGGTACGAACAGTAACAGAGTCCATTATAATCAGAGTGGCCAAAATTGTGATTGCCCAACATTTGCAAGGGTGTCAGAAAAATGGTTCCCTAGTATACTTCAGGAGGACATGTAAATTGTTTTTAAAAAAAAAAAAAAAAAAAAAAAAGACAATATGAAAAGTACTGTTTGAGTCAACAGTTCTACTTCTAAGAATTTATCTTACAGAAATACTCACACAGGCAGTCAATCATCCAAAACTGTTGTTTATTGCAGCATTGTGTATAATCATGAAAAATAGAAAACATTTAAAATATGAGTTGAATAAAATATGGTATAGTATTTGTCCTATGTAAAAATATGTAATCCTTAAAAAGAAATACTGCCATGGAATGATCTCCAAAACATATTGTTAAACAAAATAATCCAACTGCATAATTTGTAAAGTATGATGCCATTTATGGTCTGTAAAAACCTATAAATGTGTGTTAAATGCATACCAAAAAATTCAGAAATATACACCTAACTTTCAAGAATTGGCTACCCATCCATAGGGAAAGGAACAGGATTGGGGTGGGGGGTGGGGAAGGTGAGGACAAAAGAGAAGTTACACTTTTTACTCTTTATACTCTTTATATTTTTGTATTATTTAAGCCTTTAAAATGAGCATAAAGTTTTGCCTAACTGTATTTATGAACATGTAAAAGATATAATATGATCCAATTTTTAAAAATACATTTACTTATATAATGTATATTACCAATATAAGAATGTGGATTGATATACTCTAAATGTTAGCATTGATTATTTCTGGTTTATCAGTGATTTTAATTAACTTTTTTGCTTATCCATATTTTTAATCATATAAAGAATATATTATTAGTGTATATATAAAGAAAGAATGAGTTGCTACTATGCAACATAAAGGGACATACACTGCTACCATAAAAATAAGCAAAGTATATATGGACAGGAAAATCACAAAAGAAGAAGTATAAATGGTTAACAATCTTAAATTTTCTAATTCTAAAGCATGTAGTTTGGCACAAAGTAAGCCCTCAATAATCCAGTAATTGTAATTACTATTTTTTATTGTAATGAAATGCAAGCCTGAAGCTTGGTGGCAGGACTATAAGATGTGAGTATCATACAAAGCTATGGAAACCACCCAACCAAGGAAGCCGTTGAATCCTGAATGCAAGACAAATGTGGCACAGATTGTATAAGAGTGCCAGGAAAACGAGCCCTCTCCAAGGGCAGCCACCAAACCCCTTAAGGAAGCTGTCAGTCACGACTCTAACCTGCCAGGGATGGCCTCTCTGAGAACCTCCCCTCCTCCTGGTAATTAAATGGGAGGACCCCAGAGCCCGAAGACTCAGCCCTCCCCCCTGGGTACTCATCTTAAGCTTGTCTTCCTGAGAGCTCATGTTGCAAATCAAAGCAATTGTTTTGGCCATGGGAGTAAGGGGAAGAAGACATGGAAACAAGAGGACAAGTTCATTGAAGAAGAATATTAGTTTTAAGAAGAGGGTCACTCATCCTACACTCCAAACCCCAATGTACCCTCTCCCCGACCTTCTAAACATCACCTCTCTCCCAAGATTCTTATTACTGAAAAGAAACTGACCCCAGATAGTTCAGCCTTCGTTCCAACCAGTGCAGACTTCAAAAAGTAAAGGGAATGTGTTTTATAATTCTATAACAGCAATACATGATCATAGAAAAATAAGGAAAGAAAATAAAAATCACTGATAATTCCCCCTGAAACAACTTCTTTTAACATTTTGGTATATGTTAGTCTATTTTAACATTTTTGAGATCATGTTTACTCATATAATTTTTTCATATAATCTATAAGGTAAGGATTTCCCTTGTTGCTACAATCTCTTAATGAATGTAATTTTCTTGGCTGCATGGATGTATGAACAGAAGAGTCTTGATGACGAGAAGTGCTGGGGCACATGCAGCACTGTGTCGTCTGTTGCTTTCCGGGCAGCGTGCTTCAGGACTCACGCAGGTAATTCTGAAAACACCCTCCTCCTTCCTTGTGACTGCAGCAGCTCTTGTCCTCCCCAACTGGAATGCAGGCCAGGAAATACCAAATCCTCCCCTGACAGATTCTCTTCCCCAAATCCCAGAGAAAGATAGTGGAGACTAAGCTTGGTTTTCATAATCCGGGAAATTTATGTCTTCCTCGTAATTCGGAGACCCTGTTTCTTCCTCTGCAGTTTCCAGGTGATTGAGAAGGGAATAGGTGATTGTTTTCTCAGCCTAGAGAAAGTAGAAAGGAGCAACAGGGATCCAGGATAAGTCACAGGAAAGAAGGCGACGGAAGAAGCAGCGGGGAGAGGGAGGAGGAAGAGGGGGGAGGAGGAGGAAGAGGAGGCGCCTAGGGCAGCTTACCTCGACTTTGGCAGTCTCTTCAGCATCACTGACATAGACTGTGGGCAAAAGGAACAGCGATCAGCCAGGACAGTGCTGTGGAAGACAGCCTATCCCTACTGTTGCTGAAGCTGCAGAAACAAAGGCCAAACCAGACCCAAGGCCACACTGACCCCAACCCAGGCCTGTAGGCCGAGAGCTGAGTAATATGTTGCCTCATTCACCCTTCATCACACACCCAGACTCAGCCGCCCCCACTGGCCACCCTGGCAAAGGGTCATTGGTGCCACATTCTTGTCTGAAATTGCTGAGCTTCCCCAAAAGGACACAAGGCAGCTTGAGGGATCTGAGATAGTGGGGAAGAGGTGGGGGCTGTTCAGTATCAGAGTGAAGAAAAGTCCAGATTTTTGCCAGCAAAGACTTCAGGGAGAGAAGACTGAGGGCAATTTTCACACTGGCCAAACATAGAGAATCTTCATTGCAACTTTGATGAATCTGGTACTTACTCCGTGACATTAAAAAGATAAAGAAAAAAATAAGAAAAGAAGAAAGAAATTTCTCTGATAAATATCCAAAACACACCACATTCTCTGCATGTTTTTGCAAATAAACTCTTTGCCTGTGTGAAAAGCAGCCTCAGCATCTTCAAATCGGTATCCCTCAGGAAGCTGGGAGGAACCTAAGACAATGCTTTTAGTTTTTCCGCTCAGCCCCCCTGAATACAGAGTCCCTGCTTGCCAGGCTCTGAACTCTGAAACAAAACACATTCTGAATTCCCCTAACACATCCCTCAATAATCCCAGCAACCTAACTTTGCCTTTTGGGAAGCCATCAGCCCTAGTGCCTGGTGGCATAAATGCCTTGTGAAATAGTTTTATGCCAGTGTGCCAATTTGAATGTATTGTGTCCCCCAAATGCCATTATCTTTGATGTAGTCTTGTGGGGCAGACGTTTTGGTGCTGATTAGATTTGCTTGGAATGTGCCCCACCCAGCTGTGAGTGATGACTCTGATGAGATATTCCCATGGAGGCATGGCCCTGCCCATTCAGGGTGGGCCTTGATCAGTGGAGCCATATAAATGAGCTGACTCAAAGAGAAGGAACTCAGTGCAGCTGTGAGTGACATTCTGAAGAGGAGCAAGCTTGCTAGAGAGGAACGTCCTGGGAGAAAGCCATTTTGAAACCAGAACTTTGGAGCAGACGCCAGCCACGTGCTCTTCCCAGATAACAGAGGTTTTCTGGACGCCATTGGCCATCCTCCAGTGAAGGTACCCGATTACTGATGTGTTACCTTGGACATTTTATGGCCCTAAGACTGTAACTGTGTAGCCAAATAAATCCCCTTTTTATAAAAGCCAATCCATCTCTGGTGTTTTGCGTTCTGCAGCATTAGCAAACTTGAACAGCCAGTATAGACAGAACACTGTTGTCAAGGTGGCTAATCCAGTTGGGTTTGGACATTTTTCTACATCTAGTTTGGCCATGGTGCAGACCCAGGCCCATATCCCCACTTGGCCTGGCCAAGGGACATAGGGACCTTGTTCAAAGCGTTGCTGAGCGAGTGCTACTTTTTTTCAAGCTCTCAAACCTGTTGGCTCTGCTCTGAGTCATACCCCAGCCATGTAAAGCAGAGTCCTTGGTGGCCTCTTTCTCTGCTTGTTTTTGCTGTCATCAGAGCCCCCAAAGAAAGCTCCAAGTGCCTACGTGGTTTGGCCTTAACTACAGTCAAGAAGTTGCCTGGAATATGCCTACTCCTTTTACACACTCCCACCTGGGCCGAGGGGCCAGATGACCACTGATTCTCAGAACGTCAGCCCTGGAAGTTCATCCTTAGGGTTCATCCAGGCCAACCCACTCAGTTCCTCAGGGAGGTGACTGAACCCTGAATCAACCCCAAGCTGAAATGCCTTGCTCAAGATTTCACTGTACAATGGCCAAGCACTATGCCAGTGGGCATTAGAGCCAAGAGTTGCTCCCCAACTAAAGCCCAGTAATTCCCCTAGTGCCCTGGAATTTCTCAAGCTTAAAGTTCCACTAAGAACTAAGCCCTATCACCCTCACCCCTGTCGCTCTACAGAAACAGATTCTTCAACAGATCTGGGGTTTTTCTCCTAGGTTCCTGCTCCTTTCCTCTTAGAATCCTACACCCTAAATCCTATTTCCCTCAGGCTTTCAACTCCTAACCCCTACCCTTTGCCAACTCTGCTAAGGCCCCATAGAAAGACCCAAATACCTCTAATTTCCTGCTCTGGAAATAGTCCCATCATTCTTGGCCCCAGAAATTCAGCAACAAGATCCTGGGCCCAGGAGTTAGACTCAGAGCTGACCAAGTGATTTGAGTCCCTTCCCTCCTCCCGCCGCCCCCTCCCTCTCCTGTGCCCCCAACTGAACTCACACAAGCCCTTTTCTGCTGGCTCCAGTCCATCTGGCAGCCCCAGAGGCATCACTAAACCCCTGAGCAGAAGCTGCACTCACCTGGTTCCTCTGGGAGAGTCTCTCCCATTTCCCTGTGCTCGGGGTTTCCCGGGAGAGCTAGGAGGGGCACATAGGAGGTTAGTAGGATTACGGGGGTGGGGATGGGGGTTGAGTCCTGAGGACTGAGAACCTGGGGCAGGATTGGGTAAAAACCAACACAGGCCTTCCCCTCACACAGGTGCCTCCTCTCCTCCCCTCTCCCCAGCATCCCTGCCCAGGGTCTGCCCTGACCTGTAAAAGGGCTGGTCCAGAGAGATATAAGTCTGTTAACAGGGGGGACCCCTGGGAGTTTTTGAAAGGCCACTCCATTCCTTAGCTTGCTCATCCTTTGGGAAAAAAAAAAAACACTGTTTCTCCCTCTCAGTATTTCTCTCTATATCTCTACATTCATTTATCATCAATAATTGAGGCCTGAGCTGCGAACCAATCGCAAAGTGCTCTGTAAGGTAGTAATATTGTTTTCTCTTTCTCAATGGCTCTGAATCCTTTTTTTCCCTTTACTTTGTCCGTGTCTGGGTTTCTTTAGCACTCTTTTCCTCCATCAAGCTAGCTTTACAGCATGATGAATTGTGATGATTTGCTTAAATTTCTATGGCAACTTCCCTTCTCTCTCAGCTCTTTTACATTTGTACTAAGGGACAAAGAAGCTGCTTTTGAAGAGTTCAAGTTTTTCAGGTGGTCGGTCAGTGAATTTTTTTTATGTAGAAACTTGCTGTGTTTCAAGCAATGAGCTAGGTGCAGGGAAACAGTGGAGAGAACGAGAGACATGGCTGTGCCCTCGGGGAGTGAATGGTCTCGCCAGCACCTTCGGAATGAAGCTCGACTTCCTGAACATGGTCGAGGAGGCCTCCTTGACCTGGCCCCTGACTGTCTTTCTAGCCTCCTCTCTCCTCTTTCTGCTTCACAATTTATTGCTCCAAAAGCATCCAACTGCTTACAACAGCCACCTTTCTCCTCCCTCAACCCCATCCCAGCCACGATGTTCCTCATTCCATGCCTTTGAACCTGGGCCTGGAACGCTCTTCCAGCCCAATTTGCATGGCTAACTTCTACCCCCCAAACGCCCCCTCCTCCATAATGGTAATAGCTCACATGTATGTGCTGCTTGCTATACCAGGCACTGTTCTAAGAGCTTCAGCCTCATTCATCCTCATAACCTTATGAGATAGGTTCTGTTAGTGAACCCAATTTCCAGTTGAGGAAATTGAAGCCCACCCAAGGTCACACAGCTAGTGAGCTATGAAGCTGAGGCTTGAGCCCAGGTAGTCTGGCTCCACATGTGCCCCAGTCGCTGCACTATACTGCCTCTCCATAAAACCTTCTCTAACTATGCCACCTCCTGCTGGGTTCTGTGGCCTTCTCTGTGCCTGCATCATAGCCTTTACAATTCTCTACCATTGCTCCTAACCCATCTTAATGTAATTATCTGTTTGTGCATCTATCATCCCCACAATACCATGAACTCCTTGTGAGCACAACTGGACTTTATCTTGGCATCACCCACAGTGTCTAGCACAGTGCTTGACACACAGGTGAGTTTGTTCAATGTGTGTTGAATGAAATTAATTAACAAGTGAATGAACGGTTGTAATATGGGGCTGTATGTGAATGCTAAGGATGCTGTAGTCCAAAGATAGGGGTTCTGGCCAAGGCTGGGGTAGGGCCTCGGCAAGTGGGAACTGATCACAAGAGGGACCCAGAGAAGCCACAAACCTGAAGTCCGCTTTCGTCGGAGGTAGAACAAGGTTACCAGAGCAATGACAGTGGCCAGTGCCACAATCCCAGAGACCACAGAAATCACCAGTGAAGAAATGTGCAAGGTGGGCCCTGGGGAAGAGAGACCTCTGATCAGGCAGTACTATTTCTGTCCCCCACTGCCCCTCCCTGCTCTCCTCCATTGCTCTGCCCCAGTGCTTGTCACCTGGAGTGGTCTGGGTCACTCACAAGTGCATCTCTTTTCATCCCCCAACCCTTCCTGCACAGGGTTTCTGTGGCTGGACTTGTGTCTCCCCTATGCCCAGGTTTCTCCAGCAAAGTAGTAAAGGGCCTGGCACACTGCTGAGTGCATGGGGACCGAGGAAAGGGTTCCTTTAAGTCCTCAGGGACAGCGGGGAGGGTGTACCTGAAGCCTCCCTTGGATGGAGGCATCACTGTGGTATAAAGCACCTTGAATGATCCATGCAGGACATGCCTTTTGGAATGAAAGAGCATAATGGGAGACATGGGAAGAGACCAGGCAAACCTCAGCTCTTAAGAATGTCCAGAAGCTTAGGGAGTCCCACTGCTGTCCTTCTATGGGGACTGCATTTCAATGTGGGACAACAACCTTGCCACTTAGCACCTGGGAGCTGGAGAACTCAGGGGCCTGGATATGGGGGGCTCCAAACTCTGGCCCCTACTCCTACCCACTGACCAATAGTTAGCAACGCCCCCACAACTCTCTTCCTTGGCTCTTTGCCTCAGTGCCCAATTTTGCTGCTGTGACATTTTTCAGCTCTCCGTGTAGGCCCATAGGACCTTAGCCCTGATTGTCCATCCCCTCTTCTCCCCTCCCTACATCTTGACAAAGTTCTCTTAACCTTGGACAGTGATGGTCACAGGCTGTGAGGAGACTTGTCTCTTCCCAATCACTGCTGTGCAATGGTAATCCCCACTGTGACTGTGGTTGGCTTGTGGGATGCTGAAGTTTGTCTCCTTAAAGAAAAACTTCTTGGATTTTTCATTCTGGTAGTACGTAATCTTGAACAGAGGCATGTTCCTCCAGCTGTGGCACTTCAGCACAATGGGCTCTCCCTCCTGGAACACCTGGCGAGAGGTCTGGAGCAGCAGCCAATCTGAAAGCCACAGAAAGATTGCAAGACCCAGACCTCCCTTGCTGATGAGTCAAGATAATGTGGAGGAAAGAGCTTAAGTTTGGAATCAGGCCAGCCTGATCTCTAATTTTGGCTTCATCATTTATGAAACAGAGACTCAGTTTCCTCAACTGTGAAAATGGAGATTATAGTTCCTGGCACAGAGTAGATGTTCAGGATATGCTCGTCTTCTCTTTCCTTTTCAGAGAGAAGGCAGAAAATCAACCCAGCTGCTGCCCTGTCCTGAACCCAACAGGAAGATACAAGAGACCCTAAGATGCAGTTCCCTCCCTGAGGGGATGGAGGCGCAATCCAATCTGACAGAGGAGACAGCATATGAGGACGATACAGGGCACAGACCTCAGAAATTTGTGTCTTTAGAGAGGGTAGGAAGTCCTGGATTTCTAACAAATGTCAGTTTATTTGAAAAATGTTAGTAAATGTGGAGTTCCACTTCTGCAGGCTTTTTGTCTGAAGGCAGCAGTGTCACAAGTGGGTTATTAACCTGATGTGTACATTTGAAGAGAATCTAGGGATCAGGTGAGGGGAGGAGACAAAGAGAAGAGTAATAATGACAACAGTCATCATGATGACTTTGTGGCTTCTCTTTAAAGAGAACTGTCTGTGTGTCAGGATCTTTGTAAAATCATTTATCTGTTCAGCAAACGTGTTAAGCCCTGCCCTGTGTCAGAGGCTAGAAATGCACAGATGGATAAGACACAACTTTAGCCTCAAGTTGCCCACAGTCTGGTGGAAGAGAAACAGAAGGCAGAGAAGAGCACCAAGGGCTATTAGAATATGGTGCAAGGGCCCGGAGAGCAGGGGTCAGGGAAACACTGATTCTCATGAGAACCCTATGAGGGAGGTGGTAGGCATCCCCGTTGAGTGGATGAAGAAACTGAGAGTCAAGGGTTCAATAACATCACCATGATTACATGACCAGTAACTTCCAGAACTAGGATTCAGTTATGGTCTGACTGACACCAACCCTCTACTTTTCTACTTTGCATAGGAGTGGAAGGGTTTTTATATAGTAAGGCTTTCCATCTGTTTTTCTCACACTCGACTGCCTATTTGTGACCTTGTAGCCTTCTTGCTCAATCAGGACTGAGACAAAAATAATCATTAACCTATGCTCAAGGAATTTCTTAAGAATTTCCACCCCCACCAGACAAGCTGAGCAAAGGAGATGGGTGAAAAGGGAAATGAATGGGCAAAAATGACTTCAAAGAAATCGCAGCCTATGCTTCCCAGCAAACAGGCCACACCCCTATCCTGAAATGCTCTGCAACATAAGCAGATTTCATCTCTCCTTGTCCTCCAAGACCCTCCCCGGGTTGTGCTCCACTGACCGGAAAACACGCCCAGATGCACGGGATCGCTGAGGCTCGTCTGGCCCGTCCGGCACTTGTACTCCCCGCTATCATTGTTTCTGGCCTTAAAGCGATAGCTGGGCTGGACCTGGGTCGGAATGGTGCTCCCATTGAAGAACCACTGGGTGGTGTGCTCCCCAGGGCTGGAGGGCCCCTGGCACTTCAGAGTCACGTACTCATCCTGGAACACGTTGATCCATGGGGGCTCAAGTTGCAACACAGCCTTTGGGAGATCTGCTGAGAGGCAAAGAGAGGGGATGGCATGAGGAAAGGGAACCCCACGGGCCTGAGAAGATCCCAAATCTCAGATCTAGACATGCCCGTGGTCCTACTGACATTGGAGCCAGACCCAGAACTAAAGGCAATCCCTCTTACTCATGCATCCCATTATGAGGCCCCAGGGAACCCAGGGCCTTTCAGGGAGCTCAACTGCTCCTCAAAAGGAGAAGGTAAGAAGGAACAAGAGTTAGAAAGACAAAGATCCTAGAAATATAACTATCTCACCAAGGGATATGCTAACCTATTCCTCAGTTCCTTTCTCTCCCTCTCTCTCCAACACACACACACACACACACATACACATACACACAAACAAACCACATATGTACTCTTTGGGGACTCACTTTCCTCCCCTGTAAACTGAGGCATTTGGACACTAATGGATAAACCCTTTCCAGAGCTGGTTGAAGAGAAGTGTGAGCATCTGGTGAAGATATCATGTAAAGATTCTGTCTGACCCAATATCATTCTTTATACCTTAGAAAGGAAATCAGGATGGCCTTGGATCAGACCCAAGGACAAAGGAGACTTCTGTGGCCTCACAAGGATAAAGAGGGAGGAAGAGAGGCTGGAGGGCAAGTAGAGAGAGCTACAGGTTCAGTGCCCACGGGGAAAGCCCCACTCTTGCCAGCTGGGCTACAGTCCTTGGAAGGTGAATGGTGTAGGGAATGAAGTGCCCAGCAAAGCTCAGTCCACCAAGCTGAAACCAGAGGCATCTCCCTCTCTCTCAGTCCAGGAGAACAGGCCTGAAGCCCCAGACACATGCAAAGTAGAGGATTTATCAACCCATGGGGCAACCCATGAAGATCATGTGATTTTGCATGAAGCTGAAACTAAAATTGTCTGAGCTCTTGATTTATTTGGCGAGAGGAAGGCAACTGAGAGGGAGAACAGAGCTCTCATTTTCTGTGACAGTATCTATGACATCTCACCATAGCAGCAGCAGAAGCTTGAAGCACCTGTGCACTGTGGCTTCCCACCACCTCCCTCCCTAGGAAGAGGGGAAAGAGAGAAGGAGAGAGGGAGACAGGCAAATCATCCTCTGGGAGCAGTTGCCCTTTCCTGGCTCTGACAGGGGTCTATCACATTCAGAGCGCCTGGATCCAGACAGAGCACTGAGAGAAGAGGATGAGTGCAACTGGGGGAGAGAGAGGATGTGGGTGGAGAACTTACCAGGGGTCCCGGAGACAGGTGCTGTAAGAGAGAAAACAAAGATCAGCCAGTGCCTGAGCCTCAGCACCAAGATATCCCTGCTGAGTCCAGGAGCCTGCTTCTAGAAGAGCACTGCCCCACTACCACCACCACCACCCATAATGTAGCCCTTGCCCAGCAGCCCCAGGGACTGCCTGGAGGAGGAGCACTTTCAAAAGGACTGGGAGCTCCTTCCCCAACAATGAAGGAAAATAATGTAAAACCCTCTCCCATATGTTTTGTGCCACCTTCATTTGGCTTAACACTTTTGACTGATTAAAATAAAAAGCCTCTGTCAGGCTTCACATATGATTGATGCTTCAGTGTAAATGATTTTGCTAGAGTATATACTGAGAGCAGGATTTATTCTTTCATGTGGGGGGTGGTCGTACAGAGGTGTTGAATAGAGGATTATGCAGGTAATCCATGGTCACTGTAGAAAAATGGAAAATGCACATGAGCAAGATATTATCAACTTAAATCCCACCATCAAAGGTGATGGTTAACACTTTGACATACATCCATTTGGATTTTTTCCATGAACACATATAAACATAACATATATATATTGACATACTTAAATGATAAATGAAGATATACTATTTTAAAAAACTGTTCTCTGTTAGAAAATTCCACTCCAGATGCAGACTTTCACAAGCAGCACATTAAACAAGACTTTTGTGCAAAACTTCCTGGTGATCAGCCACTGCATCTTGCCCAAAGCCCCCCTTCCTCAGCTATATACATTCCAATCCTTAAAAGGACACTAAAACCCATTACTCACTTCTCCATTGGCTCAACGCCATTCCTTCTCAGTTCTCACCCTGGTCCAGTCATCACTTAAACCATCAGCTAAACCCCTGTCTATCTTGGCCAACTGACCACCCCTGAAAGCAAAACATAACTACAGCTCTCCCTTTGTCTCAAGTGGGCTGAAGCTTTACTTCAGACCCCCACCATGCTGATGGCACTTTTCTTCCCCACTGCCACCATGCTGCTTCTCAAAAAAAAGCTTTCTTGCCTGAAAGTCGATTAGTCTCTGTGCCCTCTATGACTGCACCCCGAAATTTCTAACATTCTCCAACCTAATTTTTCACTGAGCAATAAAAGATCCAGTAGATTAATCTGTTTTTATGTTGTCATTTTGTTGACTCTACTCTATCTCAATGTTTGACCCTCCCACGACTTATTTGACATCCCCAGTGCTTTGACATTTAAGTTGTTCTAGTTTGTTTGCTGCTATAAATATCTGATAGGAGAAGGAGGAGACTGCAAAATGACGTCAGATCTATGGCCCCAGGTAGGAGCAAAGGGAATGCCACTGGGCAAGGGAAAAGTCTTCCCAAATGGAGACAAAGTATGGGCTACACATACTTGAAAGCTGAACAGAAGGGTGGAGATTTGCGGACACTGTTGTTGGGTAAAGAAGCTAAGCTGGGTCCTTAGCTAACATAGAGCCCAGTACTGTGTGTGTGTGTGTGTGTGTGTGTGTCGTTGTGTGCCCATTGGTGGAGGTTTATTCTTGTGTTTGAGAGGAAGGCAAGAAGCTTTCAAGTATGTGTATATTTTCAGAGACAAAAGTATGGAAGGGAATTAAAGCAGGAGCAAGAGGTGAGAAAGGCATGTTGTAGAGAGAATGTTGGCTTGGATGTCTGGAGAACTGGATTCTGGTCCTGATTCTTCCACTGTCTTGATATGTACACTTGGAGCAATCACTCCAAACCTATGCAATCTGAAGTGAACCAACAAACCTGCACCAGCTTCCTACTGTCCTGCAATGCATGCTGAGTTCCCTCAAGGGAAAAGAATATAAGCCCCTACCCTCATTGAGCAAGCAGTCCCATGGTGGAATAAGGACATGGGATGGAAGGGACATGTGCTTAATGCCATTAGAGGAGTATGGATAAAATGCTATGGAGGTTTAGAGGCCAGAAAAATCCCAGGGCTCTGTGTTTGCCAAAGTTTGGGGTTGATAAAGTGGGGAATCTCATGGAAAATATGGTATTCCCATGAACCTTCAAGTATTGATAGCATTTGACAGACTGAAAAGGGTAAATGTTCCACAGGCAGGACCAACAGGTACTGACAACATCCCCAGCAACTTGCATCCAACATCTGCTTGAATTCTGGTCTCTGCCAAAATAACTCCAATAAAGAGAAACAAAGCTAAAAAGGAGGTAGGAACCATCCTCTGGAGGACTCCAAAAGCCAGGTGATCTGGCATAGGGTAAGAGCATAGACTGAGTGAAATTCTGGCTCCAGCACTGCTAAGTGGCCTACTGCAAATTACTTAACCTCTCTGTACCTCAGTTTCCTCACATAAATGGAGATGGTGACAACTGTACCTACTTCATAGGGCTTTTTAAAGGATTAAATGACATAATCCAGCTAAGGCATTTAGCATGTGTTCCAGTTTGCTAATGCTGCTGTTTTGCAAAACACCAGAAATGGATTGGCTTTTATAAAGGGGGTTTATTTGGTTACAAAGTTACAGTCTTAAGACCATAAAGTGTCAAGGTAAGGCATCAACAATAGGGTACCTTCACTGAAGGATGGCCATTGGCATCCAGAAAACCTCTGTTAGCTTGGAAGTCATGTGGCTGACATCCGCTTGCTCCCTGGTTGCGTTTCAAAATAGCATTCTCCAAAATGTTGCTCTTGGGGTGTTTTGTCCTCTCTTAGCTGCAGCTCCTGTTCAAAATGTCACTCTCAGTTGCTCTGAGGTCCTTCTGTGAACTCCTTTGTATGACTCCAGTGATCCAGTTAACACCCTCCTTGAATGAGTTGGGGAACACCTCCATGGAAATTATCCAATCAAATGTATCACTCACGGTTGATTGAGTCACATCTCCATGGAAACACTCAATCAAAGAATTCCAATCTAATCAACACTAATATGTCTGCCCAAAAAAAAACTGCATCAAAGGTAATAGCATTTGGGGGACATAATACATCCAAACTGGCACAGCATGCTACCTGACACATGGCAAATTTTAAACAAATATAACCTAATTTAAAAAAAAATTGCTCAATGGGAAGTCACTCAAAATTTTCAAGTAGGAACTGACAGTGCTGTGTTAGACAAATTGGAAAAGGGAAAATACTGAAGATATCAATTAAGAAAGAGGCTATTGTAGTGACCCAGAATCTATATGGATGACCTGTCCAACATCTGGCCTCTTCATTCCTTGACCTACTCATCTTCAATGAACTTTCTTCCACACATCTTAGCCACACATACCCATGGTTTACCCAAGGCCTCATCATCAGCAGAAACTGTACCACCACCCAAATCATAAAATCAAACATTCCATGCTTCAACCATACCTCTACTTTCATTTCACCTGGCTCAAGTATCACCATAAGAGTTCCAAAGCATTAACCTCCCTCACTGTCTATTCTTTAACTCATACCTGCCTTCACCTTCCTCCTCATCTGACTTAGATTCCATGACTCATCATTTTAATTGCCTCCTTGCAAATTCCCTTAACTCCCTTGACCATCTTCTCTCTCCATCAAATTCACCTGTATTCTCCATGCCAGTATTTGTTCAGCTGAGTGATACTGAAATTATCATAAAAGCAAGCCGACTGATGTCTCTGTAAATTTATGATCACCATAGTCAAAAGGATATTTAACATGAACTGCCACTCAGACTTTTAATTAATAAATTTGCTCTGCTACTCTTGGTAATGACACTCATCTTTTCTTCATTCCTCAAACCCACCTGCAGCACACTTTGCCTCCCCTTTCAACTGATGCATTCCTTCAGACTTTATGGAGAAAACAAAAGCAGTCAGACAAGAAACCTCACATCTTCCCCCGACTAAACCTACTAACCGACCTGCATTTCTATTTCATTTTCTCTTCCCCTGCTTTTCAATGTAGAAATTATCTCTCCACCTGTCTATATTTACTCCCTATATGTGTATGTTGGGTCCCATTCTCTCTCAGCCTCCAAGGATGTCCTTGATTTAGTTATTCCTTTTCTCTTCTGCATCATCAATTTCTCCTCTGTTGGATCTTTCCATTAACATGAATGTACTCCAGGATCTTTGGGGTTTTTTAAACAAAAAAACAAAAAAAAAAAAACAACTCCCTTGACCCAACATATCCTTCCAACATTTCTCTACTCCCTTTCACAATCAAACATCTCAATTTTTTCTACATACGCTGTCCTCATTTTCTCTTCTCCCATTCACTACTCAATTCTCTGCAATTTGAATTCTGCCCTCACTAATCCACTAAAACTTTTCTTGTCAAAATCACCAGTGACCTTTGTGTGTTTAAACTCAGTGGATATACTCTATTTCTCCCCCAGTCTTCCCATATCAGTGTATGTCTTCACAATCTATCCAGTGATTTGTGCCTGAGACCTGCAAGTCATCTGTTATTTCTCCTTTTACCAATCTTACTGCCCTTTTTACTGGTAAATCCTGTCATTTCTACTTCCAACTTAGATCTTGAGTCCATCAAATTTTCTCCATCTCTATGGCCACCAATTTGGTTTGGGCACCATCAGTTTCTCCCATCTCGTCAACCATTTCCTAACTTGTCTCTTCCCTTCTCTACTTCCCCCTATAGTCCATTTTCCACAGAGAAGCTGTAGTTTTTTGTTTTTTTGTTTTTTTTTAAAATCAAGTCAGATAATGTCACTCTCCTATTTAAAACCTTTCAATGACCTTCCATTGGTCTTAAAACAAAATGTAAATTTCTTGGTAGCACTAAACCTCTTTAAATTGTTCAAACTTAGGACTTCTGTGTATGCTGATCCCTCTATCACTAACCATGCTTCTTTTGGATCTTCAAATGATTACCCCTTTATCATGCTTAAGGTCTCAGCTTAAATGTCACTTCCTTAGAAAACTCTTCCCATGCCGTCCTGTTTAAGTAGGTTGCTCTCTCATCTCCCCCACAGCTATTCTTATTACAGTACTCTGTTTACATCTTCATAGCCTTTTCCAATTTTTACTTTTTTGTTTTTTTATTCATTATCTGTTTCCCTCAGTAGAACATTAAGTTTGAAGAAGGTAGTAGCTGTATTAACTTTACTTGCCACTACTCTGCAAATCATTCATTGGATGAATCCAGGTGTGAGATAAGAGAGCTCAAAATTGTATTGACATTAGGAAGTGAACAAGAAGACTTGGACATGAAGGAAATTTGAGAGGCAGAATTTGACACTTTTAGAGAATTGAGGGTGATATAGGTGGGTGACTAAAAAAAACGTGATTGTATTCATACTGATATAAGTATTATGAGGAGAAGAACATGTTTAAGGGAAATTTGATGAGTTGGATTTTGAATAATGTATTGTTTCTGTGGTAGCAGATTGATTTGGAGATGTCCAACCAGCATGTGGAAATACAAAATTGTACTTGACAGAAGGAGCAAGAGTAAGTTTGGGGGTTAATGTCCTAGATGTGATAGCTGAAAACCTGAGAATGCAGGATTGGCAAGAGTGACAGTGCAGAGGGAGAGCAAATTTTAAAAAGGAAGAGAAAGAAGAGGAAGAAGAAAAGAAAGTGAAGAAAGATGAGAAAATGAAAGAGAAGTTACTAGTCATTTATTCATTCCACAATCAACAAATAGTAGTGAAGACATA
Organism: Choloepus didactylus; assembly: GCF_015220235.1. Lineage (NCBI taxonomy): Eukaryota > Metazoa > Chordata > Mammalia > Pilosa > Megalonychidae > Choloepus > Choloepus didactylus. The sequence continues at coordinate 103,357,338 of NC_051308.1, forward strand.
TTATGTTCACATTCAGTGTAGTAATTGTGAAGGATACCAAGACCTTGTGCAGAAGTTCAGGAAGGCTGTCTGTCTTGTTCATTGATATATTCCCAAGTCATTAGAACAGTACCTCATATATAGAAGAATTTATATTAAGTCTAAACAAGGCAGTTTGGGGTATCAGCAGGAGCAAAGGTGTTGAAAGCAAGAAAGTACAGTGTACACATTGCCTGGCTATAGAGGAAGGTCCATTTGGGTTGCATTGGGGAACATGGTTAGGAGGATAGAATTGGGGCTTTATCCAGTTGGCAATGGAGTGGCACTGAAGTATTTATAAAGTGTAGTGACTCCATCATAGCTGTACTTGAAGATGTAATGGCCTCAGTGTGCAGAATGGATTTGAGGGAGAGGAAGCAGAAGTGATCAAGACATGATCAGACATATATAGAACAATTTACCCAACAACCACGGAATACACATTCTTCTTGAGTGCACAAGGATCATTCTCCTGGATAGACCGTATGTTAGTTTACAAAATAAGTCTCAATAAATTCAAAAATAGTGAAATCATACAATGTATCTTCTCTGATCACAATGGAATAAAGCTAGAGGGAGAAACGGAAAATTCACAAATATGTGGAAACTATGCAACATACTCTTAAACAACCAATAACTTAAAGAGGAAATCACAAAGGAGTATCTTGAGGCAAATGAAAATGAAAATACAACATACCAAAACTTATGGGTTGCAGCAAAGGCAATGCTGAGAGGGAAATTTATACCTCTAAGTGCATACATTTAAAAAGAAGAAAGATTTCAAATCAGAGACCTAACCTCAAAACTGGAAGAACTAGAAAATGAAAAGGAAACCAAACCCAAAATGAGCAGAAGGAAGGAAATAACAAAGATTAGGATGGAAATAAATGAAACAGAGAATTAAAAAAAAAAAGTAGAGAAATCAACAAAACCAAAAGCTGATTCTTTGGAAAGATCAATAAAATTGCCAGACCCTTAGCTAGACTGACAAAGAAAAAAAGATACAGAGCAGAAGTGACTAAAATCAGAAATGAAAAGAGGGACAATACTACTGACTCCACTGAAATAAAAAGGACTGCAAGAGAATACTAAAAGCAACTGTATGCCAAAAAATTAAATAACCTAGATGAAATGGACAAATTACTAGAAACATACAAACTGCCTATACACTTACTCAAAAAGAAAAAGAAGATTTCAACAAACCAATAACTATTAAAAAGATTGAATCAGTAATAATAATAATAAAAAAAAAACTCCTAGCAAAGAAAAACCCAGGACCAGATGGCTTCAAATTTGAATTTTACCAAAACTTCCAAGAAAAATTAACACCAATTTTGCTCAAACTCTTCCAAAAAATTGAAGAGAAGGGAATACTCCCTAATTCATTCTATGAGGCCAATACACCAAGCCAGATAAATATACCACACAAAAAAGAAATTTATAGACCAATATCTCATATAAATATAGATGAGAAATACTAGCAAAATGAATTCAATAGCACATTTTAAAAAATTATACATCATGATCAAGTGGGATTTATCCCAGGTATGCAAGGGTGGTTCAACATAAGAAAATCAATTAATACAACACACCACATAACAAAACAAAAGGGAAAAGCCATATGATTATCTTGATTGAAGCAGAAGCATTTGACAAAATCCAGCACCCTTTCTTGATTAAAAACACTTAGAAAACTAGGAACAGAAAGAAACTTTCTCAACATGGTAAATGACATATATGAAAAAACCCACAGCTGCATCATACTCAATGGGGAAAGAATGAAAGCTTTCCCTCTAAGATCAGGACGAAGACAAGAATGTCTACTGTCACCAATGTTATTCTGCATTATACTGAAATTCTAGCCAGAGTAAATAAGCAAGAAAAAGAAATAAAAGCTATCAAAATTGGAAAGGAAGAAATAAAACTTTCCTTACATGCAGATGACATGATCTTAAATACAGAAAATCCTGAAAAATTTACAACAAAGCTCCTAGAGCTAATAAATTTATTCGCCAAGTGGCAGGGTACAAGATCAGTAGTATTTCTATACATAAGCAATGAACAATCAGAAGAAGAAATCAAGAAAAAAATTCTATTTACAATAGCAACTAATCAAATATCCAGGAATAAATTTATCCAATGATGTAAAGTGTTTGTACACAGAAAACTACAAACCACTGCTAAAAGAAATCAAAGAAGACCTAAATAAATGGAAGTACATTCCATGCTCATGCACTGGAAGACTAGATGTTGTCATAATGTCAATTCTACCCCAAACAATTACAGATTCAATGCAATAACAATCAGAATTCCAACAACTTTCTTTGCAGAAATGGAAAAGCCAATCATCGAGTTTATATGGAAGGCTAAGGGGACCTAAATAGCCAAAGCCATCTTGAAAACAAATTAAATCAATGGACTCACACTACCCAACCTTAAAAGTTATTACAAAGCCACAGTAATCAAAACAGCATGGTACTGGCACAAAGACAGACATGTGGACCAATGGAATCAAATTGAGAGCTCAGAAATCAACCCTCACATTATGGTCAACTGATTTTTGACAAGGGGGCATATACTACTCAATTGGGAAAGAATAGTCCCTTTAACAAATGGTGCTGGGAAAACTGCATCCCCATTTGCAAAAGATTAAGGTGGACCCCTTCCTCACACCATAAACAGAAATCAAATTAAAGTGGATCAAAGACCCAAATATAAGAGCCAGAACTCTTAAATTCATAGAAAACATAGGAGAACTTCTTCAAGACTTTGTTAGGAAATGGTTTCTTAGACTTTACATCCAAAGTGCAAGCAACAAAAGAAAAAAATAGATAAATGAGACCTTACAAAAATTTAAAACTTTTGTGCCTCAAAGAACTTTATCATGAAAGTAAAATGATAACCTACACAATGGAGAAAATATTTGGAAAGCACATAATTGATTAGATTTTAACATCCAGACAATATATAAAAATCCTGCAACTAAACAACAAAAAGACAAACAACCCAATTTTAAAAGGGACAAAAGTCTTGAATAGACATTTCTCCAAACAAAATATACAATGGCCAAAAAGCACATGAAAAGATGTTCAACATCATTAGCCATTAGGGAAATGTGAATCAAAACTACAGTGAGATACCATATCACACCCACTAGAATGGCTACTATTAAGAAATGGAAAATAACAAGTGTTGGAGAGGATGTGGAGAAATAGGAACAATCATTTCTTTCTAGCGGGCATGTAAAATGGTGCAGCCTCTATAGAAGATAGTTTGGCAATTCCTCAAAAAGTTAAGTATAGAAAAACCGTATGACCCTGAAATCCCACTTCTAGGTATATATGCAAATGAATTGAAAGCAGAGACTTCAACAGATATTTGCACACTGATGTTCCTAGCAGCATTATGCACAGTTGCCAAAAGGTAAAGCAACCCAACCATCCATCAACCGATGAACAGATAAGCAAAATATGGTGTATACTTACAATGCAATATTATTCAGTTGGAATGAAGCCCACCTTGCCTGAAACTGCGTCTAGCCAGTGGTTACCCTGCACCCAGCATCCAGTGAGACACACAGGGTGGAAGGAGCAGATGTGGGCAAAATGATGGTGGCCAGGCTTGAGCTAGGGCTGCTGATCTTACCCACACAGATTTATTCAAATCAAACAACTGTCATAACACTTTCATTTTACTCCTCCCACAATACCTTGGCTGCCCCAAGTCCAGCTAATGCCACCATCCCTGGAGGTGGCAGTGTCCTGCAGTCTGCAGCCAGTATCCTTGTGGTCTTGCTCTCCCTTTTACATCTGTACTGCTAAGAGACTCAGGCCAGGAAACACCTTTCCCAGCTTCTGAACCCAATCCAAATGGCACCTAAAGTCCAGTGTGGCAAGGAGAAAACAGGTTTTCATTGAATCTACTGGTTCTACACCTTATTGATGCAGAAAATGTTGAGAATCCCAAATTTGACTGGTTTGAAGAACATGTGAAGGATTCAACTAGATGATGAATGCCAATATTAAATGGAATTTCATAGAAGATGAAGAGAGACAAAATCCAAATGAAGAGATGACTTCCTTAATGTGGCTTAAGAAATATGGACACTCAAAACTCTACCTTGGAAAACAAGTAGGTTTTCTCTTATCTAGAAAGAAACAATGGGGTTTGGAATGGAGATTCAGTTTTCATTTGGTACTTTAAATATATAGGGCCATGAAATGATTAGGTAATAAAAAAGCTTCCATAATTTTATTTATATGTATCTTAGAAGGAACCTCCAGGTGTTACTGTAAATTCTCCATGTATTGTTTCACAATACTAATTTAATGCTGATAAATTCTAAATGAAACTTTTATATGGTTATCACTGTTCTCTTGGGAACTGAACTCTTATTTCTGTGGCTTTGGATTTGACATTTGTGCTGGTTTGGATGTATTATACATTTGTTCTGGTTTGGATGTAATATGTCCCCCAAAATGCCATGTTCTTCGATGCAATCTTGTGGGAGCAGACATATTTGTATTGATTAGGTTGGAGCCTATTGACTGAGTGTTTCCATGGAGATGTGACTCAATCAACTGTGTGCAAGACCTTTGATTGGATAATCTCCATGGAGGTGTTACCCCACCCATTCAGGGTGGGTCTTAATTAAATCACTGGAGCCATATAAAAGAGTTGACAAACAGAAGGAACTCAGAGCAGCTTAGAGAGACATTTTGAAGATGACCATTGAAAGCTGATGCTGACATTTTGGAGAACACCATTTTGAAACACAACTTGGGAGCAAGCAGACACCAGCCACGTGCCTTCCCAGCTAACAGAGGTTTTCAGGATGCCAATGACCTTTCTCCAGTGAAGGTACCCTATTGTTGATGGCTTACCTCGGACACTTTATTGCCTTAAGACTATAACTTTCTAACCAAATAAACCCCCTTTCTAAAAGCCAATCCATTTCTGGTGTTTTGCAAAACAGCAGCATTAGCAAACTGGAGCAACATTGTATTTGGCCTTTTATGTAGTATTTCACATGCAGTAATGTATTGGAATCTACCCCCAATTCAAGCATAATGAATAAATCTTGCTTATACACATAAAATCAAGTGGTAGGCCTTTCTCATCACAGTCTTCATATACCAGTTCGAAGAGTAGAAGTGCATTTAACTCAACCATTTCAAAATGCTTTTGTGTTTCTCCATATGTTGAATACTTTTTGCAGTTTAATGGGTTGTCTATTTTGAAAGTAAAATTGACAAATCTTGAAATTTAAAAGGCAAATGTGAAGGAGCCAAAAATAAGGTAAATCCAGTATTTGGGAAGAGAAGACAGGAACCTATCCTGCATTAAATTCACAAAAAGTTTTGTACTCTTCTTGTACATACATTTTTTTAATGTTATGAATCAGAATAGCCACATTTCGGATACTTTCTGTGTTAGTTTTTTTAGCTAGTTAGAACTTGGTCCTAGCCCTGAAGTCAGCTTGATTTTGGAAAGTAAATCTTTTACAACTGCCTAAATGCACAGAAACCTTTTTAAAAATAGACACCCCTGAATTTTTTTTGTTCTCATGGTCAGACACTGATACTTAGATGTTCCAGTATCTAATATGGCCACAGTAGTCTTGATAGCCAATAATTTTTTTTTCCGTCTCTAGAAACCTACATGGGAACAACCAGCTCCAACAGATCTCAAGCTACTGTGTGTGTGAATGAACATCTTTTCCTTCATATCTGAATGCTATCATCTGTTTTTTAATTGTAAATTGTGTTTGTGTATTTATGCTTTGATTCATAGTAAATTCTCATTTATGAAATTGCTTTGCATTGAACACAAACTAAATAAAAATGACTGAAAGTACAAAAGAAAAAAAAAGGAATGAAGTCCTGATACATGCGACAAGATGGATGAACCTTGAAGACATCATATTGAGTAGAATAAGACACAAAAGGACAAATATTATATGATCTCACTGATATGAAATAATTAGACTAAGTAAATTCATAGAGTCAGAATCTAGAATATAGGATACCAGGAGACGAGGTGGCAGTAGGGAATAAATCAGTTAAGACTTAAAATGTACAGCGTTCCTATTTGGGACAATAGAATGATTTTGGTAATGGATGATGGTGATGGTAGCACAATATTATGAAAGTAATTAAGAGCACTGAATTACATATTTGAATGTGGTTTTTTAAGTGGTATATTTGTTTCTAGAACACATTTTTTTAAAAATCCATGGAACTGCAGAGAAAACAATTGGGGTCGTTGAATAATGAAGACCTAAATGAGGTATCCCTCGTAGGGATTGAAAAGATGGAGTAGATCCTAGTGGCTTAGCAAAAAGACAAATGGAAGAACCTACCAAAGGTCCCCTCTGAGGAGTCTTGCCCAGATAATTGGCAAATTAGTGGCACTGTTAGCCAAGAAGGAAAACTACTTCACCTCTCCAGTACAAAGCATCCCCACATGAAAAATGAGGTCATTCAATGCTCAATTTACATTCTATTCTACTTCAGTCCACTCCAACCTCCTCCAGGGGGGGATTATTTTCTCTTCCTTACCTCTGCCTCCTGTAGCCCAGGAGCATTGAGGGCTGACCAGATTGCACTATCAGTCATAGCATATAGTTTGGGGGAGGGCCTACATACCTTCTTGCGGGGCCATCATTTGCTGGCCAGGAGGGTTGGCACCCCAGGAATTTAGTTTGGGAAGACAATCCTGGCAGTAGGGCTCCAGCCCTCCCTGGACTCTTGCTCCCACCCAGCATCATCCATTTCTCTTCCCTGACCCACGGCTAAGAAACATGGGCAGAAAAATAGCCTTCCATCTAGGTCTAAAACCCTTGCATTCTCTCTGATCAGAGCCAGGACCCCACAATGTTTGCAGTAAACAGAAGCATGCATGATTTCTCTGGTCCCACAATTGGTTCCAGAATTACCCAGGTGTACATTTCTCTGAGCCCGAGTTCCCTGAATAACTCAGCCCCTCCTGTGCTTCTGACCAGGGGAATCTCCTTACACATAAAGGGAACAGGCTCTGCTGTGTGAAGTAGTTTTAGGGGCACAGAGAACTGCCACTGCCTACCCAAGAAAATACATCTTTTATCTTCCTCCCCACCTGTTGTCTAAGGCAGCATTGTCTCTCTTGCTGACTGTTTTGGTCCCATGTGAAATACAAATTTCTAAGGAAGGAAAACATTCTGGCCACTTGTTAGTCATTCAAGTCTGGGTCACTAGACTTTCCTCAGAGTAGGGTCTGATATGAGGATCAGAGCATCAGGGGCATGAGTGCCCAGTGGGACTTGGTAAAAGACACTGAAAACACTGAACTCTGCCAATTTCTTGATTTGCAAGGCCAGCAGGATTGTCACAGTTTGATCTTTATCTGCCTGCCTTTGTGCTCCTGGTGCTCCTGGTTTTCTGGCCATCTTTCCATGCCACCCTCATCCTTGCAAAGCTCAGTCCCAATCAAAGTAGCAGCAGCTTTAGCTAGGAAAGCTAAAAGAAAGAAGCTCCTGCTCCATCTCTCCCTCCTGGTGGAAGGGGATCCTGACTCACCCAGGAATAGCAGAGCTGTCCACAGTAGCATATGGCCCAAAGGGTGGGAGGGCAGGTAATCAGCTAGGTCACTCTCAGCAGCTGGGAAGGGTAGAAATGAGGGGAGTCCCATCACCCCCTGGAGCTGGCTGGCTTCAGTGGCTCAGAGAGTCAGCACAGCAGCACGGGCTTCTCTTCAGGCTTGAGAGATTCCACCCCAAAGAACAGACAAATTCTGGAGTCTAAAAGAGGAAATGAGAAGAAATGATCTGCTTTATCATAGGCTCCTCCTCTTCCACCCCCTTTCCTTTCAACTGTTCCCTCCCAGAAGAATCAAGGTTTCTCAGAATTTATCTGTCTCGGCCCACCTCTAAACTCACAAAAATATCAGAAACTGGGAAACAAGCCTCTCCTCTTTCTCTGGAGCCATGAGCTTGGCTGGGACTCTGGGGGAAAGCGGGAAACAATCTCCCGGTCACCACTCAGAACCTGTCTCAGTCTCCATCCTCTTTAGAAAAGGCAATGAAAGAGAGTGTGCAGATAGTCTTGTCGTGCTTCCAGTTCCATTGTAAGGCTCAGACACCAGAATCGGGGCTCTTCCTGAAAGTGAGCATAGGGGCTTAGGCCACCCACCTTCATTTGAGTTTCTCTATTATTGTCCTTGACTCACTTTTGGATTGTTGAGCAAGGACAAGGAGTTGTGTCAGGAAGACAATAGGGTGCCCACATTCATCTTCTCATTTCCATTATTCCCCTTCTTCTTCCATATATTTATTTATTCATTCATTTGACAAACACCTAACAAGCACCAATTTGTGCCCCTGATCATTTTTGCCACCCTCATTCCCATCATGGCTTTCATGACTATGTACTATTGAAAATGCCTGGGCTTGGGAGCTGTTTAGGACTGGGTTTGTATGCCAGGTAGCTTTCCAGAGCTTCAGTTCCTCATCTGTAAAAATGAAGATTATCCTATCTATAATCAAGCAGAGTTTCTCAACCTTAGCATAACTGGCATTTTTTGGCCAGATTATTCTTGTTGTGGGGAGCTATCTTGTGCGCTGTAGGATGTTCAGCAGCATCTCTAGCTTCTACCCACTAAATGCCAGTAGTATCCCCCTGCCATAACAACAAAAACATCTCCAGACATTGGCAAATGTCCCCTGGAGGGCAAAATCACTCCCAGCTGAAAACAACTGCACTCAGTGTTGTTCAGAAAATCAAGAGAATATGTGTGCTAGCAAAGTGCCTGGTGCATCGTGTGCATCCAATGAGTACTAGTTTCCCTTTCTTGCTTTCTGCTATCAGCTTTATCACCATTTGTTCATCCTCAACAAATCATGGGATGCCCCGGGATCCCTTTTGGGGCCTTTAGGGCCCTCTCCTGGGGCCTCTTTCCCAAATGCCCACTCAGGAAGCAAGCCCATAATACTCAAGGAAATCACACTGTAAAATACCTCTACCACATGCATTTTTGACCATTCCCATCCTACCCCCCACCCCCACCCACCCACTCCATCTCCAAACCTTACCTGATTTTTCGGTGATTAATTTTTCTTTCACCACTGATGAGACACTAATGATATGACATCAATAGTTTAAAAATATCATTAGAAACAAAAGCATAGAGCAATATGTAATTAACACACTAAGAAACCAAAATCAATGGCTACTATGTGAGCATAGTAATGCTTTCTATGGAGGAGGTATGTCACTTATCTCTAATCCTTGCAACAATTCCAGAAGATAAATATTATCATCCCCATTCACACATGAAGAAATGTTAGCTTCAGGGAAGTTAAAATGATTTGTCTAAGGCTGCATGGTTAGTAAGTAGTGGAGTCAGAATATAAAATCAGGTCTGCCTAATGAGTCCGAAGACTTCAGGCTTCCTATAACACTAGAGATTTTGAGAGTTACAGGGGGCTGGACCATGAGGTTCCCTCAGCTCTAGGTATGGCTGGGTGGGGGCAGTTGCCCCAAGCTGCAAGCGAGCAGCCTCATTTGCTTAAATGCAGTTCACGGGTCATTTTCTCTGTACCACAGGGCCAGGAAGCCCCACGCTGCACACAATGCTACTTCCCTGAATCATCTCATGCCTCAGATACCACTGCTAGGCATTTCACTGAGATGAAAGTACCCGACAGAATCTTTAGGAAGACATATAAAAGGTGATATGCACAGAGTCAGAAAGGGCATTTCCGGGAACACTAGACCAAAACAGGAATAGGAGTCTCTTTCCCATTACAACTGGGAAAAGATAAAAGAACAAAATATAATGAAGTGTTTCTAAAAGAAAATGATTACAAATATAGGGGCAAACTAATGAAAAGTGAAATATGCCAATGAGAAAAAAGAAACCTTTGAAAGGGACAGCATATAGAAAATGTGTTATTTCTGACAGTGGGACATGTATGAATAATTCAAAAATCAGAAAAGCCTAGTAATTAAGAATATACATTTTGGAGATAGACTGGGTCAAAAGGCTCATCCCTTACTGCTTGTCTAATCTTGGATTTATTAATCATCCTTTCTAAGCTCTGTGCCTCATCTGTAAAACAGAGACTAAGTATTTGCCTTGTAATGTTGTTGTGAAGATTAAACAAGATAATCCATGAAAAGTATTTAATACAAAACCTGGCATATAAATTTAGTCTTTATCATTATCACCATTAAAAAGCTCTTGGACTAGGAGAGTCTAGTCTGCTGCCTCCGGTGAAGATTGGAGCTTCTGGATCCACTTTGGACACTGTCAATAAATGCTATAAACTCAAACAGGCCAGTGATTGTATACTTCGGATGATTTCTATGGTGTGTAAATATATCTCAACAAAAATTTTTTGCAAGTCAAATGGTTCCAGCTGTAGACATCCTCAAGAGTTCAACCACTTGATTCAGAACGTGCTCTTTTTTCTTTTCCCTGCTTGCTTGGGTTTAAGTTTCTATTCCTCTTATTACCCTGACCACCCTTTAAGTGGATCCCTATGATTACTTTATCAGTCCTCTCTAAGATTTCCTTGTTACAGCCACTTCCCCCTGAGCTGAGCCAACCCAGCCAACACTGCAATCAGCTGCCGACCCCAAAGGAAGGGAAGTCTGAGGGGGAAGGCAACCACAAAGGGGGAAGAAGAGACAGAGTGACAGAGTCACAGAAGCTCTGAATTGAGGGGTCTCAGCTAGGTCCAGTATTAGCATCACCCAGTCTAGCCTGGAAGTTTCATCAGAGAATTCATGTCTTTGTATTAAAGCACTGCTACCTGTAGCAAACTTTTAGAAATGCAAATACCTTTGGGAAGAGTGATGCCCTAAGTTATAGGATCATTAACTCCAAAGTGTGAATTTGTTCTCCAGCCACTTTTCTCCAGATCAGCAGAATGGCAATGAGTTTTGATCAGAGAAGAGAGAGAAATAATATGGTAGGAGGGCTATATCTCAGGAAGCCAAGGTCCATGACATAGTGAGGGTATCAAACAACAAAGGGCTGTCTATCTCTGAAGACCTCCATCAGGAAGGGAGAGATAAGACCTGGTTTTAAATCCAGCTATGCTACTGTGTGATTTTAGGCAAGACATTTTGCTTCTGTGGACCTCAGCGATCTCAGCAGTAAAGTGAGGGGAGATGGACTGAATAAACGCTCTTTAAGAGCTTTCTTGTTCTAACCACAATGTCCTTTTATTGCTAAGAGGCTAATGAAGACAAGCATTGACTCATTCTCAATTTTAACTAGTGCAGTCTCAAGACTGCTTTCTCTTCACTGATGACTCACAGGCTGCTCAGTCTTCCACAACCTGTCAAGGACAGGAGAGAGTTGGGATCCTAGATGATACCTGGATAGGCAGCTCTATAGGGCAGCACACAGAAGGATGGGGACAAAGAAAAAGGTTAACATAAGTGCTATCCTAAACAGGTGCCATGCCAGGAGAGACGAGGTATACAATGGCCCAGAGAGAAAAGACAGCAAGGAGCCAGAAAGGCCCATTAATCATGTCCCCAGAGCAGGAGAGCTAGAGGGTGAAGAGATTGGAGACAGATGGAAGTGTGATGGGTCTAGGGTCAGTTTGGAACAAATCTTGTTAACATCAAGTTCCCACCATTTATTTCCTCTTACACATTGATTGACAGATCCTTAAAGGGACTGGAATAAGGCTAATGGGAAATCTCCTTGTGGCAGCCCAAGGCCTGGGCCCCCTCCCAAATGGCCCATAACAAATGTGCTTTAGCCAAGGACAAAGGTCAAGAAAGTAAACAATCTCCCCCAAGGGGGAAGAATGTAAACACAGGTATAAAAACGGCATTGATTGTATCTTAGTCTTAAATACTAATCTTAGTAAAACATCAGGTCTTAGGCCTCTTTAATGATTATACTAGACACCCAATGTCCTCATACTATATGGAATGTCTTCTTCTAAAATCATATATTACCCCTTATTTCCCCTGTTTCTTGCAGAGCACTAAACCTCAGAATTGGTTCTGCCAACAGAGAACTCCTGTTCATAAGTCTCAATAAACCTATGTCTACTTCTGTGCCTGTCATGTTTTTCGGTCTCATGGTATGTTCTGCACATTCATGCTATGCATGAACTTGGTCTGAGCCTGAACAATTGGTGAGCCAGCCAGGAGACTAAGATATCACTGGCAGCAGTAGGCATGGGTCCAAGGAAGGGAGACTTAGTGGGGGAAATCCCGGGTTGGCCTACATCGTCCAGTGATTGTTAACTGTTTTGCAGCAGATAGTAGGACAACTAAATCTTAACAAAAAGAAAGGAGAATGCCAAGTAGCAGCAGCCACAGCCTGGCCTCTTTTAGGAGCCTTCCATATGGCCACAGAGGCAGAACAGGCAGCAAAAACAAAAGCCCACCATCTAGAGGAAGAATTAAAATTAGAGAGGAATACGAGGCTCACTCAAGCGGACATGAAAGATACCTTCACCAAGTGCTTGCATCGAGTGATCATGTGGATGATCAATAAAAACTTTAGCTTGCAGATATGCTCAAGCCTGTGGTAAAAAATTATCCTGAGTTCGAGTCTGGAGAATACTAACTAATACAAGGTGGGACCCAAAACTTGGGATTCCATAGATTCTTCATCTGATGATGAAGATGAGGAAAAAGAAGTGTGGAAAATGGAGGAAGAGGAGCACCCCCCACCCCTCCCTGGCAAGTACTCCCAGTGCTATAGCAAAAAAATAGAAACAGCACAGGAGTGACCTGCAGGGAAGGACCCTCAAAATTTACAATCTCCTGGGCAGAAACTCCATATTACATGAGAGATTATACTGCTGCTGAATTAGGTGACCTCGGGCAGCATTATAAGCAGAAAGCCATGGAGTCATTACCTGATTGGCTTTTATGATTATAGGACACAGGAACCAAGGGCATAATATTACCTTGGATGGAAAGGAATAAGCTAGCATCTATCACAATGCACCCACCCCTATACCACCACCTGTATGCTGCCCTAAATCAGGTAGAAACAGTATCCTTGTTAGCCTGGCTAATAGGTGCATGCAAGACTGTCTGGCCCAATGAGGGAGATATCCCACACACTACTCCCCATTGGCAATCTGTGGAAGAACTGCAAGCTGTTTTTCAGGGTCTTGGAATGAAACATGCAACATATTCTGTGATTTTTGCAGACCCCAACAATGAAACTTTTACAGTGGGAATGAAAGACACCATCCTGCACACTGCTTCTAATCATTTTTATGGATCCCTCATGTCCATTTTGAATCCTCTAGTGGGACAGCCTATTTCAAGAGCTGCTGAAGCCATAACAGATCTAGGGGAATCAGAGTGGCTCTGGAAAAGAGGGATGAGGCTATGGGAAAAACTCCCTGAGAACGTGACAGTCCTAGTCAGGTCTCACTTAAGCAAATGTGGGATGATATAATTGCCATGGAGATGAGAACTAGAAACCACAGATAAACAACCAAAGGCTGTTTTAGTTAAATTCTGGAGCAAATTACCCAAGGCAAAAGATTTACTAGAGCAAATCCCCAAAGAGCTGAAGGGGAAGAAAAACTGACTAAGAAACCCCCTTCCAAAATACAAGACCCCTCTGCACCCTTGGAAGAGACTTGGCAAGCTCCCTTTCCCATCCCATAGGGACAAGACTCCTGGGTATAAGTGATAACCTGGGATCCTTTTGTAGGCCACATGTAGAATTAACTATTTACTGGTCCCCTAATAATGGAGAGTGTTAGTGCTAGTAGATACTGGGGCTGAATGTACTTTAATTTACGGAAATGTAGCCCCGTTTAATGGACCCATGCTGGCCATAGACGGCTCTGGGGGAAAGACAATCAGAACCAAATTGGGAGATTGCCCCCTGCCTGGGAATACACTGTATATATTTCTCCTATACCCGAATATATATTAGGAATTAATCTTCTTTTAAATTCCACATTACAAACTACAATAGGAGAATTCTACCTCTGGTATAGAGTAGTGAAAGTGGTCTTAAAGAGAAGGGTGAAATGGTCCCATGTAAAAGTACCACAAGCATGGAGGATTGTAGCCACTAGACAACATAAGCTCCCAGGGGGCCATCAAGAGATTTCTGCAACTATTAAGGGACTAGAAAGAGTGGGAATATTAATACCAACCCATAACTCTTAATAGCCCTGTGTGGCCAGTGTGGAAACCTGACAGAACCTGGCACATGACAGTGGATTACCACGAATCAAATAAAGTAATTCCACTTTTGTATGCAACAGTTCCAAACATTGCCTCTTTACTGTAAGAAATTAGCACTCATTTGTGTCATTATCATTTTGTTTTAGATTTAGCTAATGCTTTCTTCAGTATTCCCTCAGATAAAGCAAGTCAAGTCAACCTGCTTTTGCCTTCACCTGGGAAGGATGACAAAGGACTTTCACCATGCTCCCACGAGGCTATTTACATTGCCTGACCATTTGCCATGGCTAATTGGGAGAAACCCAAATTTGTGACTTTATTTCATTATATTGATGGTATTATGCCAACTGGTGGTTCTCTCTCATCATGGCCCTTTTTTAAAAAGAGGTGTCAGAAATGTTAATACCCATCTTGAGAGCCAGGGATGGGCAATCAATCATGACAAGCTACAAGGCCCTGGCTGCTTTTGAAAAAGTTAATGGGGCAATAGCATAGGCACAAGCACTGAGAGGGGTAGACACTGATTTACCCCATGAATTGGATGTGGCTAGCACTGACCTTGGCTTTGGCTAGGGTTGTGGCAAAGACAACATTCTAAGAGAGTACTCCTAAGGTTCTGGTCACAATTATGGAAGAGGCAGAATTAAGATATAGCCCCTTAGAAAAGCAACTGTGTGCTGCATACAATGCTATATTGCAAGTGGAAGGTCTGATGCAGAAATGTCCCATCACCTTGAGGACCACCCTTCCTATACAAGGGTGGATGACAGACACAGCCAATAAGCCACACTCTGGCAATGCATGATTAAGTACCTTAACAAAGTGGAAAGCTTACTTGTTGCAATGCAGTGTTTTCAATACAAGCCCTCTTAGTGCCAAGATGCATGAAATTTTAGGACCAGTGTTATATATAGAAAATTCAACAACCAAGATTGCTGCACCTGAAATAGCTGTTGAAATACCCACTATAGAGGGCACAGGAACAATTATCAAGTCTGCTTGGTATACTGATGGATCTGCTAGCAGCAGCCTCTCCAGAGGACAGCCATGGTGGTACAACCCAGTACTGACGCTATATGGTGGGAGACTGGCTCTATGCAAAGCAGTCAATGGGTGGAATTAAGAGACATATGGATTTTAATAGAGCATGAACCAGAAGATATGCTGTCTGTACTGACAGCTGGACTGTTTACAAAGCCTTACAACCTTGATGGCAATCTGGAAACAAGAACAATGGATGGTCATACGTTACCCTCTAAGGGGATGAGATCCATGGCAAGACATCTGGGGTGCCTGCCAGCAATGAAAGGTAACTGTTTATCATGTCCCTGCCCACACTCCTAAAATGCTACCCAGGAATGTTGAGGCAGATGCCCTTGCTCAAATCCAGAGCCACACTACTGAAACCCAGGAAGCAGCCAAGTGGCTTTATCAAAAGAGCAGACATAAAGGATATCAAACCTTATGCCATTTAGCTGAGCAGTTCCAGCTACCCATCATATGCCAGCAAATTATAGCCATCATATGTGAGTGTTTGTCATGGTCCCTGTGACAATCATGCAAATTTCTCCACCAGATGAGACACATTAGCAGATCACAGGCTCCAGTTACCTGGTGGCAAGTGGATTACATTGGCCCCCTTCTGCTCTTAGAAGGGGCAAGGTATGCATGGTAGATATGCCATGGGACATCTGTTAGCTTTTCCTGTGGGAAAAGTTAATCTGTGAGGCACCATATGTTGCCTAGAAATGGTAAGCATCCTCTGGGGTACCTACACAACTAGACAGTGATTGGGGAACCCGTTCACCAGACAAATGACTGAAGCATGGGCTATGGACTATGATGCAATGTGCACTTTTTTTCTACTTTATAACCCCACAGGTGCAAGTCTTATAGAAAGAATGAATGGCATCTTAAAGTAACAGTTGAACGATGGTAAGAAATCCCTACAACAATGGACTAAAAGTCTTTATCAGGCCCTAATCCCCCTAAACTCTATACCTCGGGCTGCAGACCCAGATCCTAATGGCAGGTCCTTTGCAAGCACTAAGGATACAAATTGAAGGGCCAGCCAATTTACAGCCTAAAAGGGGGAATAATAATTTATTGTTGCCTATGCCTCAGACCATACAAATGGGGGAGGGGGATGCGATCCTTTGGCCTTGGTGCTTGCCTATGCAGCTGTCCTGGTTGGGAATCTTAAGTCCATGGGGAATAAGAGTCACCCTGAACATTATAATATGGCCACAATTTATACAAAAAGTGCTTGTTAAGATTTTTATAACCAATCTGGAGCCTCCTATTCCCACGGGAACCTTATGTATAACTATCTGGACACTTCTTATGCCTGTATTAACAATTGGTATCATGGTGGAGGACTCTCAAGATTTATAGGGGAAAATATCTGGTATTTAAAACCTGTCCATAATGTCCCTCTGTCTTGTACCTTACTAGCTACCAGTGGAACTACTATATGTATATTATTAAATCAATAAGATTTACCCCCTTATTGTACCCTATAAATAGCTCTCTTTTTGCCCATAGCACCCTAGCAAACACCTTTCTACAGTGTACTTCAGTGTTAACTAATGCTCACAATCTAGCCCAATGTTGGATTTGCCTGGACTTGCCAACTTTGGGTGTGACCAGCCTTCCCTGGACCATAGCTCCTGCTAATTGGACTAAATGGAATGCCCTGCTGACATGGCAGAATTTGACACCCCGATAAATCTGTTGTGAGACTTTCTCTATTAAGACTGAAATCCAATTACCATCTTATAATGAGACTTGAGCTTGTATCTTTTCCCTTGTGAGGGAACAAATAAAGAAGCCTCGGCCTATGTTAGGGTATGCTGTTCATGATGGAAAAGGATAGCTGATGGTGGATGCAGTAACCTTAGACTATATTGCCCCTGTCTGCATGAAATGTCTTAATGGGAGACAAGATATGGGGTGGTTACTCTCAGAAGTGTGTAATTTTACCATTAAGCTACAAAATGATAGCTTTTTCCAATGGCAAAGTGCCTCCAACAGACACAGCATATGCCTCCCCCATGAGCTGTACATCAGGACAGCTGTATGTTCCTACCACATTATATGATTCTTTACCACACAATCCTAGTAATTGGAAAATGGTTAAATCTAGATATTGAGTGAAGCATAGTCCATGTTGGTTTTACCCTTTAGCTATTCTTGCCCCAGAGGGAGATGTGATGGTTGCCAAAGAGCATAGAAAAGCCTCAGCTAACCACAAAGTTCATGAATTTAATGAATCCAAATTAGCAATATCATTGCTAAATGATGAAACCACCCAATTATGGAAGTAGCTGTGCCGGTTTGAAACTGTTATGGACCCCGGAAGAGCCATGATCTGTTAATCCAATCTTGTTGAGTAGAACCTTTTCATTGAGTGTCTGCATGGAGATGTAACTCACCCAACTGTGTGTGAGACCTTTGATTAGATCATTTCCATGGAGGTGTGGGCCCCACCCATTCAGGGTGGGTCTTGATTAGTTCACTGTAGTATTTAAGAGAGCTCAAGAGCTGACACAGATGCTGATGCTTGCAGATACTTGGAGATGTGCACAGAAGGATGTTTGGAGATGCTAAGCTAAGAGATGAAGCCCATAGTTTGCACCAGAGAAGGTAAGAGAGGATCCCAAGATGCTTAGAAAGAAATGTCCTGGGAGAATGAAGCAAGGATGTAGAGGAGATGATGTGCCAGTTTGGATGTATTATGTTCCCCAAAATGACATGTTCTTTAATGTAATCTTGTGGAGGCAAACATATTAGTGTTGATTAGGTTGGAATCTTTTTATTGAGTGTTTCCATGGAGATGTGACTCAATCAACTATGAGTGAAACGTTTGGATTATGCCCATGGAGATATGGACCCTGCCCATTCAGGGTGGGTCTTAATTTAATCACTGGGGTCCTATAAAAGAGCTCACAAACAGAAGGAACTCAGAGCAGCTGCAGCTTAGAGAGATGGAGACAGCCATTGAAAGCAGACTTTTGCTGATGCATTGGAGACACTAGCCCAGTGTTTGCTCCAGGGAAGCTAAGAGAGGACAAAATGCCCCAAGAGCAACATTTTGAAGAACACACAGGAGCTGAGAGAGGTGGTGGAACAAAACCCAGGATCAACAGATGCCAGCTGCATGCCTTCTAAGCCAACAGAGGTTTTTCTGGATGCCATGGGCCATTCTCCAGTGAAGGTACCCTATTGTTGATGCCTTAGCTTGGGCACTTTTATGGCCTTAAGACTGTAACTTTATAACTAAATAAAACCCCCTTATAAAAGCCAATCCATTTCTGATAGTTTTCATAATGGCTGCATTAGCAAACCAGAACAGCTGAGAACTGAACTCTGTGGTACAAAGAAACCATAAATCAATGGTCTGAAAAATTCAGGGCTTCCAGAAAGTGAGACCCCAGAGGCTAGTGCACCACATGAGGATTTAATGAAACCTGAAACCAGCCAGCCATTTTACTACAAGCCAGGATGGGAATGGATTTATTCAGAAAGGAGTTGTGGAAAGTGCTATTGTCTGACAGTTTTGACCCCTGTATGCTGCATTCCAAACCAACAAATTTTTACAATATCTGTATAAATGGAACCACTGCCAGTCTGGACTAAAAGGGACAGAAAATGGACAGATTGGAGGAAAATTTTCTTCAGAGAAAGCAGAACCATGTTAGCCAAGATCTGAAGCCAAGAAATCTCAGACAAGGAGAGCAGAGCAACACATGCACATGGAAAGGTTGAGTTTACCCTGGAGGCAGAGGGTGGGCCTTCTGCCTCAATGCTCAGGAAGAGTACTGCCACCCCTGGCCTCAGAGAAGTGGAACAAATTCACCAGAGATTGGGGAGAGCCTGGCCACCAGCCCACTGTTCAGATAGGGGAGGCTCTTTTTCCTGGAGATGCAGAGTCTGGGTGGCAGCCCAATGCTTGAGGAGGGTAGGGCCAAGAAGAAGGTGGTATCCCCAGTGTGTGAATATGTTGGAGCACTGACCCAGCATTTGGAGAGAAAAGGGCTGCCATGAAGACCCTTAGAAAGGGTTGGACTCCTGCTCTCTCAAGCACTGAGGATAAAATACCATTCTATAAATGACTCTCAGACTTTGAAATCAAATGAAGTAAGCTGTTCTAGTTTGCTAATGCTGCCAGAATGCAAAACACCAGAGATGGATTGACTTTTATAAAATGGAGTTTATTTGGTTACACAGTTACAGTATTAAGGCCATAAAGTGTTCAAGGTAACACATCAGCAATCGGGTACCTTCACTGGAGGATGGCCAATGGTGTCCGGAAAACCTCTGTTAGTTGGGAAGGTACATGGCTGGAGTCTGCTCCAAAGTTCTGGTTTCAAAATGGCTTTCTCCCAGGATGTTCCTTGCTAGGCTGCAGTTCCTCAATAATGTCACTCTTAGTTGCTCTTGGGGTATTTGTCCTCTCTTAGCTTCTCTGGAGCAAGAGTCTGCTTTCAAAGACTGTCTTCAAAATATCTTGCATCTGCAGCTCATGTGCTTTCTTCAAAGTGTCCCTCTTGGCTGTAGCAAGCTAGTTCCTTCTGTCTGAGCTCATATACTGCTCCAGTAATCAAGGCCCATGCTGAATGGGCAGGGCCACACGTCCATGGAAATTATCTCATCAGAGTCATCACCTACAGTTGGGTGGGGCCCATCTCCATGGAAACACTCAAAGAATTCCAGTCTAATCAGCACTAAAATGTCTGCCCCACAAGATTGCATCAAAGAATATGGCTTTTTCTGGGGGACATAATACATTCAAACCAGCAATATGCCCTGCAGGTTTTCAGAACTGTTTTGGTCCCATGACTTGTTTTCCTTCCAACTTTTCCCTATGGCAATGGGAATGTTTATCTTATGACCATTCCTCCTTTGCATATTGGAAGCAGATAACTTTTTCTGGATTTCACAGGTCTACAGCCAGAGGAGAATGTTGACTTAGAACAAACCACACCTGTAACCGATTTTGATAAGACTTTGTACTTATCTATATTGTGATGGAATAAATGAATTTTTGCATTTGGAAATAACATGTCTTTCTGGGGTCTAGAGGGTGGAATGTGCTGATTTGAAACTATTGTGGACCCCAGAAGAACCATGACCTTTTAACCCAATCTTGTTGGGTGGAACCTTTTCTCATTGAGTGTTCCTATGGAGATGTGACTCACCCAACTGTGGGTGAGACCTTTGATTAGATCATTTCCATGGAGGTGTGGCCCCACCCATTCAGGGTGGGTCTTGATGAGTTCACTTGAATACTTAAGAGAATAGAGCTGACACAGATGCTGACACTTAGAGATGTTCTGAGATGTGGACAGAAGAATGTTTGGAGATGCTAAGCTAAGAGATGAAGCCCCGAGTTTGCACCAGAGAAGCTAAAGAGGATCCCTAGACACTTAAAGAGAAACATCCTGGGAGAGAGAAGCAAGGACACAGAGGAGCTGAGAAGGAGAAGCTAAGACAGACACCCAGAGACATTTTGGAGAAAGTCATTTTGAAACACAACCCAGGAGCAAAGGACAAGCAGACGCCAGCCACATGCCTTTCCAGCTAACAGAAGTGTTCCAGACATCATTGGCCTTTCTTCAGGGAAAGTATCCTTTTGTTGATGCCTTAGTTTGGACACTTTTACAGCCTTAAAACTGTAACTTTGTAACCTAATAAATCCCCTTTGTAAAAGCCAGTCCATTTCTGGCATTTTGCATAATGGCAGCAATAGCAAACCAGAACAGTAGACTTACAAAACAGAATGGCTTTAGACATTTTAACTGTGGCACAAGGCAGAACCTGTGCCCTTATAAACATACAATATTGTACAAAAATACTTATCACTCACATATTTCACAAGCTTTAAATCATATGCAACATTACATACATTCTATTATCAATAATCTACTGACCCCATTTCTACTTGATTTAATTCTCTTACTTAGCCTTGGTGGCATTTCTTTATAGGATTATTTGCCCTCTGTGTTGGATTATTACTAGTTTGTTGTCTTTTATATTGTTGTGTGGTATGTGGATGCAATGCCTGTCTTATGGTCAATGCAGCCTGTTATGTGGGGGTGAACTGTAGCAGCCCAGTGCCCAGGCCCCCTCCTAAGTGATCATAACAAAACTGCTTTAGCCAAGAACAAAGGTCAAGAAAGTGAAAAAGTCTCCCCGGAAGGGGAAGAATGTAACCACAGATATAAAAACAGCATTGATGTTATCTTAGTCTTAAACACTAATCTTAATAAAACACCAGGACCCTTTAATGATTATACTATAGGCCCAATGTCCTCATACTATATGGAATATCTTTGTTTTAAAATCATATATTGCCCCTTGTTCCCCCTGTTCGTCACGGTGCACTATACCTCCAGATCGGCTGCCACCAGAGAATTTCTCCTCTTCATAAGTCCAAATAAATCTATGCCTACTTCTGTGCCTGGTGTGATTTTCAGTCTCACGGCAGCACCAGCCCATGCACTGCACTAACTTGGTTTTGGTCCGAACACTCCTTTTACCATAGTAGCTGAGGAAAGTTGCAAATATGAGAAGTAGTGTTGTTGCTGGTTGAGGAGCCTTATGGAAAAATCCCTCTGTGGATCCTCAGCTTATTGATCAAGAATCTGGGAAAAGTTATTTTGTACAAAAAGACAGTGTGTGTTCTGTTCTCTCCTGTAGCCCCTAGTTCTGATAAGGCCTCAGGAGAAGAGTTTACTCCAGCAAAGGTGTGGAGAAGAAGGGTACAATAGAAAGAATTTGGGCATTGGCAGAATTGCAGAAGTGAAACTAAGTCATCTGGACCCACTGGAAGGAAATGATACTGAGCATGACAACAGCATTCATTGTTGAGCAAGAGAGAAAGAACTCATAGGGGTCAACAAGCAACTGACTGAGTCAATCAACAACTGATCCTATGTTGAATCTATGTTAACAATAAACACCCTATGCTGACCCTATGGATGAAAGAGTAGGGGAGGTGAGGAGAGAAGATGAAATGAGAAGAGGCAGAAGTCTTCTGCCCTGAGGAAATCTCATTATAATGGAAAAGACAGGAGACAGATATAAAAACACATCCTGGGCTTTGCTTGTTGTATCAACAAAGCAGAAAGGAGATTTGAGGTTGTGGTCAGAAAGGAAAATTGAGAAAAAATGTGCTAGAAAAATGATTATGATTGTTAAGCCAAAGTAGCAGTCAGAAGGCTTTGATTTTAGAGATATCAGCAAGTTAGATACAAGGTAGGTCTGAATATCACACAGTAATAGCATAAATGTGAGAAGTCACTGAAAAACACAGTAGCTGACAGGCCACACTTGAACCATAAAGGGTTAAGACAGTCTAAAATTAAAATCCAAATAATGTTTACACAACAAGTAACATAACCTCGAGAACAACAAATGCCAATATCAGGAAGTGGTAAATGCTTAGGACAAGCAAACTGAACTAGAGGTGACAAGGACATAGAGAAGAGCCTGCCACCACAGCCCAGCTTCTCCATCAGTAGCCCCTTCACAGTGGTTAAGGCCTAACTCTAGGATACTTGATGAGGACTTTAAAAATATACCATTTCACTTAGCTTTTTATATTACCAAGTCATGTGAGAAGCAGATATCATCACCTAATTCCTGACCCTGAAATCATCATGCCCTGTCATCCTGGTGATTTTTCATTTTGGACTTGGCCATTTTTATTTAGTGGTATAAAAACAGCTGTGTGAATCAGCTACATCAAAATACCTTAATTAGAATCACAAGAAAGAGACAGACAATATATAAAATGATAACTCTGCTTGAACCCATCAAGGCTGATCTGAAATCGAAGGTAAGACTTGTGCTTCCAAGGAGAGTCTTTTTTGGACTGCTAAAATAAATACCATACAATAGGTTGGCTTAAACAATAAGAATTTAGTGGCTCATGTTGTGAGGATAGGAAAAGTTCAAAACTGAGGGGTCAGCAAGGTGATGCTTTCTCCCCAGGGACTATGGCATTCTGGGACTGGTTGCTGGCAATCCTTGGGGTTCCTTTGCTTTGTCATCACACATGGTGATGTCCTTTCCTTTCTCTCCTGGGTTCCATTGACTCCTGGCTTCTAGCTTCTCATGGCTTTCTCTTTGCAGCCTTCTCTATAAGGCCTCCAGTAATAGGATTAAGACCCATCTTGATTCAGTTGCCCACACCTTAACTAAACATAACGTCTTCAAAAGGTCTAATTACAATGGGTTCAAACCAACAGGAATGGATTAAGGTTAAGAGCATGTTTTTCTGGGGTTCATAATTCAATCTATACTAGAGAGCTAGGACTTGAGCACAGGTTCACATGTGGCAGAGCATGGGAGGAAGAGAGACTGGTATACAAATGGATTAGGAGAAGTCTTTTAAAATTTTTAGCAAATTACTAATATCTAGGTGTGGCCAAAGTAATGGCATAAAAGAAATTATACTTGGTGCGTTGTCATTCTAACTGCCTTAGTCATAAGTTTCCCTTTTGAACAACCACCCCAATTAGCCCTGCTCTGGGCATAACCACAATTAGCAAGGACTGCACCTCTATCTTCTTTGAGATGATAAAGGCCTCTCCCAGCTTCTCCAAACAGCTCCTGCCACTTCCTCTCCTAATGGCCCATTGCCCTTTCATATCTCATGAAATTTGAAAGGCCTGTATCTCCATATGGCTTGGATGATAAGAAGCTGCCCTCAGCTTCTCCAAATGCCCCTTGACACTTCTGCTTTTTGTGCTGTGTAATTTGAAACTTCCAATCCCCGGTATCCATAGGAAAGCCTAACCCATCCCCTGTGGGTCATCATAAAGGCAAAAGCCGGGGACCCACATGTGCTTCTCCCCACCCTGCCTCCTCCACAGACCCTTGCAAGAGTTAGGTTAGGTAAACCCTGCAGGCCCCTCTGTCACCCTCATTCTCCTCTATCCTCCTCCTCCAAGGAAGAAAGCCAAAGATAAAAAGAAAAATCATTAAAAAAAACAAAAGATCTTTATTTTTAAACATCATAACTAGAGAGCTAAGATATTAGCGTCACCACCCTTGCCAGCTACTGAGGGCAAAACTGCTCCAGAAGTTATGTCAGCAGAAATATCAAAACATCTAAATCTTTCTCTTGGCCAACTCTCAATTGTATTGTCACTGTATGATTTATTAATTTTTCTAAGAAATGGAGATGACCAAAGAAGAGAGGCAGGGCCCAGTTTCTAAAGCATGTCACACAATAATAATCTGCTGCCAAAATAGGCAAGAACTTCAGTTGAGCTCAGAACTTGTTTTCTAGTCTTATGTGCATGGCTCAAATTTCAGGTCACTACCTCAGGCTCCAGATGGCTGCTCTACAGTCTTCCCTACCTCTTCCTTTGAAGACAAAGTCACTATGATTTCTGAATCTCAAAAGTTCCTCCTCTGAATTGTCCTAGATGTTGCTTTGTGTCTTGTCTCAGGAAATGATCCTTTTCTCTTCATAATCTCCCAATTTTTCTAAGTAATCTTTGAGCCCCAGGGACAGTATGTAGTCTTTTATGATGTATTATTACAGATTGCAGGACCAAAATACATTGTTCATCACCACATCAGTTTCACCAAGACTTTGGGTTCTCCTGCTGCTCCTCCAAGGATTCTTGTTACTCTCCCTGAATGTCCCTTTCTTTTCACCTACCCATTAAATATTGGCACTTCAGCTTTCTGCCCTTGGTCTATTTCTCTCTCTACCAATTACTTTCTAAGTGGAGAGAGACTCCCCCAAGTGGTATGTCAGAATGGATGGGGCAAGGAGAGATGAGGGTGTAGTTTGAAAAGCTTCTTCAGTATTAAAATGCAATGTTATAGTTGTAAATTTGACAAGCCAATACATTTAAGATGAAAATAAAGGACGATGAAAAAATATTTTGTTTAAGAGTTCAGAATGGGTTTGAAAGGGTTGAGAAATGTGATCCTGAATATTTCTCACTCTTTCTAGATTTTATCCACACCCATGCCTTTCTCTGCACTAGTGGTTCTCAACTGGGATGATTTTGACACCCAGGGGACATTTGCCAATGTCTGGAGACATTTTTGGTTATCATAACTGGGTAGGGTTGCTTGTGGCATCTACCAGATAGAGGCCAGGGATGCTGCTAAATATCCTACAATGCACAGGACAGCATGCACACAATGAAGAATTATCCCAGCCAAATGTCAGTAATACTGGGATTGAAAAACCCTGCTTTCCTGTCTACAGGCATACCACTGCAATAAAGCAAATATTGCAAAAAAGTGAGTCACATGAATTTTTTGTTTCCCAGTGCATATAAAAGTTATGCTTACACTATACTGTAGTCTATTAGTGTGCAATAGCATTATGTCTAAAACAAACTATGTATGAACTTTAATTAAAAATAATTATTGCTTTAAAAATGCTAATCATCTGTAACTTCAATCAGTTGTTATCTTTTTTGCTGGTGGAGGGTCCTGCTTCAATGTTGATGGCTGCTCACTGATCAGGGTGGTGGTTGCTGAAGGTTGGTGTGGCTGTGCAGTTTCTTAAAATAAGACAACAGTGAGGTTTACCACATCAATTGACTCTTCCTTTCATGAAATATTTCTCCGTCCCATGTTATGCTGTTTGAAAGCATTTTACCCACAGTAGAACATCTTTCAAAATTCAAGTCAATTCTCTCAAATGCTGCCACTGCTTTATCATCTAAGTTGATTTAATATTCTAAATCATATGTTGTCATCTCAAAAATGTCTACAGCACCTTCACAGGAGTAGTTTCCACCTAAGAAACCACTTTCTTTTCTCAGCCATATGAAGCAATTCCTCATCTGTTCAAGTTTTATCAGAAGATTGCAGCAATTCAGTCACATCTTCAGGCTCCACTTCTAATTCTAGTTCTCTTTCTATTTCTATTACATTGCAATTACTTCCTTTGCTGAAGTTTTGAGCCCCTCAAAGTCATCCATGAGGATTGGAATCAACTTCTTCCAAACCCCTGTTAATGTTGATATTTTGACCTCCTCCCATGAATCATGAATGTTCTTAACAGCATCTAGATTGGTGATTCCTTTCCAGAAGTTTTCAATTGACTTTGTCCAGTTCCATTAGAGGAATCAGCCCATGGCAACTATAGCCTTAAGAAATGTACTTCTTAAAAAATAAGACTTGAAAGTCAAAATGACGCATTGATCCATGGCTGCAGAATGGATGTTGTGTTTGCAGGCATGAAAACAACATTAATCTTATTGTACATCTCCATCAGAGTTCTTGTGTGACCAGGTGCACTGTCAGTGAGCAGTGATATTTTGAAAGGAATCATTTTTTCTGAACAGTAGGTCTCAACAGTGGGCTTAAAATGTTCAGCAAATCTCATTGTAAACAGGTGTGCTGTCATCCAGGCTTTGTTCTATTTATAGAGCACAGGCAGAGTAGATTTAGCATAACTCTTAAGGGCCCTAAGATTTTCAGAATGGTAAATAAGTCACCAGTTTCATTAATCCCTAACAAGGGAGTCAGCCTGTCCTTTGAAGATTTGAAGCTGAGTGTGCTGGTTTGGATGTATTCTGTCCCCCAAAATGCCATTATCTTTGATGCAGTCTTGTGTAGGCAGGAAATGTATTGGTGTTGATTGGGTTGGAGACTTTTGATTGGATGTTTCCATGGAGATGTGATCACTCAACTGTGGGCGAGATCTTTCATTGGATAATTTCCATGTAGGTGTGGCCCTGCCCATTCAGCAGGGGCCTTGATTAGTTTACTGGAGCACTATATCAGCTCAGATAGAATTAGTGAGCTGGCTACAGCCAAGAGGGACACTTTTAAGAATGAACGGAAGCTGAGAGAGGAGCTGAAGCTTATAGAGACATTTTGGAGATGGCCTTTGAAAGCAGACTTTTGCTCCAGAGAAGATGAGAAGACAAACACCCCAAGAGCAACTGAGAGTGACATTTTGGAGAAAAACCAAAGCCTAGAGAGGAACATCCATGAGAAAACCATTTAGAAACCAGAACTCTGGAACAGACACCAGCCATGTGCCTTCGCAGCTAACAGAGGTTTTCCGGATGCCATTGGCCATCCTCCAGTGAAAGTATCCAGTTGTTGATGTGTTACCTTGGGTACTTTGTGGCTTTAATACTGTAACTGTGTAACCAAATAAACCCCCTTTATAAAAGCCAATCCTTTTCTGGTGTCTTGCATTCTGGCAGCATTAGCAAACTAGAACACTGGGCATTGATTTCTCCTCTCTAACCATGAAAGTCCTAGATGGCATCTTCTTCCAATATAAGGCTGTTTCATATACACTGAAAATCTGTTGTTTAGTATAGCCACCTTCATCAATTATCTTATATCTTCTGGGTAACTTGCTGCAGCTTCTACATCAGTTCTTCCTGCCTCACCATGCACTTTTATGTTATGAAGACAGCTTCTTTCATTAAACCTCAAAAACCAAACTCTGCTAGCTTCAAACTTTTCTTCTGTAGCTTTCTCACCTCTCACAGACTTCGTAGAATTAAAAAGAGTTAGGGCCTTGCTCTGAACTAGGCTTTGGCTAAGGGAGTGCTGTGGCTGGTATGATCTTCTATACATACCATTAAAACTTTCTCCATATCAGCAAAAAGGCAGTTTCACTTTCTTACCATCTATGTGTTCACTGGAGCTGCATGTTTAATTTTCTTCAAGAACTTTTCCTTTGCATTCACAACTTGGCTAACTCTTTGGCACAAGAGGCCTAGCCTTCTGCCTATCTCAGCTTTTGACATGGCTTCCTCACTAAACTTAATCATTTCTAGCTTTTGACTTAAGGTGAGAGATGTGGAGCTCTTCCTTTTACTTGAACACTTAGAAGCCATTGTAGGGTTATTAATTGGCCTAATTTCAATATTGCTGTGTCTCAAGGAATAGGGAGACCCAAGGAAAGGGAGAGAGATGGGAAAACAGCTGGTCTGCAGAGCAGTTAGAACACACACAATATTTATCAATTAAATTCACCACCTTATATGGGTGCAGTTCGTGGTGCTCTGAAACAATTACAATTATAATTACCTAGTGACATCAAAGATCGGGAAGTGATGTCATCAACATGGCAACATAAACAGCTACTGAAAACTTCTCTCCAGAGATTCAATTTAAAAAGTACAATTCTGAGTTGTTTGAAACTCTAGCAGAGGATATAGACAGGAGAAGGACCCTGCAAATGTCAAATTGAAGAAAGAAAAGAAATATCAGGAAGGAATCTTCCATCCCAGACCAGCTGGTCCTCTCCCCTCCCCCTCAGTCAGTCTCAGTGTGGGAAAGGCAGAAAATCAGCAGATGAGACACTCCCACCATGGATACAGACTATAAAATATTTCACAGCAGTGAGACATACCCTTACCATCTGAAGACCTGGGGGACAGGGGAGGTCATTTTAAGACCCAGGTCAGTGAGGGACAAAGAGACTGAGAAAACATGGACAGAGACTGTGTTTCCAGCCCTGGGTCTGAAATCCCTTCCCCCATCCTTGAGAGAAGCAGCAGCCAATGGCCAATTCCTTACCTTTGGGAGATCTGGGTTTCCTGAGGGAGTACTTTGCCACAGGTGGAGCCCCACTCTGAGCCAGATTTTGGCTGGCAAAGTGAGGGCATAGGAATCCTTCAGTTTTAGCTTACCTGTGTAGACAAAGCCTGTGCTTGGAGGCAAAGCAGCTTCTGAGAACAATTAAGTTATCAAACAGCATCATTTGCTGGACAGTCTGGAAGGTGCAAGGTAATTAAAACACTTTTTAAAAAGATACTCCAGACCTCTTCTTAGGACCACAGGAGCTGGTCTACATGCTCTGTATGGAAACCTGGCCCTGTTTTGGCTGAGAAATATGGAAGACCCAACTGTCAAAGCAGGGTTCTAAAACAAACCCAGGTCTTGCTGGATGGCAGAACACAGAGCACCACTGGAAGCCAGCAGATTTGTATTACTACACACAGTGAACTTGCCAGGGTGCCCAATGACTACCTCTCATCCCTGTGGCAGGCCAAGGTGGGCACACCTGATTTGGGGGAGAAGACTGGAAAGCAGAGCCAATCTCACAACCGGTCAGTAAGAGAAACAAAGAAAAGATAGAGATCAAAGACAGCCAAAAAGAAAACCTTATGCAAAAGAGAGAAAACAACCTTCAGAATAAACTAATAAAGAAAATCAGATGCCTAGACAGCAAAAAATCATGAGTCACACCAGGAAACAGGAAGATATGACCCAATCAAAGGAACAAACTAACACCTCAACTGAGATTCAGGAGTTGAAAACAACTAATTAAAGATGTTCCAAGAAATCTTCTAAATCAAATCAACAAGTTGAAAGAAAATGTGATAAAAAAAAAGATGAACTATATAAAGAAGACACTGACTGACCATAAGGAAGAATTCATAAACTTGAAAAAAACAAATGGCAGAACTTAAGGGAGTGAAAGCCATAATAGAAAAGATAAAAAACACAATGGAGAAATACAACAGCAGACCTGGAAAGGCAGAAGAAAGGATCAGTGAACTAGAGGACAGTTTATCTGGGATCCTACACACAAAAGAACAGACAGGGAAAAGAGTGGAAAAATATGAGCAGAGCCTCAGTGAACTGAATGACAACATGAAGTACATGAATATATGTGTTATAGGTGTCCCAGAAGGAGAAGAGAAGGGAAAAGGGGTTGTGCCGGTTTGAATGTATTATGTCTCCCCAAATGCCATTATCTTTGTTGTAATCTTGCGTGGGCAGATATATTAGTGTTGATTAGATTGTAATTCTTTGAGTGTTTCCATGGAGATGCAACCAACCCAACTGTGGGTGATGACTCTGATTGGATAGTTTCCATGGAGGTGTTACCCCACCCATTCAGGGTGGGTCTGAATTAGTTCACTGGAGCACTATATAAGCTCAGACAGAAGGAGCAGGCTTGCTACAGCCAAGAGGGACACTGAAGAATGCACTAGAACTGAGAGAGGAGCTTCAGCTTACAGAGACATTTTGGAGACAGCCTTTGAAAGCAGACTTTTGCTCCGGAGAAGCTAAGAGAGGACAAACGCCCCAAGAGCAACTAAGAGTGAGATTTTTCAGGAGCTGAAGCCTAGAGAGGAACATCCTGGGAGAAAGCCATTTTGAAAGCAGAACTCCAGAGCAGACACCGGTCATGTGCCTTCCCAGCTAACAGAGGTTTTCAGGATGCCATTGGCCATCCTCCAGTGAAGGTACCCAATTGCTGATGCATTACCTTGGACACTTTATGACATTAAGACTGTAACTGTCTAACCTAGTAAACTCCCTTTATAAAAGCCAATCTATTTCTGGTGTTTTGAATTCTGGCAGCATTAGCAAACTAGAACAGGGGCAGAAAGGATAATAGAGGAAATAATCAATGAAAATTTCCCAACTCTTTTGAAAGACATAAAATTACAGGTCCAAGAAGCACAGCGTACCCCAAACAGAACTGATTCAAACAGACCTACTCCAAAACACTTACTAATCAGATTTTCAAATGTCAAAGACAAAGAGAGAATTCTGAAAGCAGCAAGAGAAAAGCAACCCATCACATACAATGGAAGTTTGATGAAACCAAATGCACATCTTTCAGCTGAATCCATGGAGGTGAAAAGGCGGCAGTATGATATATTCAAGATACTGAAAGAGAAAAACTGCCAATCAAGAATCCTATATCTGGCAAAACTGTCCTTCAAAAATGAGTGATATTTGTACATTTTATCACAATTGTTGAACACTCTAGATTTCACCAAGTTACACAGTCCCAGTCTTTATCTTTCCTCCTTTCTTCTGGTGTCTCACATGTTCCCAACCTTCCTCTCTCAACCATATACATAGCTATCTTTGTTCAGTGTACTTAAATTGCTGTGCTATGATCTCCCAGAATTGTGTTCCAAACCACACACTCCCGTCTTCTCCTATCACTCTGCAGTGTCCCCTTTAGTATTTCCTGTAGGGCGGGTGTCTTGTTCACAAAGTCTCTCATTGTCTGTTTCTCAGAAAATATTTTGAGCTCTCCCTTATATTTGAAGGACAGCTTTGCTGGATATAGGATCCTTGGTTGGTGGTTTTTCTCTTTCAATATCTTAAATATATCACATCACTTCCTTCTCGCCTCCATGGTTTCTGCTGAGAGATCTGCACATAGTCTTATTAAGCTTCCTTTGTATGTGATGGATTGCTTTTCTCTTGCTGCTTTCAGGATTCTCTCTTTGTCTTTGACATTTGATTATCTGATTTTTAAATGTCTTGGCGTAGGCCTATTCAGATCTATTCTGTTTGGAGTACACTGCACTTCTTGGATCTGTAATTTTATGTCTTTCATAAGAGATGGGAAATTTTCATTGATTATTTCCTCTATTATTGCCTCTGCCCCTTTTCCTTTCTCTTCTCCTTCTGGGACACCAATGATACATAGATTCTTGTACTTTGTTTCATCTTTAAGTTCCTGGAGATGTTGCTCATATTTTTTCATTCTTTTCTCCATCTGCTCCTCCTGCCTTGTGGAAGAAATGTAGATGCCGCTATACAGATAGTGGTGAAGGTGGTGAACACATAAATATGTGACCATACAGAGAACCATCGATTGTTTACTTAGGATGGAATGTATGGGGTGTGAACAAAACCATCTTAAAAAAAAAAAATGGGTTGATGTCAAAACCTCAAGGGCAATATACTGAGTGAAATAAGCCAGACACATAAGGACAAATATTGCAGGGTCTCACTGATAAGAACTAATTACAATATGTAAACTCATAGACATGAAATATAAGGTACCAAGATAGAGGACAAGGCTAAAGAATGGGGAGTGGTTGCTGAGTATGAGCAGAATGTTCAACTAGGATGAACTTAAATGTTTGGAAATGAATAGAGGTGTCGGTAGCAAGATGTGAGAATAACTAACAGTGCCAAATGGTGCATGAATGAGGTGGAAATGGGAAGCTCAGATTCATATATGTCACCAGAAGGAAAGCTGGAGGTCAAAAGATGGGAATGTATAAAACTGAATCCTATGGTGGGCAATGTCCATGATTAACTATACAAATATTAGAAAACTCTTCCATGAACCAGAACAAACGTATGACAATACAACTAGAAGTTAATAATAGAGGGGCATATAGGGAAGAAATATATACCTATTGCAAACTATATACTACAGTCTGTAGTATTTCAACATTCTTTCATAAACAGTAACAAATGTACTATACCAACACTAAGAGTCAACAATTGAGGGGGGTTGGTTAGGGATATGGGAGGATTCAAGTTTCCTTTTCTTTTTCTTTCTTTTTTTTTTTTTCTTTTTTTTCCATCTTCCACTTTATTTCTTGTCTGGAGTAATGAAAAGGTTCTAAAAATTGAACAAAAATTAAGTGTGGTGATGGACACACAGCTGTATGAGGGTACCAGGGACAACTGATTGTACACTTTGGATCTTTGGATAATTGTATGGTATCTGAACAATCCCAATAAAAACTAAAAAAAAAAAAAAATGAGGGATAATATACTAATATTAGACACAGTAGACTTCAAATATAAAACAATTAAAAGAGACACAGAAGGACAGTATATATTAATTGATGGGATAATCCATCAAGAAGACATATCAATCAAAAATATCTATGCACTGAGCCAGATTTCCCCAAAATACATAAGGCAAACACTGTCAAATTTGAATGGAGAAGCAGACACTTGTACAATAGTACTTGTAGAATTCAGTACAGTACCCTCATCGATGGATAGACTATCTAGGAAGAAGATCAGTAAGAAAACATAGATATTGAATAAAATGATAAATGAACTAGACTTAACAGACATTAGTAGAACAATATCAGCAGTATATACATTTTTCTCAAGTGCTTACGGATCATTCTCCAGGATAGACCAAATATTGTGTCACAAAGCAAGTCTCAATTAATTTATAAAAATCAAAACTCTACAAGACACTTTCTCAGATCATAAAGGAAGGAAGTTAGAAACCAGTAACAGACGGAAGGCAGGAAAATTCGTAGGTATGTGGAAGTTAAACACACTCATAAACAATCCTTGTGTTCTAGTTTGCTAATGCTGCCAGAATGCAAAACACCAGAAATGGATTGGCTTTTATAAAGGGGTTTATTTGGTTACACAGTTACAGTCCTAAGGCCATAAAGTGTCCAAGGTAACACACCAACAATCAAGTATCTTCACTGGAGGATGGCCAGTGGTGTCCAGAAAACCTCTGTTAGCTGGGAAGGCACATGGCTGGTGTTTGCTCCAGAGTTCTGGTTTCAAAATGGCTTTCTCCCAGGACATTCCTACCTAGGCTTCAGCTTCTCTCCAAAATGTCACTCTCAGTTGTTCTTGGAGCGTTTGTCCTCTCTTAGCTTCTCTGAAGCAAAAGTCTGCTTTCAAATGCTGTCTCCAAAATGTTTCTGTAAGCTGCAGTTCCTCTCTCAGGTCCTGTGCATTCTTCAAAGTGTCCCTCTTGGCTGTAGCAAGCTCTTCAGAATGTCACTCTCATCTGCACTGAGTTTCTTCTGTTTATCAGCTCATTTATATGGCCCCACTGATTTAATTTAAACCCACCCTGAATGGGTGGGGTAACACCTCCATGGAAATTATCCAATCAGAGTCATCACCCACAGTTGGGTGGGGCACATTTCCATGCAAACAACCTAATCCAAATGTTCCAATGTAATTCCCACTAATATGTCTGCCCCACAAGAATGCATCAAAGAATATGGCTTTTTTCTAGGGGACATAATACATACAAACCAGTACACCTTGGGTCAAGGAAGAAAATATAAGAGGAATCAGTGAATATCTAGAGGCAGATGAAAATGAGGACACAACATGTCAGGGCTGTGGGATGCAGCAAAGGCAGTGCTGAGAGGGAAATTTGTTGCCCTACCTAACTATATTAAAGAGGAAGAAAGAGCAAAAATTGAGAACTTAACTGCTCACATGCAGGGAACTTGAGGAAGAACAGCAGACTAACCCCAAAGCAAACAGAGGAAAATAAATTACAAAGATTAGAGCAGAAGTGATTGAAATGGAGAACATGAAAACAATAGAGCAATGCAAGGAAACCAGGCTTTGGTTTTTTTGAGAAAATCAGTAAGTTGGAAGGACCCTGGGCCAGGCTGATAAAGAAAAAAAGAGAGAGGGTGCAAATAAATAAGGTCACAGATGGGAATGGGCACATGGCTACTGACCCCGCAGAGAAGGTGAAGAGAAGATACTGTGAGTGAGTGTGTGCTGACTGACTGGATGGCTTGGGCGAGATGGACAATTCCTGGAGAAGCATGGACCACAAACATTGACTCAAGAGGAAGTGGATGGGCTCGTCAAGCCAATCACAAGTAAAGAGATTGAGTTGGTCATGGAAGGCTCCCCAGGTTGGGGGTCCAGGGCTAGATGGCTTCACGTGTGAATTCTACCAAGAAAAAAAGATGAAAGAGAGTTTAAAATATTTACAGATAAACAGACACTGAGAGAGTTTGTGAAGAAAATACCTTGTCTATAAGAAATAATAAAGGGAGTGCTACAGACAGATAGGAAAAGACAGAAGAGAGAGGTTTGGAGAAGAGTGTAGAAATGAAGATACTAGGAGATAGAAAGAGTGTAAAAATTGGGCATTTGATGCTGAAGAAGTACAGAATGTTCAACAGGATTGATTGTATAGATCCAGAAATAGCTAGCACAATACTGTGTGATGGTAACACAATATTTAAGTACACTGAAAAAAAGATGACTATGAGTACAGTTATAAGAGGAAGGTTAGGAGTATGTAGGACACAAGAAGGAAAGATAGAAGATAAAGACTGGGACCGTATAACTTAGTGAAACCTGGAGTGGTCAATGATTGAGATTAAATGTACAAATAAAAGAATGTTTTTCATGAGGGAGAATAAATGAATGTCAACTTTGCAAGGTGTTGAAAATGAGATGGTATTGGGGAAAATATAGTCAATGCAAACTAGAGTCTATAGTTAACAGTAACATTGTAAGATGCTTCCATTAATTGAAACAAAGGCAATATACCAAACTAAATGTCTGTAAGAGGAGGATATAAAGGAGGGGTATGAGATTCTTGGCATTGGTGTTGTTGTCTGACCTTATTTTATTTCATTTTATTTTACTTTTTGGTTGTTATATTTTTTCTTTTTGTTTCTTTTTTCTCCTTTTCCTCTTTCTTTGTCAAAGAAATGGAAATGCCCTCAACTAAATTGTGGTGGTGAATGCATAACTATGTGATTATATTGGGAACCTTTGATTGCTTGCTTAGGAGGGAATGTATGGTGTGTAAATAAAACTGTATAAAAAAATAAACAGAGGGATACAAGTGCTAGCAAAAATGTGGAGAGAAGGATGTACCTAATCACTGCTGGTGGGGAAGTAGAATGGTGCAGCCCATCTTGAGGGCAGTGTGGTGGTTCCACAGGAAGCTAAGTATGGGGTTGCCATATGGTCCTGCAACCTTGTTACTGGGTATATACTTGGAAGAACTGAGAACAGGGACATGAATGGACATTTGCACAGTGGAGTTTATGGTGGCAGTATTCACGATTCACAATGGATGGAAGTGGCCTAAGGGTACATCGACTGACAAACGGAATGGCAAACTGTGGTGTATACATACAATGGAATATTGAGCAGCTACAAGAAGGAATGAAGTTGTGAGGTATGCAACTAGGGGAATGGAACTTGAAGACAGTATGTTGAGTGAAATAAACCAGAAATGAAAAGACAAATATTATAATGCCTCCCTAATATGAACTAACTATAACGTGCAAATTCTGAGAATTGAATCTGAGAGCATAGGTTACCAGGGGAAGGCTTATGGTAAAGTTTCCTAGATTGTAAGCTCTTACAGCAGTTACATTTATTCCTGAGTTGTAACGGCTATTTCTAAGTTCTGAGATGCTAAGCTCTTTGTGTGTAACCTGGTCAGTCCCTGGAACTTTGGGTGTCTGTGTGACAGGGCACCTGAGACTCAGAGCCAGAATCCAGCAGCTATGAACGTCAGCATTACCCCATACAGCAAATGTTAAAGTGGCTGAAAAAGAGACCAGATTTCAATTAGAGATATGAACAAAATGGACTTGTTTTGGACTAAGGTAAATCAGACTAAAGGGTAAAGGATGATATTGACTATGTTTTAGAACTTCAACTTCTGTGTGAGACCAAAGGAAGAGATGTTTTTTTGGTGCAAAATCTATATTTTCTGTAGCACACTATATAATTTAACTTGTATGGTCAGTTTATTCAAACACCATATTTACATGGAACTCTGAATAGAGAGTGAGAGCTGGTTGGTTTGTACAGGTTAGTGTGAAGCACTGCTACATCCCAGAGTAATTGGGGCAGAGAATAAAAGTATATTTGCAAAGCCACTTTGACGGACTGGGGAAAAATGTGGATATATGAAACTTCCCCACCTGGGGAATTATCGATATTCTCACAAGCACTGGGGACTGCCAAGTTAGAAGGCTGAGTCCTCGATCTTGGGGCTTGCCATTATGAAGCTTGTTACTGCAAAAGAGAAGCTAAGCCTACTTATAATTGTTCCTAAGAGTCACCCCCAGAGAAACTCTTTTGATGATCAGAGGTGATCTCTCTCTCTAAGCCAACTCTGCAGGTAAACTCACTGCTCTCCCCACTACATGGGACTTGACTCCTGGAGATGAACCTGGTCCCAGCATCGAGGAATTGAGAAAGCCTTCTTGACCAAAAGGAAAAAGGGAAATGAAACAAAATAAAGTTTCAGTGGCTGAGAGAATTCAAATGGAGTTGAGAGGACATTCTGGAGATTATTCTTAAGTGTTACATAGATATCTCTTTTTAGTTTTTAGTGTATTGTAATAGCTAGAAGGAAATACCTGAAACTGTTAAACTGCAACACAGTAGCCTTGATTCTTGAAGACAATTGTATAACTATATAGCTTACACTGTGTGACTGTGTAATTGTGAGAAACTTGTGGCTCACACTTCCTTTACCCAGTGTATGGACAGATCAGTAGAAAAATGGGGAAAAAAACTAAGTGAATAATAGGGAGGGATGGGGGAGATGGCATGTTTTTGGTGTTTTTACTTTAATTTTTATTCTTACTCTTTTTTTCAGTAATGAAAATGTTCAAAAATTAATTGTGGTGATGAATGCATAACTATATAATGTACTGTGAACAATTGATTGTACACCTTGGATGACTGCATGGTATGTGAATATATCAATAAAACTGAAATTTATAAAAAAGGAAAAAAAGGTCACTGACCACAGAACACCATAACAGATATAATATTAATGAACAAGTTTGAAATACTATGAGAATTACCAAGATGTGACAGAGAGACATGAAATGAGCACCTGCTGTTGGAAAAATGGTGCCAATAGACTTGCTCAACACAGGGTTGCCACAAACCTTCAATCTGTAAAACACACAACATCTGTGAAGCACAATAAAACAAGATATGCCTTTATATATTGATGACACCTAAATCTTTATCTCCAGTCAAAATTTTTCTCCTGGATTCTAGAAATGTATATTCAGCTACCAATTAAGCATTTTCACTTCAAAAAAATAGTCTCAAATGAAATTCACTTATTCCTTGCAAACTTGCTCTTCTTGCTCTATTACCCACTTTGTTACCTAAATCAGAATCCTTCAAGTTATCCTTACTCTCCTTCATCATTTCTATCCAATCAATAATTAAGCTGTCCCAACTTTCTTTCCCTCCTGTCACTGCCACTAGCACTATAAAACTTAGATTAAGTCACTTAACCTCTCTGTGTTTCGGCATTCTCATCTGTAAAATACGGATAAGAATGGTACAACTACCTTACAGGGTTGATGTAAAGATCAAATAAGTTAAGACACTTAGAACCAGCTCCTGCACGTAAGTACTAAGTGAGTACTTACTAATATTATTTTTATTTCATGCCCTACTCATTCCTTGCCTAAATTATTAAAACAGCCCCTTAATTAGACTTTCTTGCCTCAGTCTCACTCCATTCGAATCCATCTTCCATACTGTTTTTGTTCATTTAAGGCATTATTTTGAAAGTGAGTCAGCAAGTCACAGACCAGAAGAAGATACATGGTAATACTTGTATCTGACTCATATCTAGAATACACAAAGAACTAAAATCAATAAGAAAACAGACAATCCAATATAAGAGTGAGGAAAATACTCAAACAGATACTTCACAAAAAAGGAAATCCAAATGACCAATAAGCACATGAAAAGTTGCTCAACATCATTCATTTATCAGGGAAATGCAAATTGAAAACACAATGAGATGTGGCTACAATTAAAAAGATTGCTAATACCAAAATACACCTCAATTAAAAACAAAAGACAAAAACAAAATTGCATAACAGATGAGGTCCCTGGCCTGCTCAAAATCCTACAATGACTCCCTATTGTCTTCAGGTTGAAGTTTAAATCCTTCAGGATGGCACACAGCATCTGGGAATGTCTGTCCAACCACACTACTCTATCACTGCCTCCCCAACCTTACTACTATGCTCCACCAAGCTCCACCTGAACTTGCCATGCTTTACCATGTTTTCACCCATGCTATTTTCTGTGAACAAAATTATCTTGCCAATTCATACCCATTCTTCAAGACCAAACTCCTTCTCCATAAAGCCTTCCAAAAGTTGCACAAAACTAAACCCTTGGTTGCAAGAGGAGAAGTAATCTGAGAGTTGCTGACTCCCCTGGGGGCTGCATTGTCTCAACAAAGATATCTTCCGTTAATAAACGCATGAAGCATGTATTGGGTACTTACACATTGGGATAATGTTGAAGGACTTGTGTCTTGAAGTAGAAAGGCTGTCTGCTGCTCTCTACTGCCCTCTGCTGAAACAAGGTGGGCAGTGTAAATCTCTTCTGCAGAACAGAAGGAAACCAGTTTCCATGGAAAATGAGAAAGATCTGAGGCATTTAACATAAGAAACAGTCAGCTAATGACTATTGGAGCTAGAGGCAGGTGCTGGAGCAAGGAGAACCTAGGAATGCTCTTGCTTTAAGCCACTAGCTCTGCTTTTTTGCTTGAGGGATGCTTGACTTCAGCATGACCTCAGATGCTGGCATTCAGAAATAAAGTCTTGTTTTATTCATCTGCACTCTGGCTTTTGGTCCTTAATGGTGAGGGTGGAATTTGAAGTTGTAGTAGAAATGTAAGAGTTAGATTCCAACATCTAGGGTCTGCAACTCAAATGGCTTAAAATTCCACTCCTCCCCCCTCCTCAGGCCTATGCTGTCCTTTACTTGTATCAAGTGCACGCATCTCCAGCAAGGGTAAAGATCCACAAGAGCAGGAACCCTGTCTTAAGCCAAACATGCTGTGGGTTCATGGAAACTGCTCCTAGGGAAGGCTGAGGCTGCCTTCCTCAGCAGTGAGTAATGATTTGACAAGAACATTTGAAGAGCTATGAATGAGGTTCTAAAGGATTCAAAATCATCTTCTTTGTTGCTGCAAACAGACCTATCTCAAGACCTCAGAAAATAAAAGAATCAACTCAGTGGCTTGCAGTTAATTTCCTAAAAACCCAATTTAGCCAGAGTCCACATCTCCAGCTCTAGACCAGACCTCGCTATCCAGATGTCCAACTGATTTCAGACCACTCCACCTGTATAGTCCCACAAGCTCCTCAAATTCAGAATATCCAAACCTGAACTTATCATCTTCTCTCTGCTTCCACCCCCCAACAAAGCCTCGGCCTGTCAAATTACCTATCTCAGGAAACAGCACCATCTGAGTTAGAAATATGAATGCCATCATGGTTTCCTCCCTCAATTTCATAACCCACATCCAATCTTGCCAATTCCCCTTGCTCAATATCTCAACCCCACTATAATTACCTTAGTCCAAGGCCATCTTCATCAGCCATAAGGACTTTTCCAGGAGCCTAATTCATCTTGCTGCTCCCAGTCTTACTCCCTCCAACCTGTTTGCAATTAACCAGAGCAATCTTCTTAAAGTACAAATTGAATTATGTCACTTTCCTGCTTAAAATAATTCAGTGGTTCTTCATGCCTTCAAGATAAAGTCCAAAGATCTTAATGTGGCCTGTAAGGCATTGTGATACAATGTCTTGCTTAATCTTCCTAAGTTTAATCTCATTACACTATCCTCCTTGTGATGTAGATACACTGGATCACCTCTGGGTGAATCTTTTTGGTCTCAGTGCAGACATTACCTCCTCTCCTCCCCTTCTGGTGAATTATAAGAATCAAATTACAGAAAACTCAGACAATAATTTAACTGAATATTGATCACAGGTTCTGAAGGGGGAAAGATTTCTAAATTTAGAAGAATAGAACAAAACATAAAAGAAAAGATCCTCATAAAATTTTAAATTTCGAAATGATATAAAACAAAAACTAACCCAAAATAAACTATCAACTGCAGACTGGAGAAAAGAACATATGTAAAAATTATGCCCCCAAAAAGTGGTATTTCTATTATATAAGTAATTATTGTGAAAGACCTAGAGTCCCAATAAACAGGCAAGGGCAGGGATATCAATAGAGAAATCCAA
This sequence comes from Choloepus didactylus, assembly GCF_015220235.1. Taxonomy (NCBI): domain Eukaryota; kingdom Metazoa; phylum Chordata; class Mammalia; order Pilosa; family Megalonychidae; genus Choloepus; species Choloepus didactylus. The sequence goes on from NC_051308.1 coordinate 103,398,058, forward strand.
AACCATTTGGTTAAATCAACACTTGCCAAATATCTAAGTATGCCCGATACTGTGCTGTTTTCTGTCCAATAGAAATATGAAAAAGGAAATGCAACTGGTAAACCAACACCTGGGAAATGTTCAGACACACCAGTAATCAAAGAAATGCAAATTAAAACAACTCATCTACTAAATTACCCAAGAGTAAGCAAAAGTGTAATTAAATGGATTCTCATAGATTTCTAAAAGAAATGTAAATTAAAACAACTATTTTGGAAAGTAATTTTGAAATACTATTAAGAACTTAGAAATGTATTTACCTTTGACACTGTTATTTCACTTCTGGAAAACTGGCCTTTGGAAATATTCCAAAATATTAAAAATACTATTGTTCTTTACTGCACTATTGAAAAATAATAACTAGGAACAACCACAAATGCCCAAAATCTTGCTTCAAGTAAATCAGTCTGTTCCAACAGACTATTTTATATCATTAGCTAGAGATGCTCTGGGCATTGGAAGAGAGGTGTATGTATCAGTTAGATGGCTTTCTTCAGCAAGGACCAGAAAATTCTATTCAAGTGGCTTAAACATCAAGAAACATTTTATTATCTCGTATATCAAATTGTCTGAAGATGGAGCAGTCCCAGGGTTCATTAATCTACAGCTCAATAAAGTTATCAGTAATCCAGATTCTTCCTCTCTGTGCTTTGATATCATCAGCATAACAGTCACTTCCCTCATGGAGGCAAGATGGCTGCAGCAGCTCCCTGCACCACATCCTTAACATCACCATGCCCAAAGGCTGACATGGAACAGATTCTTGTGCTCCAGAATCCCCCCCTCCCTGACCCCCATAGCAGATTGTCCCCTGACAGTACATTGCCCAGAACTGAATTACATGCTCAGTTCTAAGCCAATCACTGGCAAAGAGAATGGTTGGCTTAGATCAGTGGTTCTCTAAGTGCAGCCCCTGGGCCAGCAGCATTAGCATCACCTGGAAACTTGTTAGAAATGTAAATTCTTAGGCCCCACCTCAGACCTACTAATTCAGAAACACTGAGGGTGGGACCCAGCAATCTATATTTAAACAAGCCCTCTAAGCAACTGTGATGCTGCTAAACCTTAAGAACCACTGGCTTAGACCAAACAAGAGTCACCCCTAGCCTTCCTTAAAGCACACAGCCACCCTATATCTGGACAAAATAATGTCCTGTTTGCAAGGAAAAAAGGGAGAAGTGTCTGTGGAGTAGGCAACCTCTCTGTAGGGGAAAGTCTCTTTCTGGTGCTAAAAATGACCCGAATCTTTTAAGAATACAAGAAAGCCAAAGGAATAACACTATCCCTTTTCCTTTCCACACATTCCTCAAAAAAATTTTTGTAGCAATTTTCCCTCCCCTTAAAAAAATATAAAAAATATTGAGTAGAAGATGTGTTTGTGTTTGTGTGTATGGGCAGAATTGTTGTAAAAAAGCAAATTGTCAAGTAATATTTATCATGTAATGTAATATATAAGCCACCACAACAAAAAGGAACAAAAAATATATGTACAGGTTGATGTATATTTATATGACTATTAATGTACAGGAAAGTTCTGGAAGGGTACACACAAATTTAGTGGCCACCCCTGAGGAAGAGAGCGAATTGGGAAAGAAGGTCATTAAGTGTGACTTTTACTTTTTTTCTTCTAAGTTGTTTCACTAGAAATAAACAACAAAAATGTTATAGAGCATGTGGGTATTTTCAAACAAAAAAGTATTTAAAGCAACAACAACAAAATATTGGGAGAGGGACAAGAACCGAATCTCTAGGGGTGTTCCTGGGCCCTGCTCGTCCTCCCAGCGATGCCTCCAACCTTCCCCACTTCATACGCAAGGGTGCACCGACCGAAACAAAAACAAAAATCAGTATTTCTGTTTCCTTTTCAAAAACTAAAGCCTTTTTCTGATGTTACCTTTTATTTTCCTAGTTGATTCTGAATATTTTGCATGTGAATTCAGTTTTTGTAATTAACTTTAAAATCTTAGAGGGACTAATCTGCTAGCTCTGCTGAAAAATCCCTTTGGCTCCCCAAAGTTGCCCAGTGACCTTCATTAGGGTTTCTAAAAGGCAAGTGCTTCCACATTCTGCAATGCCTAGAAGCTGCCTTTGGAAGGCAACATTAACTTTAGAATATTTATCTTTAGAACTATAAATAGAATAATAGATGGAAAGAGTTAAACAAAATCTAGCCCAATTACCTCACTTTACAGATGAGGAAACTGAGGTTTAGGAAAGAGAAGTGGCTTGACAGCTAGCCACTGTGAGAACTGAAATGAAAACTTGATTTCCTTCCTCCTCGCCCAGTTTCGTCCACCTCACTGTTCTGAAACTTTAAAGTGGCATGAGTTTGGGGAGACTCTGAGTGTATTTTGAGGTAGGGTAAGATAAGGTAAGGCATTTAAGAATCACTGTAGAGGGTAGCATCAAATTTCTGGAAGGTTCTTCTATGTCAATAGGCTATCTTATTTTACTAGCCATAGCCAAAGTAAACAAGCCATGAGATGAGGTCACCCAGAATCTATTTCAATTCCTTAACCTTTTCTTCCTTTGCATCTCTCCATCTGTTCCTCTTTTTTTGGAGTTGTTCTCTCGTTGCCATCTCATTGTCTCATTGTCATGGTTGCCTTTTCGTGTGCTTCTGTAACTTGTCTGTTTCTGGGCCTCTGTGTTTTGTTTTATGTGCATGTTCCCTCTGCATGCAAGATGGTGAATGTTTTTAATTAAGCAATTTTGATACCTATTATTTTGTTATTTATATTAAAATGAGCAAGTGGAATATTTCCTTAAAAGGCAACTAAATCTCTTTTTTGCCTCCCTATGGCCCTTAATTGTTAATTCTTTGTGGACCAGTGTTGCTTAACAAAAAGGGGGTTTGGGAGTCATCTTTCCTTCAGCTGGCTCACATTTTTTAAGACATACTTTTTTAGCCAGAGGGGTCTTAGCAAACATACAATCCCCCTTCTCATTTCATGGAGATGGAGACTCAGTTCAGGTCAGACTCACTTACTTTCTCAGGGTCACACCACTAGGTCTAGGGCCCCTGGTCTCCAGGTTGGTGTTCTTTCTTCTACATTAAGTGGCAAGGTTTGTTCCTCTGTTAATCAGCAGCTTCTTCTAGAAAGAGAGTTTTCTATTCTTTCAATAAATACCTATCTGTTAGGAGGCCTTTGGCTGCAAGGAATAAGCCTGACTTAAACTGACTCAAACATTAAGGAAATGCAGCTCAAGTTATAAGAAATCCATGTCAACTGCTTCAAGAGCTCAGGGATGTTGTTCTAGTTTGCTAATGCTGCCAGAATGCAGAAAACCCGAGATGGATTGGCTTTTATAAAAGGGGGTTTATTTGATTACACCATTACAGTCTCAAGGCCATAAAGTGTCCAAATTGGATATCGTCACTGGAGGATGACCAATGATGTCTGGAAAATGTCTGTTAGCCGAGAAGACACGTGGCTGGCATCTGCTCCAAACTTCTGGTTTCAAAATGGCTTTCTCCCAGGACATTCCTCTCCAGGCTGAAGTTCCTCAAAAATGTCACTCTTAGTTGCACTTGGGATATTTGTCCTTTCTCAGCTTCTCTGGAGTGAGAGTCTGATTTCAACAGCCATCTTCAAACTGTCTCTCATCTGCTTTCTTCAAAGTGTCCCTCTTGGCTGTAGCTCCTCTTCAAAATGACACTCACAGCTGCACTGAGTTCCCTCTGCCCCTCAGCTCATTTATATGACTCCAATGATCAAGGCCCACCCTGAATGGGTGGGGCCACGCCTCCATGGAAATATCTCATCAGAGTTATCACCTACAGTTGGGTGGGGCACATTTCCATGCAAACAACCTAATCCAAACTTTCCAACTTAATCCCCACTAATATGTCTGCCCCACAAGATTGCATCAAAGAATATGGCTTTTTCTGGGGGACATAATACATTCAAACAGGCACATTCTACCCTCTGGACCCCAGAAAAACACATTCTTTCCAAATACAAAATACATTCATCCCATCACAATATCACAAAAACTTAAATCATTTCAGTAACAATAGTTAAATACAAGATCCCATCAAAATCAATCATAGGCGTGGTCAGTCCTAAGGCATAATTTTCCTTTAGCTGTGGATCTGTGAATTTAGAACAAGTTATGTGCTTCTAATATACATAGGATGGACATTCATAGGATAAACATTCCCATTCCCATAAGGAGAAACTGAAAGGAAAACAGGGTTCACAGGACCAAAACAGTTCCTAAAACCTGCAGGACAAACTCCATTAGATTTCAAAGTCTGAGAGTCATTAACAGAATGACTTTGCATCCTTGGGGCTTGAGAGAGCAGGAGTCTAACCCATCCTAAGGGCCTCTGCGGTAGTCCTTTCCTCTTCAAACACTTGGGTAAGTGTTCCAACATATCCACACACTGGGGAGACCACCTTTTTGGCCCCGCCCTCTTCAAACATCGGGGAAGCACCCGGATTCCCTTCTCCAGGGCACATGCTCAACCCCTTCAGAACAGTGGGATGGCAGCCAGGCTCTCCCCAATTCCCTGGGAATGTGCTCCACCCTCTTTGGGGCTTGGGGTGACAGAACATTTCCTTAGCATTGAGGCGGAAGGCCCGCCCTCGACCTCCAGGGCAAACTCTCCCTTTCCATGCATGTGGGGCACTCTGCTCTCCCAGCCTGAGACCACTTGACTCCAGACCTCAACCTCCATGGCTCTGTCTTTGAAGAAATTTTTCCTTCAATTTGTTCCTTGTCTGTCTCCTCCAGTCCAGACCAGCAGCATCTCTGTCTATAAAGATCTCACAAAAATTCTGTTGGCTTCACATGAAGCACACAGGAGTGAAAGCAATGAGACAACAGGACTTTCCACAAATCCTTTCTGCTTAACTCCTTTTCCAATCTTGGCTTGTGCTGAAATGGCGCCTGGGTTCCATGTTTGGTTACATCCTCATGTTGGGCTGTAGCTTCTGTGATTCCACCTCCTGGAAACCTATAATTTTCCAAGCCATCAGCCTCTGGTTTCTTTGAACCCAAGAGTTCAGTTCTAAGTTTTATCTCTCTGCTTGCATTTTACTATAAGCTGCAGGGAGAAGCCAGGGTACATCCTCCACGTGTAGTCTGGAGATCTCCTCAGCTAAGTATTCCAGGTTGTCACTTTCAAATTATTCCTTCCATCTGACACCAGGACTCAATTTTGCCAAATTCTCTGCTGCTTTAAAACAAGGATCGCCTTCTTTCCAGTTGGCAATGACACGTTCATCATTTCTGCTCAAGGCCTCATCAGAAGTATCTTTAGAGTCCATATTTCCACAAACATTCTCTTCAAAGCAGGTTAGGCCTTTTCTATCAAGCTCCTCACAATTCTTCCAGAATCTTCCCCTTATCCATTTAAAAAGCCATTCCAACATGTTTGGTATTTGAAACTCAGCAGCACCAGCACCCCACTTCCCTGGTACCAAAATCTGTTCTAGTTTGCTAATGCCCCCAAGACCATATTCTATCCCTCCCTCCACTTCGCCCTCCCTGGTACTTAGTGGTCTCAGGCTGGCTGCCCTCAAATTTTTACCTAGCTGCCAGCAGTGTCTGCAGCAAAATGCTCCCTTTTTCATGTCCAGAAGAAGAGAGAGATCTTCTCTCCCAAACATGGTACATAAAAGCCATTCTTTTCTGCCTAATTGAATCTATTTAGGACAGTGTCCCCTTTCTGCCCCTTAACAAAAAACCACCAGGGAGATGCTATGCCCTGAGTGGCTTAGACCCATCAGGATCCACCTCTGAATATACGGAAAAAGTGGATTCCTGAATAAAATCAGAGTTGTGATAGGAAGGAGGAAGGGAAACGGATATTGGGTATATCACCTTTTCAGTGCACAACTCAAATGGCACCATTCATGTTGTATTCTATTTGCCGAGTCAACTAAAACACTGCAATTTATGTATTGGAGAGAACTCAGAGGTTACTATGGATTCAAGATCAAGAAGTCCTTGCCTCATGCTTAGCATTGCACTGCGACCCCGAGCAAAGATAGCATTACAAAATACATGGCTTCCTTGCTGTTATAATCTTAAGCCAAACTCTTGGGTCTGGGAAGGGGATGGATGGGTAATGTTTGCCTGGCCTCCTTCTTCTTTCTAGTTAATACTAACTACCTCCCTTCTTCCTGTAATTATTTTTGGAGGAAGATGAAAATTCTTCTCTTCTCTCTATTTTTATAGTTTCTCATACATGCCCACACAGGCCCTTTCTATTTTAAAGATTTGCCTTTAATCACCCCACCATAAAGGATTAGGAAATCTTCAACAGTTATTCGAGTAGCTAGCTGTGACAATTTAAAGATATGGCTGCATTGTTAATTTTCTTGCCGTGTGGTAGGAACAAGTTGAAAGCAAAGTAGTTATTTTAGGTTATTTGTTTTTTCTTACTCCTTTGTTTTGATTTTGTTTGAAATGTTTTTTTTTTATATTGTTTGTTTTTAAAATTTTTGATAAATTTTTAAAAATTTTAAAAAATGAAAATATGGCTGCATATTTGACCAGAACTCCCTATACCTATCTCATACCCTTGAATCTGGGTGGGCTTGTGACTGCTCTGACAAATAGGAAGTGGTGAAAAGTGATGTTATATATGTTTCAAGGATAGGTTGTAAAAGCCCACGCAGCTTCCATTTGGTTTGCTGGAACATTGGCTCTTGGAACTCTGAGCTACCACATAAGAAGTCCAACTACATAACCATATGGAGAGGTCAAATATGGGAGCCCTAGTTGATGAACTATCTCATTAACTGGATGAGATAGCTCAGCTGGCTGAGCCCAACCTTTGAGTCATCCCAGTCTAGATACCAGGCATGTTTATGAGCAAACCTCCAGATAATTATAGCTGTTTGATTCTTCCCGAATGAGATAACCCCCACCCCCAGCACTGTGGAACACAGACAAACCATCCCTACCACTCCCTCCCTGAATTCCTGACCCACAGAGTCCATGAGCGTAATAAAATGGTTGTTGCTTTATGCCACTAAATTTTGTGTTGTTTGTTACACAGCAACAGAAGACTGGAATTCTAGTCCTGGGCTATGCCAAAGACAGCCAGGCCAGTCTGCTTTTCTCTCAGTGCCTCTTCTAACCCTTGTCTTGGATGATCTCACTAAAATCCTATGTACCTTCATTCTCTGTATTTCCTTAGTCCAACTGAGTGGCTTTGGAGGTTCTACAAGTTGCAGCACCTACTTCTACTATTGTGCAGTGTCGGAAATAAAGCGGTACCTGTAAGGGAATAAACGCTCACTCGGTTCTGGAGGAGAAAAGAATTTATTTACGATCTTGCAAAATAGGGCGTCCAGCCAAACACGTGGAAGGCTGGTGCGCCAGAGGAAGAGAATGGCGATCTTTAAATCTCCTACTCCTAATTCACAAGTCCCTCCCCTGTTTCCCCATTGACTGGGTACTACAGAGGTTACAGCCTATCCGAGAACACTAACTAATTCATCTTTTGAGATTTTAATTTGTACAGCCAATCCCAGAGAGCCAACTAGCTCATTATTGAGATTTTGAACTGATCAGCCAATCCCAGAGAGCCAACTAGCTCATTATTGAGATTTTGAACTGATCAGACTATCCCCCCCAAATTTTTTTTTTTTTTTTTTTTGCTGTGAGTTCCCACCTCTGATTTTACCTCATATCCCTTTACATTCCAGTAACTATGGTTACTTTTCCATATAAGGAGCAGGCAGATTCTCTCTTCTCTTTGTCTAGGGCTTGTTTACACTGGTTTTGCCTCCATTTCCCTTATTCCATGCTGTCTCTATTTGAAAACTAAACTTATTCCTTTCTTACATGCAGGACCACTCTCATCAGGCTACTCAGAGAGCAGTTGGAGAAACTTTTTGGAGAAAAGTTTATCAACACTGAGGATTGGCCCAACTACAAATCTATAATCTGCAACCTCTGCTAGGCCTTTGGCAATCCTTTCACAATTGCTTGGAATCCTTGGTGATTCTTTTACATGTTGCTCCAGTTTGCTATGTTGCCAGAATGCAAAATACCCAAAATAGGTTGGCTTTTACAATGGGGGTTTATTAGTTCATAAATTTACAGTTCTGAGACCATGAAAATTTCCAGACTAAGGCATCAACAAGAGGATAACTTTACTGAAGAAAGGCCAGTGATGTCCGGAACACCTCTGTCAGCTGGAAGGCACACGGCTGGCATCTGCTGGTCCTTCACTCCCAGGCTGCATTGCTTTCAGCTTCTCTGCATCCTTGTATTTCTCCTAGGGCATTTCTCTCTAAGTGTCTGGGGGTCCTCTCTTAGCTTCTCCAGGGCAAACTCGGTTTTCACCTCTTAGTTTCTCTCCTGGTTCTGGTTTCAAAGGCTGTCTCCAAAATGTCTCTGGGTATTTTCTCTCTAAGAATCTCTCTGAGCTCTCTTCAAAATATCTCTGCCTTTTATCCTCTCACAGAGGATGCCAGCAAACTAATTAAGACCCACCTTGAATGGGCAGTGTTGCATCTCCATGGAAACAACCTAATCCAAAGATCCCACCCACAATAAGTCTGCACCCACAAGATTGAATTAAAAGAATATGGCTTTTCTGGGATACATAATAGATTCAAACCAGCACACATATAATGGTCAACTGCTTCTCCCATTCACCATAATGGCCATTCCATACCTTCTTTGGTGTCTTCAAGCCCCCTACCACCACCTTCACCCCCTCTTTCTCAGCAAATAACTTTGACTCCTTCACCAAGAAAATCAGGGTGATCAGATACAAATGACTTCAAGTTTCTTACTCAACATCTGACAATGGATTGCATATGCACCCCCTCACCTCCTACCTTCAGCTCTGAGGGAGAGGTGTGCCACACCCAGTTCAGAGCCAACTGTCCACCAGGGTTCTGTCCTCATCTTTTCAGGATCTTGTTGAAAGAACTGCTACTTCAAATAGAAAGAAGAGAGCTTTATTAAAAGTAGAAAGATTTGTGAGTTGGGCAACACCAAGTATAAGCAGGTGTTCCACAATGTTCAAGGGCCATTAGGAATGTACAGTCCCCCAAAAAAGAGAAATTGCCAATGTCAGGTGAATTCTGTTCTAATGGCTTATGGAGCATCAAGGCAATAGGGAACTTGGTTTCTTTGTCATCTTGTTTCATATAAATTTTAAATCTCGTTCTTGAAGCTGTGCATAGCTGAAATCTGATTGGGTCAGTCTATCTTGTGCACCTCCTTTGCAGGGAACCATTTTGTAACCCAGGGCCTGAAAGTCAATTTAGAGTTCTTTTCACAATCTCTACTTGCTTCATCAGGTATTGCCTCATTGTAATGCATACAACTTCTCCCACTCTACTGGCTTTTTACTCAAAGACAGCTAAACGTGCTGAAGACTTTCACTTAAAACAAAACAAAATCTTCTTTCCTTGATCGCCTCTGGCTACCAATCTCTGCTTCTCCTTTCCTATTGTATCACTCAGGGCTCTTGGTTGTAAGCAACTGTATCAGAATCTGGATATATTAAGTAAAGAAAGGGAATCTGTTAGAAGGAAACTGGAAGCTGATCAGCACATCTCACTATTGTAGTGACTGAGACTCAACCATCTCCCTCCTCTCATGTAACTTGTTCAGGATTCAGTGTCCCCGAATTGGCCAAGCCTAGGTCACACACCTGCTCTCTGGGTGCCCCAAGATGGGGAAAAGGGTGATGTGGCCCCTTTGGTTCTGTAGTAAAAAGCAATCACTTAATTTCTATTAAGATTTCTTGAAGTGGGGGTCTTCGCCAAGGGAGAAGGAGATGCTAGTAGAAACAGGATGGTGAGTGGTAGACAGCCAGGATGAGTGTCCACTACTACTTTATAACCAAGATTTCTAAAAGGAGTAGTAATTCATTAAAACATTTCTCTTTTCAACTTAGTCTTCAGTCAAATGTTATCAAGCGTCTGTCCCCCAACCCCAGGTCCTGAAATAGCTCAAGCAGAGGGTCATTCATAGTTTCCGGACTACCGCATTGAAAGACCTCTTTCTTGACTGCTTTTCTACAGCATTTAATCCCGTTGACTTCTTCCTCCACTGAAATCCGCCATCCCTAGGTTTCCCTGTTCTCTTCTCACTTTTTGGCCCCACCCATCCAATCTCCTTTGTCAGCTATTCTTCCTTTGCACGCTCTGTAAAAGTTGCTGTGTGTGAAGTTTCTTGTCATTGTCCCCGTATTCTCTTCCTCTTCTTCCCCTCCCTCTTCTCCTTCTGTTCCCTTGCCCCCTCTTTTAAATTTTCTCCCCTTAAATTTGGAGAGATCTTATTAATACTTTAACTTTGGATGGGTTTCACATGGAGCTTCTTAAATTATAAGGAAAATGGTGTGTACATCTGCATATTTTCTTTAGGAGAGAGCCGAGAGCTTTTATCAGAAGTTTAAATCATCAGCCATGTTGGTATCTTCTGAGTTCCAGGGCCATATGTCTACCTGCCTGTTTGACACCTACCTGAAATCTCCAAAATTGCCTCAAACCCACTAATGTAAAGAACTGAGATCATTGTCTCCCCTCCCAAAGCCTGCTCTCCATTCTATATTTCTTGTGCCCATGAATGGTACCAGCATCCTCCTACTCACCCAAATCAGAAAATTGAGCACCATCCCCAGACTCCTCCTTCTCCATCTCCCCTCATTTCCAATCACTTACCCAAGTCCTGTCCATTCTTCCTTCTTAACATGTCTCCTCAATGTTTTCAATGCATTTCCACTTACTTAATAGAGGATCTCCTTATTTCTCAACCAGACTGTTGAAATAACCTCCCTCACAATTTTTCTCTCCACCTTCAAACTCTCTCCTCTCCAACCCATTTCACACATTGCTATCAGAGTAATTTTTATAAAATGTAAAGCTGATAATGTCACTCCCCAGCTTAAAACTTTTTCATAACCTTGTGACTGACACTTTCTGGATCTAGTGTATGGGCAGATGAATAATAAAATAAAGACAAATATATATGTCTTTATTTTATATATTCTATATTCTATATATATATATATATATATATATATATATATATATATATATATAATTGGGGAGGATAAAGGGTATGGGATGTTTTGAGTGTTCTTTTTAATTTTTGTTTTTATTATTTTTATTTTTGCAGGGGAAGTGTAATGAAAATGTTCTAAAATTGATTGTGGTAATGAATGCACAACTATATGACAAAACTGTGAGCCACTGATTTTATACTCTGGATGGATTATATGATGTGTGAATATATCTCAATAAAATAAAATAAAATAAAATTCTCATGGGTCCCAGTAGCTTTCAGAATAAAGTATGAACATAAAAAGCCCTTCATGATCACCCAATAAATATTTATTGAGTGCCTAGTATGTACCAATCACTTTGCTAAATGCTGGGGCTGCAATAGTTAACAAGATGAACAGGTTCCCTGTCCTCAAGGAACTTATAGCCCACAGAGTGAAGCAAAAGAGAAGCACAAAGACTTAAAAAGTATTTGAGCTTGGGCGGGTCACAGCTTAATTTGGAAAACAAGGGGAAGCCTCAACCTTCCATGTCAACAGATATGGTTCCAGACATGGAACAAACAACTTTATGTGCATTATTTCATTTAAGCTTCACAACAACTCTTTGGAGATAGTACCATTATTGTTAGTCCCATCTTACAGATAAAGAACCTGAGGCATTGAAGGTTAAGTGAGTGTAAGAGTTGGGATCCCATCTTAACCCTCCAAGAGCTTGTCCTTCTCCTTTGCAGTACTCATTGCATTGTGGAACTCCTCCCAGCTCTGCAAACACGCCAGCCTGTTTTGGTCCAAGTCTTTGCTCATGCTGCTCTTTTTGCTTCAACTACCCATTTCCCCCAAAATCTTCCTGCTGAACACGCAGTCATCTTTTGAGATCCATTTCATGCATTCTGTCTTCCATGAAGACTCCTCCCTCAGGGAGAATTATCCGTTGCCCTCTTTGTGCATACACAGTATTTTATAAACACTCTGTCTCAGTCCCTACAGCACTTTGGGCTGCTTATCTAGTGGTCTCCTCCTAAGGAAATATAAGCCCAGGGGGTGATAACTGATTTGCCTCTGTAATCACAGTACCTTGTTCTGGGCCTGACATTCCAATGTTCAAAGAAAGGAGAACGGAAGAGAGGGGTGGGGCAAGGAGGGGAGAAGAGGAAAGGAAGAGGGGGGGAGGAAAATAAAAAGGAGGGAGAAAAGCAAAAGCAAGCGTAAAGACAGGCACTTCGATATCCAAAGAAGTCCTGCCCCCCTGTCAAAAGTTTACAATTTTTCTCATCACTGTAAAATTTAACCCGTACAACTCCAATGACACTCAATTTGAGGATCGTTCAACACTTAATAAAAACCTATTGAATGCTTCCCAACCTTCCTTGCCATTCCTTCCTCTCCTGTGCTTTTTCTCCCCTTCCTATCTAGTTCATCCTCTCTGCAGCTAACAATTCCTCCTCCCTTTTAGGGCCACAGACAGAAGATGAGTCAGAGAAGAAAATCAAACCTCAAGGAAGGGGAACTAAAGGGAACGCCTTGCACGTGGCAGAAAGCACTCTGGTAATCATGAAGAATAGAGAGAGCTGAGGGAGGTCCATCCTTCCTCTCAGAGATCAAAGGCCTGAAGGTGCCCTTTCTGCTTTCGGCTTCCTCAGATAAGCATCTGACGTGCCATAGCAGGGGCTGTTAGGATTGCAGGCACTGGTCTGGAATTTGCAAGATGCACATGAACCAGTTGAGAAGGTGCACTAGAATGGCTGCTGGGCTCATTTCCATTGGCCACCCTAATTCGATGTCTAATCCCAGGGCCTGCAGTTCCAGTTAGGTTCCAGACGGGGCTGCTGCAAGACTATGTGTAGGGGTGGATGGATGAGAAGAAGGGAGGACCAATTAACTCCGCTCAGGGGCAAAGCAAAACAAACCAGCAAACAAAACCTGAGAGGCAGTTTTTATGTGGCCCTGACAAAGGAAGGGGCACCTGTCAAAGGAGTGGTCAGCAGGCAGCTGTGCCAGGACCTGCTTCTACTCTATCCCTGCCAAGCATCACTTGTCCCCACCTGTCTGCTGCACACATCCTGGCTTTTTCCGAGCCACGTATGACATGTCCCAGCTGTGCAGGAACCCCCGGGGGTGGGGGTGGGGGGTGTATCTCTGGGTGATACTACCAAGCAGTCATTTGATTTTCCATCTGGGACCTGGACTGATGCAAGTCTAAACTAAGGATGGGAGTGTGGGGAAGGGCTCAGAGAGAGCAGAGGAGGGTATCAACTTTACCACATCATGTCTACTCTATCTCTTCCAACCAGGGCCCTGCAACCCCAACTGCTGGACTCAGACCATCCCAGGGCAGGTGAGGCTCTGAGGAGCATGAGCTAACCCAAGCTACTATGGCTTAGCACAGCCCTGGTAATGCTGGGAAGAAGGTAAAGTTTTCCTGTCCTCACCTCACCTCACGCTGCCTTTTCTAGGTTCCTTCAGCCTTTCAGTGGTATCTCCTCCCCCCAGGACCCCATTTCTCTCCCCCTGCTTGGATTTCTTCTAACAGAGAACGGAAACCTAATCCTCAATTCACACTGAGAAGTTAGTAATTCAGGGATTACAGCTCCCAGGAGCATAGGCATTTTGAATTTGGAAAGCAAATCTTGGTGGTGATGACATTGGAATGAGAGAAACTTGTAGTGGTCTGAAGATTTAAAATGACCACTTTTTCTTTACAGGCAGGCCCTGGGCTGGATAGAGACGGGTCCAGGCCAGGCAGGAGGCAACCATTTGAGCTGAGAACCAGGAACCCCTCAGGGAATGGTCCTCCCTGTGAAGGCTCATCCCTCAGGCCATGCTATCCAGTTCTTGGTACTGGGTGGATCCAAACCCTGGAGGTGGTGGCAAATGTCCTGGGATTTCTGAGGGTGCCCTCCGACAGACCCTGTCTGTGTTGGCACCCCAGATGCCCAGATGCTGTTTCCAAAGGGAAACAGAACAACCTCAGCTTCTCCTCCAGGTTCTTTCCCTCCCCTTCTTACTCTATCATGGGGCTCACTTGTTAGAGTTCAGATTCGTGAATCAGATGACGTTCCCAGAAAAGGAACCTAGTAGGTGGTGGATGGAGGGGGTGGGGAGAAAGCTGTTTGCTTCCTTTTTTCTAGTCAGCGAGTTTCCTTTGGGACTCTAGATATGTGGTGACATTCATTTTCACACATCAGCATGTGGCAGCTGCAGCCTCTGACGGTTCTGCTACTTTTAGGTAAGTCAGAGTCACCCTGACTGGGAGAGGGGCTCGAGGTGCCCTAGGCTCGGTGGAGACCTCTTTTCAGGCAGGGATGGGACCCCCATCAAGGAATGGGGTCCCCTCACCACATCTGTGGCCCTCGATTTAGCTCCTAGGACAAGCCAGCTGGGGGCTAGAGAGATAAGGGGAACTCTGGCTCTAATTTGGCCCTAATCAGGAGGCAAAAAGGGACTGTAAGGCCTCAGTTAGCTACTTCACCCTTCTGTGTTTCAGCTTCCCCATGTGTAAATTGAGGAATGTGGAATAGGCAGTCCCTAGAGTCTGGCTCTTCCATCCTGGCATTCCAGGGTTCCCCTCTATGATTTTTTTATTTCTATCCTTTTCCAGGGTATAAATTTTACCTTGGATTGAGCTTGTTTCTGTGGCCTGGTTAGGGAACTCAACCTGTAACCTTTAATTTACAAGTTTGAACAGGGAGCAAGGAGTAAGGCAACGGTGTTGAAAACAGGGAGTTGGGTGGACAGTGAGGCAGGAGGCATGAGACTTGGAGACCAGAGGGCAGCAGGAGAGCTATTCACTACAAATGTATTGATTCTTAGGAACACTGAGCTCCCAGGACAGGGGTGGGCAGGGTTGTTTAAACTCATTCCACACTCCAGTCATCCTAGTCTCTGTTCTGGCTCAATGTCTGATTCACTCTTTTTTTCTTACAGTTTCAGCTGCTCTGCAGGATGGTGAGTTTGCTTCATGATTTTGGGTTGATCAAGTGAAGGACAGAAGTTTGCAACAGCTGTGAAATGTTGAGAAATGCCTGGTGGGAGCAAAACTGCTGATTTAGGGTTGGCAGGGGCAGTTCCCCAATGTGGCAGGGCTTGTCCCTCTGCTTGCCTGGTCAGTTTTCCTCACAGTCTAGAATAGGCAAAAAAGAATAGAGCCAAGTGCCTCCAAGCTTCCACAATGCCCTAAGACTGCGGGTTTGCAATGGACTCCCTTTGGCTTTGAGCCTCCTGGGAATGTAGGGCCTGCTCATCCCTTCACTCTCACCCCACATTCTCTTGCCTCCTCAGCAGATCTCCCAAAGGCTGTGGTGTTCCTAGACCCTCCATGGGACAGAGTGCTCAGTGAAGACAATGTGACTCTGAGGTGCCGGGGGACCCACCCTTCTGAGGACAATTCCACACAGTGGTGGTTCAACGGGAGCCTCATCTCAAATCAGGAGCCCAGCTACTTCATTGCATCTGCCAGAGCTGAGGACAGTGGAGAATACAGGTGCCAGACAAACCTCTCCTCACGCAGTGACCCAGTGCATCTGAAAGTCCACCGTGGTGAGTTGAAGTGGAAGAGGGAAATCACCAAGAAAGGGTGGGAGCAAGAGGCTCTGAAGGACTTGGGAAAAACTAGAACATTTTCTTGGGGGTTAAAACCAAATGAGATGATCTGTGGTCCCCAGTAATGATATCAGAGTCTTGGTCCTGGTTGTAAGTAGTCTCAGGCAAAATTTCAAAGCCTGGTAGATAATAGATACAGGCTGTCGTTTTGCACAAGTCGAAGAATCACCATTCACATAGAATGCATGAAATAGATGCTTGAAAATTTTTTACTGAATAAATTAACGAATTTATTTTTAGAACCTCAATCTTCTTCTCAAACTCGCATATAAAGTCCTAAGCTCCCAAACCATCCCTAATCATCTAGTATCATTTATATTTATACATGCTCATCAATGCCACACTGAAATTGTCACTTACACTTCAGTGTAAATTTAGCAATGGGACCTCTCCCTATGGAGGTATACACATGTTCAGCCTGCACACTAATCATGGAATGAAAGTCTTTGTGCACTGTTAAAGAGTCCAGACATGAGGAGGAGGTAGGAGAATTATTTTTGAGGCAAGGTTCTTTCCTGGAATCCCTGGGATCACACCACATAGGTTGGCACCTACATTGTCACTTTGAGAGCCTGACTCTACTTCCATGGCTGCTCTATTTACATAATGTATATGGGTGGAACAAGCCTGGAGGGGAGGGAGGACCTAACAGAAGTGGACCTGCATGAAGTTCCATGGAATTGGGCCTCCGAGGCTGATCTTTATGGCTCCTTTGCCTCTGACTCTACCACCCAGCTGACAGTCCTCACACTCCAGAGCTACGAAAAGAAATGTCTATGTTCTTGTTAGGTGAGAGATGACCCCCTAATTCCATATGAAATGGGGAATTACCATCAGGAAGCAATGGAAAAATGAAGCCTTGGAGTTATTAGTTTGCCTTAAATTTTGCTCTAGGAATTGGTTTTAGAAGTCTAGTCAATGAGAACTATGTTAAACTACGACTGTGAGTATTAACTTTGCCAGGCAAAGCCCTGATCATCCTTTAGTACCCATTTCACTTATTGCCAGCTCTGAGAAGACTTCTTTACTTTCTTCAGGCACAATTCCTTTCTTCCCTTCTCTTTGGCTCTGCCATCCTTTGTTCTTAGCCTGTACTGTAATTATTTCTGAGTATGTGTGTTTCTATGTCTAGACTAGAGATTCTTTGAGGTTAGGGACCATGTGCGTTAGTCATCTGGGTGTCCCCGGTTTGCACAATGCCTGGCACATAGAGGGTACTCAACAAAATATTTGTTGAATGAATGTGTATGTGGACATTCACTGAGCCCATGGCAAGACAGATTGGAAGAAGAATGTTCACCCCAAAGCCCCCAGACTATACGGCAACCAGAATCTTATGCCATTGAAATGATTCATCTCTCTGCTAAAAAAGCAAGTGAATATATAGACACGTGACTCTTTTTGATAAATGGTGTATCTTAAGTAATAAAGATTACCTTCTGTGTGGCAAATTTTCCTAACAGAATTTTCACCAAAACAAAACCCCTATTTTGTACTGTAAAGCTTTTTGTTTTGTTCTTATTACAAAAGTCATTCATGCTTAATTTCAAAAATACATAAAAGTGAAAGGGAGAAAAAGAAAATAACCTGTAGTCTCACCCTCCAGAGAAAAACCTTGTTAATATTTAAATGCATATCCTTCCATTTTTGTTCTGTGCATATAAACCTTTTGTATTCTGCCTTTTTAACTTAATGTTGTCTCATGCATTTTTTTTCATTCCATTATAATATTTATCTGCAATATCATTTTTAATTATTCAGGTCCCCTTCTGTCCATGACTTCACGTTCTTTCTGTGTTACAGTGAAGTCTGATAGCTTGGCGAGACAGTTGTGGAAAACAGTCCCTGGTGATGTAACGATTTTCCCCCTTGACAGTCATGTCCAGTCATGTTCAGTAATGAAGAGGGACTCAACGAGGCCCTGTGGCCATTTAGAGACCACCAGTCATCCATGAGCACTGCCAGTCACGTCTTTCTTTCCCTTCCGTATTTTTACTTTGAGTCCTCCTGCATGATTTCTGCAGCCACTCCTGTGGCCACCCCGTCACCTTATTCCTGACCAGTTGCAAGAGTCTTCGTTCCATATTCCTACTACTCTCCTCTCCCTTCCAAAATCTCCCTTTCCTCTAATAGGGCTAATAATTTTCAAAAGTAATTTTTGTTACATCCCAGAGGAGGAGACTAACATGTAGAAGGAGGTTCTAACCCAGGGGACCCGCAGCTTATCTCACAGAAAACAGGTGCCCCATAAACTAAGGAATGAAGGCTGTTCAAAGCTGTTCAAGGCTGTTCCAGCCACAGCCGTGCCTCAAAGGCGGGTAAGGCAAGGTCAGATATATCCATAAAATAAACAACCCAAAAGGCCTGCTCTCCCCAGTTAGATAATGCAGCTGCTTTCCTAAAAAGAATATTGTCTCAGAATTCTACCAACCAATCAGCCCAAAACTAGATAAGCACTCACCCAATCGAGGCACAGAACATCACAGCAGACACCCTACCCAACGTGGGTTCCTTTTTTCGTTAAAAAATTCCGCTCTCAGATAGAGAGCGGGAGCCGTTATCTTTTTTCTTCTTTTCTGCTGGCTCCCACCTGCTTTCTTCCTCTAATAAATCTTAAACTTTATACTCAAACTTTGACTCACTGCATTGTGTGAATTCTTGAATGGCTCCCAACCTAACAATTTTTACTCTTTGGTCTAGAACTTACTGTAGCTCCTTATTACCTGCCATAGGTAATCTAATACAGGCACTTTAGGATCCTGCAGATACCCCCCACCTTGCTTCTCACCTACCCCATTGCCTACTCACCTGCTCTAACCTAGCTAGCCTGCTGACCAGATTCCAAACACATTTACTTTATTTGTCCTTTCTGCCCTCGCAAATATCATCACCCCCAGAGAGAACACCTACTTCTCTCCATTTTGTGAGTTCAAGCCTCTCTTTGCCCTCAGTACCCAGATTAAACTTTGCCACCCCCATGGAAACTTCCATGATCATGTCCATTCTTTTCTAATAATCTGTGATCCCTCAACACTTCTCTTGTTTCTCTGAGTCTATTTTCTGTGCCTTATATTTTGATCATATGTGTGCCTTTCCCTCTTCCCCGTTAGACAAAAAGTCATGTTACTCAAGTCCTCTCACAGGGCCCACATGGCTTTTTCCCAAAAGGAGCCAGGTAGGGATATCTGCCAGTCTGGCTCTCCTTTATGTCCCCAGACCTGGGGGGTGAGCGTCTCCTTCACCAAAGCTCTACGCTGAGGCTCATGCCCTCTGCATCTTTCAGGCTGGCTGCAGCTCCAGTCCCATCGGTGGGTATACCGGGAAGGCGACCGCATCCAGCTGAGGTGCCACACCTGGAGGAACCAACAGTTACATAAGGTCACATATTTAAAAGATGGCAAAGGCATGATGTTTTTCCATCAGAATACTGACTTCTACATCTCAAAGGCAGCCCACAATCACAGCGGTTCCTACTTCTGCAGGGGGCTTATCGGGAAAAACAACGTGTCATCAGAGAGTGTGAACCTCCTCGTCCAAGGTGAGCGATGTGCAGCCCCAGGGGACCCTGTGTATGGAGGCCTGCTGTGAAACCCATTTTCTGTAGTCTCATCCTGCAGGGTCACAGCTTCTCTAGTACAGTGTTCCTGGGCCTCCTGACTTCACAGAACTCCTTTCTGTAACCAGGACCACAAGATATAAATAGTAGGCAATTTACATGTAGTAAGACAGCAAAATAGATAAACGCCTTTTGAGATTTTAACAAAACACTGCCATACTTTGTATAAAATATAATTTCATTACACTTTAAATTGGATGTAAATGCTCTTAAATGGTTCAGGAAAGAGACAGCAAATTATGAATTAAATGGGGCAAAACAATTAGTGAACCTGGGTAAAGGATTCTTTGTACTATTCTGGTAACTTTTTTGTAAGTTGAATTTATACCAAAATAATTTGTTTTTAATTGAGAGTAAAAAGTCCACTCTAATGCTACCAGTTTATAGGCAACAACAAGGAATGACATTAAAATAACAGTATCAATATTAAGGGCTATAAGGTTGAGAATGAACAAATTCTACTTCTTTCTCTTTTGTGTTATTATTTACTGAGTCTCATTCAGCAAAGAAATACATCAATTTTCTGCCTATGAGTAGCAAACTTCAAGGAGTCACTTTTTTTCGATTTCATTTAGCGACAATGAACAACATGGTGACAATGAACAAAGAAGGATTATATTTTGAAACAAAGAGAAAGTTGTTGAATTAAGAAATAATGTTCTCATGCTGTTTTGAATTAATTAAATTGGATTTTTAATTTTGGGTCCAGGTGGAGGTCAGGTTCAACACAATGGGACACAGAACCCATAACATGTGAGAAAAGTCTGTTACACAAAGGTCCCAAAGAGAGAGGGGTGCCATGAGGGGTCGATGGGGAGCTCGTTCGGCTAGGGTGGCCTCACCCAGCAGGCGGGAAACACACCAGCAGAGCGAGAGGGACCTGTGGGCTTGTGCTTTTATTGTTGTCCAGGTTTGAAAGTTAGTAGATTTCCCATGGAAGTCAGGGCTGTGTTAGTTCACTTTAGCAAATGCACACAAAGCAAACACATGTGAAAAGGGAAAGGGTATGGGGACCCGAGGGCAGTGGTGATATCACTAGTTAGCTTATCGTTTGGGACCAGCTGCAGATTCTGGGTGAGGCCTATAGGTGGTGGCTGCAGTTATGAGTTTGAGTTCTGGGGAGTGGAGGCCCCAGGGCTGGAAAGCTGTTTGGTAACTAGGCCAAAGGTCGGCATTGAGGCAAATGGCTCAGCCAAATTAAGAGAGACATTGACAGCACACACACGCGCGAATGTTGATACTTATGACACATGCCAACTTAAACTTTGACAACTTTTATAATTTCACACAAACCCAGCTTTAATGCCTCCACCAAACAAGAGCAAGCTTTTACTGAATGTTATATGAGCTGTGCTCTGCTTAGGTAGCATTAGGGTCAGGAGTCTGTGGAGAACTGGGGGAAGCAAAGGCTTTTCCCAGATTCCCCACGATGCCCTAGAACCTGTCTTTTGTCAGGTGTCAGGAGGCTCAACCACTGGGGGAACTCACTGTTTATTCCAAATTGCTGCCTTATCCCCTGTCATTTTTTTTCATCCCTCTGCCTCTCCTAATAGCTCCAGCAGTTCCAACCACTCCAGCAGTTCCAACCACTTCACAATTCTTTCCACCTTGGCACCAAATTGCTTTCTGCCTGTTGATGGGACTCCTGTTTGCAGTGGACACAGGCCTGTATTTCTCCA
Source organism: Choloepus didactylus (assembly GCF_015220235.1). Taxonomy (NCBI): domain Eukaryota; kingdom Metazoa; phylum Chordata; class Mammalia; order Pilosa; family Megalonychidae; genus Choloepus; species Choloepus didactylus. The sequence continues at coordinate 103,418,981 of NC_051308.1, forward strand.
TGCAGAGGGAATTCCGAAGCTTAATGGGGGGACTGAAGAATCACCAAATCAAATGGAGCCGGGACCTTCAGGACAAATGAGCCTTCATCCCACAAGGTAACAGGAACAGTGGCAGCAGCATCTCCTAGCCTTGCTCTGGATGCACAACCCCATCAGCCCCAAGAGTCATCTTTGTGAGCAGCAAGAGAAATACACCTGAGAGCATGGGCTGAGGGCTCTTCACCAAACCCTGTATTTTCTCTTGGTCGCCAATGAAGAGGAAGGGCCTGTGATTTTCAGGTGCAAACAGTGATGCCCCAGTGAGTAACTGCAGTCCCCAAAATTGAAGTCTCAGAGCTACACAGATATGTCCTTTATCCCAACCATTCTCTCACTGGAAAGCAACAATGCAGGCTGAAGATAGTGACCTTTTAAATGTATAAATATTGTTCCTAAATAAGTGAATAAGTAGATAAGTAAATTAATGGTCGAGGCAGGGCCGGATAGCCAGTTGGACTGCATCTGTGGCTCCAAGGCTGGATGTTTTCAGGGTATCCAAAACTCCTTCTGGGCATAGCATAGGGACTGCTGTAGATCTATGGGAGACAGCAGAGCCAATGTAGAGGATGACTGAGAAAGGGTAGGGTCATCAAAGACAGACCAGGGGAGCCCCCCACCAAGGTAAGGCTGCCTTCCTAGACCATGAGCCATAGTTGAGGTGACAGGAAATCACAGTGGTGAGATAGAATCAAATTTTTCAGGGAAGTTTCTGTCAGAATAGGAATGGTCTGTGTGTATATAATGATGAATTCTCTTAATGTTGTGAGTAGAAAAACAGTCCTAGGAAGGGAACCAGGTATTAGGGGGGGATTTGGAAAAGAAAGCACAGAACAAACCCATAGGAACAAGAGCAGTGTTGTTTCCCAAGTTAAGCTAGTGAACAGAGCTATCTCAGTGTCTGAATTGAGAAAGCATAACAAGAGTCAACCACAATTGCACAGGAAGGAATGGATAAGGTGTGAAGATGTTTTTAGGCCAGGGTAGAAAAAATTATAGAGAGGAGGGGCAGAGATTATAAAACCAGCTTTTCTGCTTCAGCATCTAATTTGGGTTTAGCATTGCTCCCTTCATTCATTAAACAAATGTTCAACAACCAATACTAAATGTACCAAATTCTACTGAATTAAATTATGAAGCTTTGAAATCCCTCAGCATGTCAGTAACAGTGGGGTGGAGTTGGGGAATGCTGTCATTGCTCTGGAAGAAAACTTATAGCTATTGCTTTCTGTTTTATAAGCTTTATACATGTCTTGATTCCAATAAAGTGTTTTACAAGATCTTGCATGCTACTCTTAGAAGACAGAGAAACCACGGTGATAAATCATGAATCATAAAATTCGTTTTTTCTTCCCAGCGCCCAAAACTCTGTCAGAGATTTGTTTGGGTTGATAAGAAACCCCTCTCCTCTCAGCAACCATCTCACTACAACTAGTATGAATTAGTCAGCTTGCTTCCCAAATTTTCCTGAGACAACTGAGTGAAGGGAGAATTTTCATGGGTGATAAGGAATAGGAGGTAGTTTTAGAGCATAGGGTGGGTAGGAGTAGGAACAGTCAGGCAGGAGGTAGGTGCCTGGGCAAAGGTTTAGGGCCAGCCTCATTATGTCAAATATGAGTTACACACCAAGATGATTCAAGCTTGGCCTATGAATATTGGATGAGATTCAGGTATGAGACAGTGCATTTAGAAACCTTGGACATTCGACTCACATTTACTTAGTACCTACAGTGTGCCAAGCTTGAGTTTAAGTGTTGAGGATATTAAGATGGACAACACAGGGTCATTCCTCAAGGAGCTTTCATTTTAGTGAGAAAAACAGGTAAATGGGGGGGGGGGGGTGAAGGAAAGAAAGGGCTGCAGAGAAGTGACTTAATTCTTAATGTGGTCACAGAGGATGAGTAGGAATTAGCTGGGCAAAGAAGATGAGAAAAGGTGAAGGTCCACGGGCAAAAATTCAAAAGCCATATTGTGAGTTGAAGAAAGCAGTTTGGCTCTGTTGGAGTCTAAAGAGTGAGAGAAGAGAGTTCAGGGGCAGGATCATGAAGGGCATTGCCTTCCAAGCTAAGGAGATTGTATCAGACCCCACAAGCCATTGAGGAATTTTAAGCAGTTCAAGTTTGTATTTTAGAGGGGCTCTCAGATAGATAGCTACGTAGAGAATGAACGGGAAAGGAGAGCTGAAAACAGGAAACCAGCTAGGCAGTTAAGTAATTATTGCACGAACTCAAGGGGATGTAATGAGGAGGTAAGACGGTGGCGGCGAGCCTGGAGAGGGTGATGCCTATTCCCAAGTTCTGGACATGGTGCTGTTTCACGAGTAAGGAAGTACAAAGGCAAGGCAGGCACAAGTTTGGCGGGGAAGAATTCATCTTTGGGTTATTTGTACTTCCTTTGGTCAGTAAATTTTCTTACAGCATCAGTTTCATGATAAAACTTTCATAGACAATAAATTGAAAATTTTATAACTAATTGTAAACCTAATCGCACAGATCAACTGCATCAAAAAGCTCTCGCCGGCCTTGGGCGGAGTAGGGAACTAATTAATCGCAGTACCCAACAACCCCGCCTTAAGCACCAAAGATGTTCAAAACTCGCAGTTTCGTCCCTGGGTGGGCTTGAACCACCAACCTCTCGGTTAACAGCCGAGCGCGCTAACCGATTGCGCCACAGAGACAGTCAAAGTAGACTGTCTCCACCAAGCCAATTCACTGAAGACCCAATTCGTAGCGTTCTCTTCCACCCCAAAACCTGTGGTTGCAAAACGTGTGACTGGACAGGGGTCTTTGGAGGCTGACAGGAGGACTGGTGGGCCGGTCACCTCTCCATGCATACGCGGAGGCCGGTAGCCCCGACCGAGGCAGGTCCTTTTCCCACGGCAGGACTCGGCTTCTACCTAGAATAACCTGATAAAAAAGGGACAGAAGAGGGTGAAAGTACAAAGGGGCTTTGGGGACTCCAAAATGGATGCCCTCTGTGGGTTCGGGAGTTCAGTTAGTTTTGTTCAGAGAAGTATGTCAATAATTTTTTTTTTTTTTTTTGCTGGTCTAGACAATTATTATGAGTATTAGCTCATAATACGCTTATTGTGCAAATTTAAAATACTGTTTCAAGTGTTCAGTCACATCTGGCAAAATGTAATATCTAAGTAAGGGAATTTCATGTAACAAAATTAATCTGCAACCCCAGTTGTTGTGAAAAGTTTCTAGCGTATTAGGCATCCAGATGGAACACAGAGTTCATAAATGACTGTCACTTAAGGACTTTCACACCGACAAATACTGCTTTAAATATCTGCAGGGCAGAGACGTTTATTCCGCTATCATCGTCAGTGCTGCCTCTAATAAGGTTGTGTTCTTCTCTCCTTCTTGAACCCCAGGGTCCTCAGATCTGGTTTAGTATAGTTCCTCTTCCTGTTAATGTGCAATTTAACAGCCACGACTTCCTGAGTCACGTTACCTCTGCCCCAGCCATAAGCAAAGCCGGCTACCACATCCGGTTCTTTGCTAGTACCCAGACACACGCAAGCAGCGGTTTTCTTTGTTGTCCAAGTTACAGGGCCCCTCGTATCCTCCACACAGAATCTCATTTTTCCTTTCTGCACCCAATTCTCTTATCGGAGGGTTCCAGATTAGGTTCCAGTCAGTTTTCCCTGATGTTCAGTGAACTGAGAAAACAAATACAGAAATACACATGTGCATAAATTATGTTTTTCTTTCAAAATGCTTGCCAAATGATCTTTAAGCATGTTTTTTATATTTTAAATTTTTGTTTTTAAATGTTCTTTCTTTTATAAAAGTAGGTTCAGGGTAAATGACAGTTGTAGTTGTGGTTGCTTTATTAATTTGCTAACTTGGCAAAATAAAAAGTTGCCAATCATATATTGGTCACCAAAAATTTGGGGGAAATTTTACTCATCTGTGAAGTTCATAGTTTGAAAACCACTGTTTTGATCTTCACCTCCTTTATTGGATTAACAACAGAAATAAAAAGTTATTATTTTCCCGCTTATTCTGAATAATACATACATTTCTTATGCTTTCCTGTACCTGCACACATGACAGCAATCCAATAGAAGGTAAGAGAAAAAAAATAGATAACACTGAGGCAAAAAGAAATTTTGCCTAATTGCAAACCTATCTGCGCAATTAAGTTTGCAATTAGAAAGAAAACTGTGGCAAAGGAAAAAAGTAGAAAATGAGGTGGTGAAGTAAATTCAAATATATGAGTAATCACAATAAACATAAGGTGACAAAACCTGCCAGTTAAAAGACAAAGTGGGTGTTTTAAATGAATTTTATTCTGTTTAGAACAGTGACATTAAAACATAAAGAAATAGATCCACTTAAAAGGTTAAAATGATTTTCATGTTATGTATATTTTACCACATTTAGAAATAATTAATTATAGAAAACAAAAACCACTAAAAAAACTACAATGAGATTCCACTACACATTTGTAAAAACGGCTAAAAAACAAATGAAACAAATAAAGAAATCTGACCATACCAAGTACTTGTGAGAATGTGGAGCATCTGGTGGGAATGCAAAATTGGTATAGCCACTTTGGAAAATGATTTGCAGTTTCTTGAAAAGTTAAAGATACGTTAGCCATAAGATTCAGCAACCTTACTACTTACTTACAGGTATTTGCACAAGAAGAAATGAAAGCATAGGTACATACACACACACAAACCTGTAGGCAAATATTTATAGCAGCTTTATTCATAGTTGCTAACACCTGGCAACAACCCAAAAGTGCTTCAACAGGTGATTATATATAAACTGAGGCACATATATACAATGGAACTCTACTCAGCAATACAAAGGAACAAATTAGTGATACATGCAAAACATCTCAAATGCACCATGCTAAACAAAAGAAGCCAAACTCATTTAGATCCTATATGATTCCATGTATAAGACATTCTGGAAAAGGTGAAACTACAGTGACAGAAAACAAATCAGTGGTTGCCAGTGCTGGGGGTAGAAGGAGGGATTGACTATAAAGAGGCACAGGGAAATTGGGGGTGGGGGTGTGATATAAATATTCTACTTTATAACTATGGTTACCCAACTATATGCATTCGTTAAAATTTCTTAAATTGTACACCAAAAATAATATTAACTTTTTAAAAACATAAAGAAACAGAAAGATTGGATGTAAAAGAATGGAAAATATATGCCATGAATATTCTAATAAAAACAAAGTTGGTATATAGCTGTATAAATAGCAGACAAAATAAAGTTTAAAAAACTAGGCGGGAGGCGGGGCAAGATGGCAGACTGGTGAGCTGTATGTTTTAGTTACTCCTCCAGGAAAGTAGGTAGAAAGCCAGGAACTGCGTGGACTGGACACCACAGAGCAATCTGACTTTGGGCATACTTCATACAACACTCATGAAAACGTGGAACTGCTGAGATCAGCGAAATCTGTAAGTTTTTGCGGACAGGGGACCCGCGCCCCTCCCTGCCAGGCTCAGTCCCGGGGGAGGAGGGGCTGTCAGCTCCTGGGAAGGAGAAGGGAGAACTGCAGTGGCTGCCCTTATCGGAAACTCATTCTACTGATTCAAACTCCAACCATAGATAGACTGAGACCAGACACCAGAGAATCTGAGAGCAGCCAGCCCAGCAGAGAGGAGACAGGCATAGAAAAAAAACAACACGAAGAACTCCAAAATAAAAGCGGAGGATTTTTGGAGTTCTGGTGAACATAGAAAGGGGAAGGGCCCTGAGGCGCATATGCAAATCCCGAAGAAAAGCTGATCTCTCTGCCCTGTGGACCTTTCCTTAATGGCCCTGGTTGCTTTGTCTCTTAGCATTTCAATAACCCATTAGATCTCTGAGGAGGGCCCGTTTTTTTTTTGTTTTTTTTTTTTTTTTAATCCTTTTTTCTTTTTCTAAAACAATTACTCTAAGAAGCCCAATACAGAAAGCTTCAAAGACTTGCTATTTGGGCAGGTCAAGTCAAGAGCAGAACTAGGAGAGCTCTGAGACAAAACGCAATAATCCAGTGCCTGAGAAAATTCACTAAACACCACAACTTCCCAAGAAAAGGGGGGTGTCCGCTCACAGCCATCATCCTGGTGGACAGGAAACACTCCTGCCCATCGCCAGCCCCATAGCCCAGAACCGCCCCAGACAACCCAGTGTGACGGAAGTGCTTCAAATAACAGGCACACACCACAAAACTGGGCGTGGACATTAGCCTTCCCTGCAACCTCAGCTGATTGTCCCAGAGTTGGGAAGGTAGAGCAGTGTGAATTAACAAAGCCCCATTCAGCCATCATTTCAGCAGACTGGGAGCCTCCCTACACAGCCCAGCAGCCCAGAACTGCCCTGAGGGGACGGCACTCACCTGTGACATAGCACAGTCATCCCTCAACAGAGGACCCGGGGTGCACGGCCTGGAAGAGGGGCCCACTTGCAAGTCTCAGGAGCCATACGCCAATACCAAGGACTTGTGGGTCAGTGGCAGAGACAAACTGTGGCAGGACTGAACTGAAGGATTAGACTATTGCAGCAGCTTTAAAACTCTAGGATCACCAGGGAGATTTGATAGTTAGAGCCACCCCCCCCCTCCCTGACTGCCCAGAAACACGCCCCATATACAGGGCAGGCAACACCAACTACACACGCAAGCTTGGTACACCAATTGGACCCCACAAGACTCACTCCCCCACTCACCAAAAAGGCTAAGCAGGGGAGAACTGGCTTGTGGAGAACAGGTGGCTCGTGGACGCCACCTGCTGGTTAGAGAAAGTGTACTCCACGAAGCCGTAGATCTGATAAATTAGAGATAAGGACTTCAATTGGTCTACAAATCCTAAAAGAACCCTATCAAGTTCAGCAAATGCCACGAGGCCAAAAACAACAGAAAATTATAAAACATATGAAAAAACCAGACGATATGGATAACCCAAGCCCAAGCACCCAAATCAAAAGACCAGAAGAGACACAGCACCTAGAGCAGCTACTCAAAGAACTAAAGATGAACAATGAGACCATAGTACGGGAGATAAAGGAAATCAAGAAGACCCTAGAAGAGCATAAAGAAGACATTGCAAGACTAAATAAAAAAATGGATGATCTTATGGAAATTAAAGAAACTGTTGACCAAATTAAAAAGATTCTGGACACTCATAGTACAAGACTAGAGGAAGTTGAACAACGAATCAGTGACCTCGAAGATGACAGAATGGAAAATGAAAGCATAAAAGAAAGAATGGGGAAAAAAATTGAAAAAATCGAAATGGACCTCAGGGATATGATAGATAATATGAAACGTCCAAATATAAGACTCACTGGTGTCCCAGAAGGGGAAGAAAAGGGTAAAGGTCTAGGAAGAGTATTCAAAGAAATTGTTGGGGAAAACTTCCCAAATCTTCTAAACAACATAAATACAGCAAATCATAAATGCTCAGTCGAACTCCAAATAGAATAAATCCAAATAAACCCACTCCGAGACATATACTGATCACACTATCAAACACAGAAGAGAAGGAGCAAGTTCTGAAAGCAGCAAGAGAAAAGCAATTCACCACATACAAAGGAAACAGCATAAGACTAAGTAGTGACTACTCAGCAGCCACCATGGAGGTGCAGAAGGCAGTGGCACGATATATTTAAAATTCTGAGTGAGAAAAATTTCCAGCCAAGAATACTTTATCCAGCAAAGCTCTCCTTCAAATTTGAGAGAGAGCTTAAATTTTTCACAGACAAACAAATGCTGAGAGAATTTGCTAACAAGAGACCTGCCCTACTGGAGATACTAAAGGGAGCCCTACAGACAGAGAAACAAAGAAAGGACAGAGAGACTTGGAGAAAGGTTCAGTACTAAAGAGATTCGGTATGGGTACAATAAAGGATATTAATAGACAGAGGGGAAAAATATGACAAACATAAACCAAAGGATAAGATGGCTGATTCAAGAAATGCCTTCACGGTTATAACGTTGAATGTAAATGGATTAAACTCCCCAATTAAAAGATATAGATTCGCAGAATGGATCAAAAAAAATGAACCATCAATATGCTGCATACAAGAGACTCATCTTAGACACAGGGACACAAAGAAACTGAAAGTGAAAGGATGGAAAAAAATATTTCATGCAAGCTACAGCCAAAAGAAAGCAGGTGTAGCAATATTAATCTCAGATAAAATAGACTTCAAATGCAGGGATGTTTTGAGAGACAAAGAAGGCCACTACGTACTAATGAAAGGGGCAATTCAGCAAGAAGAAATAACAATCGTAAATGTCTATGCACCCAACAAAGGTGCCACAAAATACATGAGAGAAACACTGGCAAAACTAAAGGAAGCAATCGATGTTTCCACAATAATTGTGGGAGACTTCAACACATCACTCTCTCCTATAGATAGATCAACCAGACAGAAGACCAATAAGGAAATTGAAAACCTAAACAATCTGATAAATGAATTAGATTTAACAGACATATACAGGACATTACATCCCAAATCACCAGGATACACATACTTTTCTAGTGCTCATGGAACTTTCTCCAGAATAGATCATATGCTGGGACATAAAACAAGCCTCAATAAATTTAAAAAGATTGAAATTATTCAAAGCACATTCTCTGACCACAATGGAATACAATTAGAAGTCAATAACCATCAGAGACTTAGAAAATTCACAAATACCTGGAGGTTAAACAACACACTCCTAAACAATCAGTGGGTTAAAGAAGAAATAGCAAGAGAAATTGCTAAATATATAGAGACGAATGAAAATGAGAACACAACATACCAAAACCTATGGGATGCAGCAAAAGCAGTGCTAAGGGGGAAATTTATAGCACTAAATGCATATATTAAAAAGGAAGAAAGAGCCAAAATCAAAGAACTAATGGATCAACTGAAGAAGCTAGAAAATGAACAGCAAACCAATCCTAAACCAAGTACAAGAAAAGAAATAACAAGGATTAAAGCAGAAATAAATGACATAGAGAACAAAAAAACAATAGAGAGGATAAATATCACCAAAAGTTGGTTCTTTGAGAAGATCAACAAGATTGACAAGCCCCTAGCTAGACTGACAAAATCAAAAAGAGAGAAGACCCATGTAAACAAAATAATGAATGAAAAAGGTGACATAACTGCAGATCCTGAAGAAATTAAAAAAATTATAAGAGGATACTATGAACAACTGTATGGCAACAAACTGGATAATGTAGAGGAAATGGACAATTTCCTGGAAACATATGAACAACCTAGACTGACCAGAGAAGAAATAGAAGACCTCAACCAACCCATCACAAGCAAAGAGATCCAATCAGTCATCAAAAATCTTCCCACAAATAAATGCCCAGGGCCAGATGGCTTCACAGGGGAATTCTACCAAACTTTCCAGAAAGAACTGACACCAATCTTACTCAAACTCTTTCAAAACATTGAAGAAAATGGAACACTACCTAACTCATTTTATGAAGCTAACATCAATCTAATACCAAAACCAGGCAAAGATGTTACAAAAAAGGAAAACTACCGGCCAATCTCCCTAATGAATATAGATGCAAAAATCCTCAACAAAATACTTGCAAATCGAATCCAAAGACACATTAAAAAAATCATACACCATGACCAAGTGGGGTTCATTCCAGGCATGCAAGGATGGTTCAACATAAGAAAATCAATCAATGTATTATAACACATTAACAAGTCAAAAGGGAAAAATCAATTGATCATCTCAATAGATGCTGAAAAAGCATTTGACAAAATCCAACACTCCTTTTTGATAAAAATACTTCAAAAGGTAGGAATTGAAGGAAACTTCCTCAACATGATAAAGAGCATATATGAAAAACCCACAGCCAGCATACTACTCAATGGAGAGAGACTGAAAGCCTTCCCTCTAAGATCAGGAACAAGACAAGGATGCCCGCTATCACCACTGTTATTCAACATTGTGCTGGAAGTGCTAGCCAGGGCAATCCGGCAAGACAAAGAAATAAAAGGCATCCAAATTGGAAAAGAAGAAGTAAAACTGTCATTGTTTGCAGATGATATGATCTTATATCTAGAAAACCCTGAGAAATCGACGATACAGCTACTAGAGCTAATAAACAAATTTAGCAAAGTAGCGGGATACAAGGTTAATGCACATAAGTCAGTAATGTTTCTATATGCTAGAAATGAACAAACTGAAGAGACACTCAAGAAAAAGATACCATTTTCAATAGCAACTAAAAAAATCAAGTACCTAGGAATAAACTTAACCAAAGATGTAAAAGACCTATACAAAGAAAACTACATAACTCTACTAAAAGAAATAGAAGGGGACCTTAAAAGATGGAAAAATATTCCATGTTCATGGATAGGAAGACTAAATGTCATTAAGATGTCAATTCTACCCAAACTCATCTACAGATTCAATGCAATCCCAATCAAAATTCCAACAACCTACTTGGCAGACTTGGAAAAGCTAGTTATCAAATTTATTTGGAAAGGGAAGATGCCTCGAATTGCTAAAGACACTCTAAAAAAGAAAAACGAAGTGGGAGGACTTACACTCCCTGACTTTGAAGCTTATTATAAAGCCACAGTTATCAAAACAGCATGGTACTGGCACAAAGATAGACATATAGATCAATGGAATCGAATTGAGAATTCAGAGATAGACCCTCAGATCTATGGCCGACTGATCTTTGATAAGGCCCCCAAAGTCACTGAACTGAGTCATAATGGTCTTTTCAACAAATGGGGCTGGGAGAGTTGGATATCCATATCCAAAAGAATGAAGGAGGACCCCTACCTCACCCCCTACACAAAAATTAACTCAAAATGGACCAAAGATCTCAATATAAAAGAAAGTACCATAAAACTCCTAGAAGATAATGTAGGAAAACATCTTCAAGACCTTGTATTAGGCGGCCACTTCCTAGACTTTACACCCAAAGCACAAGCAACAAAAGAAAAAATAGATAAATGGGAACTCCTCAAGCTTAGAAGTTTCTGCACCTCAAAGGAATTTCTCAAAAAGGTAAAGAGGCAGCCAACTCAATGGGAAAACATTTTTGGAAACCATGTATCTGACAAAAGACTGATATCTTGCATATATAAAGAAATCCTACAACTCAATGACAATAGTACAGTCGGCCCAATTATAAAATGGGCAAAAGATATGAAAAGACAGTTCTCTGAAGAGGAAATACAAATGGCCAAGAAACACATGAAAAAATGTTCAGCTTCACTAGGTATTAGAGAGATGCAAATTAAGACCACAATGAGATACCATCTAACACCGGTTAGAATGGCTGCCATTAAACAAACAGGAAACTACAAATGCTGGAGGGGATGTGGAGAAATTGGAACTCTTATTCACTGTTTGTGGGACTGTATAATGGTTCAGCCACTCTGGAAGTCAGTCTGGCAGTTCCTTAGAAAACTAGATATAGAGTTACCATTCGACCCAGCGAATGCACTTCTCGGTATATACCCGGAAGATCGGAAAGCAGTGACACGAACAGATATCTGCACGCCAATGTTCATAGCAGCATTATTCACAATTGCCAAAAGATGGAAACAACCCAAATGTCCTTCAACAGATGAGTGGATAAATAAAATGTGGTATATACACACGATGGAATACTACGCGGCAGTAAGAAGGAACGATCTCGTGAAACATATGACAACATGGATGAACCTTGAAGACATAATGCTAAGCGAAATAAGCCAGGCACAAAAAGAGAAATATTATATGCTACCACTAATGTGAACTTTGAAAAATATAAAACAAATGGCTTATAATGTAGAATGTAGGAGAACTAGCAATAGAGAGCAATTAAGGAAGGGGGAACAATAATCCAAGAAGAACAGATAAGCTATTTAACGTTGTGGGGATGCCCAGAAATGACTATGGTCTGTTAATTTCTGATGGATATAGTAGGAGCAAGTTCACAGAAATGTTGCTATATTAGGTAACTTTCTTGGGGTAAAGTAGGAACATGTTGGAAGTTAAGCAGTTATCTTAGGTTAGTTGTCTTTTTCTTACTCCCTTGTTATGGTCTCTTTGAAATGTTCTTTTATTGTATGTTTGTTTTCTTTTTAACTTTTTTTTCATACAGTTGATTTAAAAAAGAAGGGAAAGTTAAAAAAAAAAAAAAAAAAACAAGGAAAAAAAAAAGATGCAGTGCCCCCTTGAGGAGCCTGTGGAGAATGCAGGGGTATTCGCCTACCCCACCTCCATGGTTGCTAACATGACCACAGACATAGGGGACTGGTGGTTTGATGGGTTGAGCCCTCTACCACAGGTTTTACCCTTGGGGAGACGGTTGCTGCAAAGGAGAGGCTAGGCCTCCCTAGTGGTTGTGCCTAAGAGCCTCCTCCCGAATGTCTCTTTGTTGCTCAGATGTGGCCCTGTCTCTCTAGCTAAGCCAACTTGAAAGGTGAAATCACTGCCCTCCCCCCTACGTGGGATCAGACACCCAGGGGAGTGAATCTCCCTGGCAACGTGGAATATGACTCCCGGGGAGGAATGTAGACCTGGCATCGTGGGATGGAGAACATCTTCTTGACCAAAAGGGGGATGTGAAAGGAAATGAAATAAGCTTCAGTGGCAGAGAGAATCCAAAAGGAGCCGAGAGGTCACTCTGGTGGGCACTCTTACGCACACTTTAGACAACCCTTTTTAGGTTCTAAAGAATTGGGTGGGGTAGCTGGTGGTGGATACCTGAAACTATCAAACTACAACCCAGAACCCATGAATCTCGAAGACAGTTGTATAAAAATGTAGCTTATGAGGGGTGACAAGGGGATTGGGAAAGCCATAAGGACCACACTCCACTTTGTCTAGTTTATGGATGGATGAGTAGAAAAATAGGGGAAGGAAACAAACAGACAAAGGTACCCAGTGTTCTTTTTTACTTCAATTGCTCTTTTTCACTCTAATTATTATTCTTGTTATTCTTGTGTGTGTGCTAATGAAGGTGTCAGCGATTGATTTGGGTGATGAATGTACAACTATGTAATGGTACTGTGAACAATCGAAAGTACGATTTGTTTTGTATGACTGCGTGGTATATGAATATATCTCAATAAAATGAAAATTAAAAAAAAAAAAAAAAGACATAATGCTGAGCAAAATAAGCCAGGCACAAAAAGAGAGATATTGTATGTTACCACTAATGTGAATTCTGTGAAAAATGTACAATGTTTTATACTGTAGAATGTAGGGGACCTAGAGATACCAATTAGTGGAGGGGGAATGATAATCTAATAAGAACAGATAAACTATGGAGGGTAATCTCAATGTTATGGGAATGCTCAGGAATGATTATGGTTTGTAAACTTTCTTGGATATAGTAAGATCATGTTGGAAGCAATAGAGTTATTTTAGGTTTTTTTTTCTCTTATTCCCTTGTTTTCTTAGGGGTTGTTAATTTTCTTGGGGTATGGTAGGAACATGTTGGAAGCAATGTAGTTATTTTAGATTATTTGTTTTTCTTACTCCTCTGTTTGGACATGGTTTATTAATTTTCTTGGGTTATGGTAGGAACATATTGGAAGCAAAGTAATTATTTTAGGTTATTTGTTTTCCTTAATCCATTGCTTTGTTTGAAATGTTGTGGGGTTTTTTTGGTTGTTGTTTGCCTGTTTGTTTTTAATTTTTTGATAAACAAAGTTAAAAAATTGAAAAAAAATCAGTAGAAAAATGGGAGTAAAAACTAAATGACAGATAGGGTGGGATGGGGGGATGGTTTGGGTATTCTCTTTTCACTTTTATTTTTTATTCTTATTCTGATTCTTTCTGATGTAAGGAAAATGTTCAGAAATAGATTGTGGTGATGAACGCATAACTATATGATCATACTGTGAACAGTTGATTGTATACCATGGATGACTGTATGGTTTGTGAATATATTTCAATAAAACTGAATTAAAAAAAAAAAAAAAAACTATGCGGTATTAGGGGTGAAGATAGTCACTATAAAATGATAAAAGATTAAATTTGTGATGAACATATAATAATTCTAAACATATATAGCTAATAAAATTGCATTAAAATATAAAAAGTATTCAACCTACAAGGGAAAATGGGCAAACCTATCATCACAGTGCGAGAATTCAGCATACTTCTAGCAGCACTTGATAGGTCAAGTAGAGAAAAAACTTACTAAGCATATAGAATATTTGAGAACACAATTAGCAAGCTTGATTTAATGGCTATGTATACAAAGAGAACTATGCAACCATTAATTATTGATTATATGTTCTTCTGAAATGCAATGGAACACTTATGAAAACCGACTATATTTAAGCTGTAAAACAAGTCTCAACACGTATCATGTAGCTGGTACTATGTACAACACATTCTCTGAACATACTGCAATTTGACTCAAAAATCAATTACAAAAAATAACTTTTTAAAGACCTCATATATGTGGAAATTTTTAAAAACATGCCTTTATGGAAATTAAGAAAAAAAAATGCTTGCGTATCAAAAAGAAATCAAATGAATACTGAAAAATACTTAGAATTGAGAAGTAATAAAAAGAAAACACACCAGAATTGTGGAATGTTCAAGGTTTCATAAGTGCACCAACCATCAATGTTTAGCATGTGTGTTAAACAGTACTCTCTATTAAATTAATCTGTTAAAAAAAAAAAAAAAAAACTAGAAACTTGTGGAATGCAGTTAATCCTGTTACAATGAGGGAAGTGAATAGTCAATGGCTATTCTGATAGGTCAATGCCATACTAGTTAATTCCCTCCAAAAAGAATCATCTTCTTGGCTGCGCTTTTGGCTCTCCCTTGAGAACCCAGAAAACCAGCCCCCATACCTCTACTGGCCATAGGGAACTCAAGGTGTCCACTTCCATGGTGGGCCCTCAATGCCTCCCAACCTATATGCCTAATTTAAGCCAGCTGGCGGCAGTTCCTGGATATAGGAACCCATCCCAGTAAGTCTCCCAGCAGTCTGGATTCTGGTCTAATTAGCAAGTGCCCAGTGATAATATGGTCCCCTAAGGCTGTGGCTACCTGCTAACACCAAGTACTCTCCTAGAGTCACCATGCTTTTGGTTACTTGTGGGAACTGCAGCCTCCATGGAATCTTGGTACTAAGAGAGTCAAGAAATAATGAAAAGAGCAAACGGACAGTAACAGGTCTTACTGAGGGCACCATTCTGACTCATTTAAGAAACGTAATTATCTCATTATCCCTTGTGACGGTTAGGTTCATGTGTCAACTTGGCCAGGTGATAGTGCCCAGTTGTCTGGTCAAGCAAGCACTGGCTTAACCATTAGTGTAAGGAGATTTTGTGACTGGTTAATAAACCAGAAGGCTGGTTTATTAAATTATCAGTCATTAGATTGCATCTGTGGCTGAATACACCTACAATCAACTAAGGGAATGCCTTCTGCAATGAGAGAATCTAATCAGGTGGATTTAATCCAATCAATTGAAGACTTTTAACAGAGAAAAGAGAACTTTCATTTCTTCTCCAGCCAGCCAGCTTCTCCTGGGAAGTTTATCGGAGACTTTCATCAGAATTGCCAGCTTGCAGCCTACCCTATGGAATTTAGACTCAGGCATCCTGCCCTACAGAATTTGGACTCAGGCATCCCCACAGTTGCGTGAGGCACTGTTATAAAATCTCATATTTACAAATATTTCCTGTTGGTTCTGTTTCCCTAGAGAACCCTGACTAATATATCCCCTTTTACAGATGAGGAAATTGAGACAAAGAGAGTCAAGAGTCAAACACAGGAAACGTGACAACAGAGCCCACACACTTAACATCACACTATGTTTCCTCATCCAGCCTGAGTGGTTGGGTTCAACCTAATTATAAATGTAATTCCAATTAGTTATTTTTATGATTTAGTTGATAATAGATGTATAAAACCCTTAGACAACATGTTAAAGGCTAGAAAAAATTTTAATACAATTGCTGTTAGTTCAACACTAGATAACACAGGATTCAGCATCATAAACAGCATGTTAGGAAAAAAAATTCCTCCAGGAAAGTAATTGGAGGAATTTGATGCAGTTTCCATGTCAAACGGGGGCGTAGGAAGCTCATTCCTGGCAATGTGTTTCAACATGGATGGCACTCATAAAAAATATTCAGTGAAAAAATGTTAGTTGCAAAAGAATACACCGCATGATACCAGTTGCATAAAGTTCATAAATATGCAAATCCAAGTAAAATGCCCCTTTTCATTTCTGATTTTAGTCAATTGTGTCCTGTGCCAGTTTGAATGTATTATGTTCCCCCAAACGCCATTATCTTTGATGTAATCTTGTGTGGGCAGACCTTTCAGTATTGATTAGATTGTAATTCTTTGAGTGATTCAATGGAACTGCGCCCCACCCAACTGTAGGTGATAACTCTGATGAGACAATTTCCATGGAGGTGTGGCCCCACCCATTCAGGGTAGGCCTTGATCAGTGGAGCCATATAAATGAGCTGACGGGCAGAGGCAACTCAGTGCAGCTGTGAGGGACGTTTTGAAGAGGACCTACAGCCAAGAGGGATACTTTGAAGAAAGCACAAGAGCTGCAGATGAGAGACATTTTGAAGACAGCCATTGAAAGCAGACTTGCTCCAGAGAAGCTAAGAGAGGACAAATACCCCCAACTGCAGCCTAGAGAGGAATGTCCTAGGAGAAAGCCATTTTGAAACGAGAACCTTGGAGCAGACGCTGGCCACGTGCCTTCCCAGCTAACAGAGGTTTTCCGGACACCATTGGCCATCCTCCAGTGAAGGTACCCAATTGTTGATGACTTACCTTGGACGCTTTATGGCCTTAAGACTGTAATTGTATAACCAAATAAACCCCCTTTTATAAAAGCCAATCCATCTCTGGTGTTTTGCATTCTGGCAGCATTAGCAAACTAGAACATGTCCTCTCTGTTTTTCTTCATCAGTCTAGCCAGAAGTTTGTCAATCTTATTGATCTCTTAAAAGAACCAGTTTTTGGTTCTCTATTGTTTTTTTATTCTCTATTTCATTCATCTCCATTCCAATCTTCCTTCTGCCTGCTTCTTTCTGTCTACTTTGGGTTTAGTTTGCTCTTCCGTTTCTAATTCTTCCAGTTTTGAGTTTAGGTCTCTGGTTTGAAATCATTCTTCTTTTTAATGTAATCATTTAGAGCAGTAAACTGCCCTCTCAGCACTGCCTTTGCTGCATCCAAGTTTTGGTATTTTGCAGTTTCATTCTCACTCACCTTAAGATATTTCCTAATTTCTCTTGTGATTTCCTCTTTAACCAATTGTTCGTTTAAGAGTATGTTCTTTAATTCCACCTATTTATGAAGTTTCCATTTCTCCCTCTGTTATTGATTTCTAGCTTCATTCCATGTTAGTCAGATACACTGCATGCTTTCAATATTTTTTAATTTATTGCATCTTGCTTTGGGACCTAACATATGGTCTATCCTGTGCACTCAAGAAGAATATGTATTACGTTCTTGTTGGGTGAAGTGTTTATATAAACATATATATAAAATACATAGTCTAGTTGATTTAGAGTATTGCACAAGTTTTCTATTTCCTTATTGATCTTCTGTTTGGATGTTCTATCCATTATCGAGAGTGGTGTATTAAAATCTATGTTCTGGTTTGAATGTACTATGTCCCCCAAAATGCCATTACCTTTGATGCAATATTGTGGGGGCAGGCTTATTAGTGTTGATTAGGTTGAAATCTATTGGTTCAGTGTTTCCATGGAGATCTGACTCAATCACCTGTGGGTGAGACCTTTCATTGGATTATTTCCATGGAGATGTTGCCCCACCCATTCAGGGTGGGTCTTTATTGGATCACTGGAGTACTTTAAAAAGAGCCACACAGGCCCAGAGGCAGAGCAGCTAAGAGTAACATTTTTGAGAGCAACTGAGAGTGACCTTTTGGAGGAGCTTCAGCTTACAGAGACAATTTAGAGAACCCAACCCAGGAGCAAGCAGACGCCTAGAGAGAAAGGTCATGGGAGAAAGCCATTTTGAAACCAGAACTCCAGAGCAGACACCAGCCACATGACTTCCCAGCGAACAGAGCTTTTCCGGATGCCATTGGCCTTCCTCAAGTGAAGGTACCCAGTTGTTGATGCGTTACTTTGGACACTTTATGGCCTTAAGACTGTAACTGTGTAACCAAATAAACCACCTTTGTAAAAGCCAATTCATTTCCGGTGTTTTGTAAAATGGCAGAATTAGCAAACTAGAACAGTCTACTATTAATGTAGAACCATCAATTTCTCCCTTCCACGCTATCAGTATTTACCTCATATATTTTGGGACTCTGCTGTTGGGTGCACATATATTTACAATTGTATCTTTTTATTGAATCAGCCCCCTTATCAGTATATAATGACTGTCTTTGTCCCTTGTGACTGTTTTTTACTTAAAGTCTATTTTATCTGATGGTAATACAGCTACCCAGCTCTCTTTTGATTACTATTTGCATGGTATATTTTTTTCCATCCTTTCACTTTCAACTGCGCCTGTGACTTACGACAATTTGAGTATCCAAAAATTATGTCATTTGAAACCAGTGATTGAGGAAAGAATTATTCAAAAAATTGAACTACAACTATGGGTGTGTGGGGGAGTGGGAGGGACGGAGTTATAGATTTACCTCATGTCATACTTCAATATAATTCCAAAAAGAATTAGGGATAATGCCAAAAATCAAAACGGGATATAAAAATCACTCTAAGACTACAGTAAAAAGAAGTAAAAAACGATCTGTTCCGGTTGGCTAATGCTGCTGTTATGCAAAATACCAGAAATGGATTGGGTTTTACAAAGGGAGTTTATTTGGTTACATATTTACAATCTGAAGGCCATGAAAATGTGCACTGTTGAAGAGCAACATACAAGGGAGAAAACGAAGCAGGAGCGTCTAGGAAATGGGGCAGAAGGTAGCAAGAAGGAAAAGTGAGAATCCAGAGTCCAGGGCCTAAGACAGAGCTGGGACACTGGTATTCTCTTCCTGTGGGCAGCTGGAAGGTGTAAGGAAGGATGGGGAGAAAACAATGTCAGGCCCATTCAATAATGGATCAGGTGGAAACCAACAACTTTAATATAGAACCAGTTAAAATAACTACACCCACTTGTCCACTTGCCCATTACTTAGAAACATTGAATGTGAGAGGAAAAACTCTTGCAGTAAACTTAGTTTTTCGATAACAATTTTTTAGATGGTAAGACTAAGTAGACCGAGGGGGAGAAAAAAACCTGCGCTGATCATGATGCGCTCCTCCCCGTCGGGGAATCGAACCCCGGTCTCCCGCGTGACAGGCGGGGATACTCACCACTATACTAACGAGGACGGCGGCAACAACCTTCTACAATAGAGGTTTGGGAGGATATTTCTAAGCTGCCCCAGAAAAACCATTCTGAAAAGTTGATTGATGGCAAAAATTGTACCTTCGCTATCTAAACCAGCGTATTACAATAGAACCACAGCAATCCCCAGATGTAATTTTTTAATTTCTAGGAACCATATTAAAAAGGTGGGAAGAAACAAGTGAAATCAATTTTAGTAACAAATTTAATTTAACCGAATATATCCAAAATATAATTTCAACATGGAATCAATATAAATATTATGAATTATATTTTTTGTACCTAGTCTTCAAAATTTGGTTTGTATTTTACACTTACAGCACATTTCAATCTGGACGTTAAATTTTCATCAAAAATACTTGATTTGTGTTTACATTTCGTAAAATTTTCAGTTGAAAATGTAGAGTCACAAGGTGTTCGAAAGGTACTTAAAAAACGTTTTCCAATAGCTGATATAAGTATCCGTTTTAAACTTTTCAATTTAAATTAATTAAAATTAAAGAAAATTGAAAATGTACCTTCTGAGTCGCACTCACCACATTTCGACAGCTCAACAGCTACTTGTGGCTCGTGGCTACCGTTAGGGACCACGCCACGACAAGAGGTGCCTTCTCGAGGTTGTTTCAGACAAGGGATCCCAGAACCCAGAACCCCAAGGATTCCTCAACACAATCGTTCTATGAGCGAGATTTCAAAAGTTTGAGAGTAAAGGAAAAAGGAAGAAAAGATTTTGCGTTGGCCGGGAATCGAACCCGGGTCAACTGCTTGGAAGGCAGCTATGCTCACCACTATACCACCAACGCTTCAAAAATTGGTCTTCTGATATTGCTTATATGAGAGAAATTGAAGTCGCAACTTCGCAGCTATTCCTTAGAAATAATTTCTATTTATGACCTAGAGGCACACAGAACCTTCTCTCGGTGAAAACGCATTCATCGTTATTCCTCTCGGTGTAGAACATTTTGTGGCCCCATGGACAAACAACGCGGTACAGGGCCTCAGAAGCCTCCCGGTGCCGGGACCAGAACGGCGGGCACGGGACTGGGAGGAGCTTAGCTGGGAAGTTCGGGCCTCTTTTGTCCCAGAGATTTTCCTCCGCCTCTTGCCTCTCCCCGGTTCCTGACGGCCCTGGTGCTTCCAGAGTCGCCGCTAGGCCCGCTCTGGCACTGGATCCAGAGGATGCCGGATTAAGTGACGGCAATTTGGGATGAAGGGTCTGAAGGAAAGTGACTGATAAGGGATCTATCCTTCCTTATATGGCTCGCCTCAGGAGCGTTCGAAAAGGCTCCAGGGAAAATGTTAGCTTTTTGTTTTAGGGTGGTGAGGAAATAGAACATAGGAGAATGCTGTTAGAGACATTTTTGTTTCGCCTGCTTTGTGACGGGATCCAAGGAAAGTTCGAATTTTATTTGAAATGATAAACACAAGATTAGTATAACCTGACGTCACGAAACAGCCATATCTTATTATCTTAAAAGATATTAAGAAAAGAAAGCTGTTAGGTGTCAGGATGGCCGAGCGGTCTAAGGCGCTGCGTTCAGGTCGCAGTCTCCCCTGGAGGCGTGGGTTCGAATCCCACTTCTGACAAACATGTTTTTCTCACTTATTCTGCTCAGGAGTGCCAGAACCAACGTGTAGAATGTCTCTCATTCGTAGAGAAAAGCGTGTAATTGATCGGCAATGTGTTTTATCTTGTGTATCTGCAACTACGAATCTTATGCTTCACAGTGAATGGAAAGCAATATATTTTTTCTGTATTAGAGGCAGGAGAGGCGCATTGAAATCAAGGAGCAGTTGAGACTGAAATCTACCACTATGAAAAAAAATTTTTTTCCCTTTACACTCCAGCTTCTCAGTGCCTATTTATTCATTCTTTCGATCGAAAACAATGTATTGAACCCTTACTACGTGCCACGCACACTAGAGCAGGTGGATACCAGACTCCTCTGACTTAAGGAAAAACCTTCCACCCAGGATCCCCTAATTTGTTATAATTGGCCTGAGTCTTTTAATGCTAAGGCAGTAGTGTCAAATTATGGTAAGCATCAAATTCTCCGCCTCCCTGTCTGACATACCACACCCACCACCAATTCTAACTCAGTAGTTTGCTGTGTCATCCAAAACCAAGAAAAGAAATCAACAGACCAAATGGAGAGAAAGTAATAGAGTCGAAAAATAAATTCATGGAGCTGGTTGTTTCAATAATTCCTTTTCCTTGAAGATCACAAATAGGCACTTTCTGATTTGGAAAGAGCTTGATAGACAAAAAGCCTTGTTGTCCTTTTGGGAAGGGGGAGAGCTGTCAAGCAGGGGAGGCTGAATGTGGGAGGACCCATAAAGGTAAGGAAGGAGGATCTTTAGTGACTAGTGAAAGTTTGGCATACAAAACTGCATTCTCTGTCATTTACTAAAGGGTGAACTTGGGAAATACATTTGACCTTTCAGAATCTCAGTGTCTCAATTTGCTAATGACACTGTTTTGCAAAATATCAGAAATGGATTGGCTTTTATGAAGGGGGTTTATTTGGTTACAAAGTTAGTCTTATGGCCATTAAGTGTCCAGTGTAAGGCATCAACAATAGGATGCTTTCACTGGAGAAAGGCCACAGACATCTGGAAAACCTCTGTTAGCTGGGAAGGCACGTGGCTGGCATCTGCTTGCTCCCAGGTTGCATTTCAAAATGGCATTCTCCAAAATGTCAGCTTTATTCAATGGTCATCTTCTAAATGTCTATCTCAGCTACAGCAAGCTCCTTCTGTCTGAGCTCTTATATAAGGCTCTAGTAAACTAATTAAGGCCCATGCTGAATAGGTGGGGCACACCTCCATGGAAATTATCTAATTAGAGTTACCACCTACAATTGGGTGGGTCACATCTCCATGGAAACAACCTAATCCAAAGGTTCCAACCTAATCAACACTAATACATCTGCCCCCACAAGACCGCATTAAAGAATGTGGCTTTTTCTGGGGGACATAATATATACAAACCAGCACACTCAGGTTCTTAAATTGTTGTGAGGATTAAGTGAGATAACACCATAAAATACCTGACACAGTGGCAAGAACATATAGACATTTCATAAATGAAACAGCATTGTTAACATTCTTCTCTTGAAGGGCCTGCATATTGATTTTTTTATTTTATATTTAAATGATGTAAAATTTCTTTTCTTTAAGACTAATGAATATATAATAATCTTTCAGAAATAATTTAAATGAATAAAGGAGAAAAGTATTTTTTTGAGATTCCTTTCAGCGGTATACTCTCCAATAGCATGTAACACACAAAATAAAATAAATCAAACAAAATAAATTGAGTACCCACAATAAGATTTTTTCTAACCAAATCAGTGATGAAATCAGACAAGCAGGAGAAGAGAATAGGAAAATAGGATGAAGTTAGGTGTGCTGGTTTGGAACTGTTGCGTACCCCAGAAAAGAAATGTTCTTTTTTTTTTTTTTTTTTTTTTTAGGTATTTACTGCTAGCTATTCTAATTCATTAGAACCTAAAAAGATTGTCTATATTGTGCCTAAGAGTGCCCACCAGAATGACCTCTTGGCTCCTTTTGGAATCTCTCCGCCACTGAAGCTTATTTCATTTCCTTTCACATCCCCCTTTTTGTCAAGAAGATGTTCTCCATCCCACGATGCTGGGTCTAGATTCCTCCCCAGGAGTCATATCCATGTTGCCAGGGAGATTTACTCCCCTGGGTGTCAGATCCCACATAGAGGAGAGGGAAGTGATTTTACCTGCCAAGTTGGCTTAGCTAGATAGAGAAGGCCACATCTGAGCAACAAAGAGGAATTTGGGAGGAGGCTGTTAGGCACAGTTACAGGGAGGCCTAGCCTCTCCTTTTTTTTTTTTTTTATTGAGATTGTTCAGATGCCATACAACTATCCAAAGATCCAAAGTGTACAATCAATTGCCTACAGCACCACCATACAGCTGTGCATCCATCAACATAATTGTATTTTTTTCAATTTTTAGAACATTTTCACTACTCCAGAAAAGAAACAAAGACAAAAAAATCCCCCCATACCCCTAAGCACGCCCCCCTCCATTACTGATTCATAGTTTTGGTACAGCACATTTGTTACTGTTGATGAAAGGATGTTAAAATACTACTAACTGTAGTATATAGTTTGCAATAGGTATATATTTTTTCCCTGCATGCCTCTCTATTATTAACCTCCAGTTATAGTGACATACATTTGTTCTAGTTTGTGAGAGAGATTTCTAATATTTGCGTAGTTAATCACGGATATTGTCCACCACAAGATTCACTGTTTTATACATTCCCATCTTTTAAACTCCAACTCTCCTTCTGGTGACATGCGTGACTCTGAGCTTACCCTTTCCACCACCTTCACACATCTTTTAGCACTGTTAGTTATTCTCATTACATGCTACAATCACTCCTGTCCATTACCAAATATTTAAGTTCACCCTAGTTGAACATTCTGCTCATAATAAGCAACTGCTCCCCATTCTTTAGTCTCATTCTATATCCTGGTAACTTATATTTCATGTCTATGAGTTTACATATTATAATTAGTTCATATCAGTGAGACCCTGCAATATTTGCCTTTATGTGTCTGTCTTATTTCACTCAATATAGTGCCCTCAAGTTTCCTTCATCAACCCATTTCTTTTAAAATGGTTTTGTTCAAACACTATACATTCCGTCCTAAGTAAACAATCGTTGGTTCCCCGTATAGTCAAGTATTTATGTATTGAGCACCATCACCACTCTCTATATAAGGACATTTCTTCCATAAAGACGGAGGAAGAGTCAAAGAAGGCAGAGAGACAAAAGAAAAAGGCAAGAGAAAGAGAGAAAAACAAACAAAAAAACTTGATAGCTAGAAGGTGACAAAAGGAAAGATAGCATTAACCTAAAGTAGAATAAAGAGTCAGATAACATCACCAATGCCAGGAGTCCCATATCCCCTACTCCCCACACCACCCATATGCATATAGCTTTGGTATATTGCTTTTGTTACATTAAAGGAAGCATAATACAGTGTTTCTGTTAATGCTACCCTCTAGATTGCATTGATTGTATTTTCCGCCCAATCCCACCCTATTTTTAACACCTTGCAATGTTGACATTCATTTGTTCTATCACATGTAAAAACATATTTGTATCTTTTATTACAATCATTGAGAATCCTAGGTTTCCCTGAGTTACACAGTCCCAGTCTTTATTGTTCGTCTTTTGTTCTGGTGTCCCACATGATCCCAGCCTTCCACTTTTAACCATATTCACAGTCATCTTTGTTCAGTGTACTTACATTGCTGTGCTACTATCTCCCAAAATTGTTTTCCAAACCTCTCACTCCTGTCTTTTCCTTTCTGTCTGCAGTGCTTCCCTTAGTGTTTCCTGTAGAGCAGGTTTCTTGTTCACAAACTCGGTCATTGTCTGTTTGTCAGAATATTTTAAGCTTTCCCTCATATCTGAAGGATAGTTTTGCCGGACATAGGATTCTTGGTTTGTGGGTTTTCTCTTTCAGTATCTTAAATATATCACCCCACTTCCTTCTTGCCTCCATGGTTTCTATTGAGAACTCCACACATAGTCTTATCAAGCTTCCTTTGTATATGATCAATCATTTCTCTCTTGCTGCTTTCAGGATTCTCTCTTTATCTTTGATGTTTGATAATCTGATTATTAAGTGTCTTGGCATAGGCTTATTCATATCTATTCTGTTTGGGGTACGCTGCGCTTCTTGGATCCGTAATTTTATGTCTTTCATAAGAGATGGGAAATTGTCATTGATAATTTCCTCTATTATTGCTTCTGCCCCTTTTCCCTTCTCTTCTCCTTCTGGGACACCAATGACATGTAAATTCTTGCTTTTCGTTTTGTCTTTAAGTTCCCGGAGATGATGCTCATATTTTTCCATTCTTTTCTCTATCTGTTCTTTTGTGTGTAGGCCTTTGGTTGTCTTGTTCTCCAGTTCCTGAGCGCTTTCTTCTGCCTCTTGAGATCTGCTGTTGTATGTTTCCAGTGTGTCTTTCATCTCTTGTGTTGTGCCTTTCCTTTCTATAGATTCCGCCAGTTGTCTTTTTTGAACTTTCAATTTCTACCTTATGTATGTCCTGTGTTTTCATTATACAGTTCAGCTCTTTTGCCATATCTTCCCTAAACTTTTTGAATTCAGTTATTATTAGTTGTTTCAATTCCTGCATCACAGTTGAAGTGCAAGTTTGTTCCCCTGACCAGGCCATAACTTCATTTTTCTTGGTGTAGGTTGCAGTTTTCTGTTATCTAGGCATGGTTTCCTTGGTTACCCCAATCAGGCCTCCCCAGACCAGAATGGGCTAAGGTCCCAGAAGGAAGAAATATTCAGTATCCGATTTCCCTGAAGGTGTGTCTTAGAAAATTGGTACACCCTCTGATGCCTCCGGTCACTGTGCTTCTCTGCCCAGTAGGTGGTGCCTGTTAGCCTGTAATTCTTGACTGGTGTACGTTCTGAATGAAAGGCAGGTTATAGAGCTGGGCACCACCCCTTTCCTCTTAGAGAAGATAGATGCCCTAGGGTGAAGTCATTAGTATTTCAGTGGTCTCTCTCTGCCTGTGTTATACCCTTGTCTGGGTCACAGAACTGGGAACTGAAAATGGCTGAGGCTTTCTCCACTGAGTCGAAAAAGGAACAGAGCTAGTCCGAGGCGACCCTCTGGCTCTCCAAGGTCAGTCGTCACCCACAGCCTCTGTCTGCTTTTTGGGGATTCATACCTCGTAGTGAACAGTTCACACTTGCTAATTAAAACCCCAGTTGGAGCTCAGCTATATTCGCTTGCTGGGAGAAAGCTTCTCTCTGGCACCAGGAGGCTTTGTAGCTCTGGCTGTGGGGGAGGGGTCTTCCAATTTGGATCCACAGTTTTTACTTACAGATTTTATGCTGTGTTCTCGGGCATTCCTCCCAATTCAGGTTGGTGTATGATGAGTGGATGGTCACGTTTGTCCCCCCGCAGTTATTCCAGATTATTTACTAGTTGTTTCTGGTTTGTTTTAATTGTTCCAGGGGGACTACTTAGCTTCCACTCCTCTCTATGCCACCATCTTAGATCCTCTCCCTGCATGTTGATTTTTAAAGTCTACTGTATCAGTATACAGTCTCAGAGAATAACTAGTGAAGAGCTACTGTGAAGTGAGTTGCTACATATGTGTTGTAGGAACACAGGCTCAGGCACAACAGAAACTCTCAGCAAATGACCACTTTATTATTTACACAGCAGCAAGGGTCCAAAAGAGCGGGAGAAGAGATCCCATCACAGCCGGTTTCCTGCAAAGGCTAAACTGCTCAGGAGCATCAGTGGGTGGCAGCTCTGGTTGCCCCACCTTGTGTGGGAGGGTAGAGACCCTGTTGTGTTTAATTGTGAAGTATTTATCCAGCCCGGGGTGGGGGTGGGGGGGCACCAAGAATTCCTGCCCTGACAAGCATCTGGGGCTGCTTGTTTCCAGCTTCCAGGTTTAAGATCTGCTCCAGCGTTTTCATTAGACCTAAGGTCTCCCGGGTTGTGGAATGGAAACAGACTGAAACATGGTTGTGCAATAGAAAAGGAGGCAGGGAATAGGCAAGGTCTGGGAGATGGCTGCTGAGCATGTGTCTGTGAATACCCCAGCAGCTAGAAGTGGCTCAAGCTTCCCTTCAAGGTCCAAAGGTACAGCCATACATCCTTGGAAGTATCTCCCTAGGCAGTCCAAGACTTTCTGAAGAGCCGAGGGCAGGTCAGCTCATCATCAGTGGGCACAGCTTTTTATCCTCACTACTATTTATGCCCACTATGAATGTGACAGCAATAAATAAAAACATTAAATTTCTAAAAATGTAAATAATCCCACACACATGTGTAAGTCATTGTCTCAGTTTCCATGAGATGATACAAAGATAAACAGACACTACTGTTAAAAGAGGGCACATCTCTCTTTCTCTCTCTCTAAGACAAACTCTGCAAATAAACTCCTTACACTCTCCTCTGTGTAAGACATGACTTCCAGTGGTATAAGTCTCCCTGGAAACCTGGGACATGACTCCCAGAGATGAGCCTGGACCTGGTTTCATGGGATTGACAATGCCTTTTTGACCAAAAGGGGGAAAAGAAATGAAACAAAATAAAGTTTCAGGGGCTAAGATATTTCAAATAAAGTCAAGAGGTCAGTCTGGAAGTTACTCTTATGCAAGCTTCAGCCAAATATTGCAAATTGTCCCAGTATTCCAAGCCCCAACCAACAGTATTCCTGAAATTCCTAAAGAATACTCTCGGCTCTATCTAAGACTCTCTAATAAAGTTTTACTTAAGTTTATTTTTTCAGACACTTAATGCCTCGAGATTGTTCCTATGCCTGATAAGCCCTGAAACCCAGAAGTACCAGTCTCTCCAAGAACATCAACCAGTTTCATTTCTCTGTTCCATAATGTCAACACTTTTTTTCAGCATGAAGAAGTTAGAATGATCATTGCCCAGATAGTCCTGAAGACTGAGAGAATGATCAAATGAGAAGGAAGAGGTGTAACTAAGAATTTAGGATTTGACAAATGATTATGACTACTGACTCATTACACAGATATTTCTTTTTAGTTTGTAGTGTATTAAAATGGCCAGAAGGAAATACCTGAAATTGTTGAACTGTAACCCAGTAGCCATGGTCTTTGATAATGATCATACAACTAAATAGCTTTTTTTTTTAAATTAATAATTCAATTTTATTGAGATATATTCACATACCATACAGTCATACAAAGCATACAATCAATTGTTCACAGTACCACCATACAGTTGTGCATCCATCACCAAAATTAATTTTGGAACATTTTCATTACCACACACACAAAAGTAACAATAAAAATTAAAGTGAAAAAGAACAATTAAAGTAAAAAAGATCAGTGGGTGCTTTTTTTTTTTTTTTTTGGCCCCCATTTTTCTACTCATCCATCCATACACTGGACAAAGGGGAGTGTGATCCACATGGCTTTCCCAATCACATTGTCACCCCTTGTGCTGGTTTGAATGTGTTGTGTACCCCAAATGCCATTGTCTTTGTAGTCTTGTGAGGTGGACGTTTTGGTGCTAGTTAGATTTGCTTGGAGTGTGCCCCACCCAGCTGTGGGTGATGATTTTGATGAGGTGTTCCCATGGAGGCGTGGCCCCACCGATTTGGGGTGGGCCTTGATCAGTGGAGCTATATAAATGAGCTGACTCAAAGAGAGGGAACGGAGTGCAGCTGGGAGTGATGTTTTGAAGAGGAGCAAGCCTGCTAGAGAGGAACATCCCGGGAGAAAGCCATTTTGAGGTCAGAGCTTTGGAGCAGACGCCAGCTGCCTTCCTAGCTAGCAGAGGTTTTCCAGATGCCATTGGCCATCCTCCGGTGAAGGTACCCAATTGCTGAGGTGTTACCTTGGATGCTTTGTGGCCTTAAGACTGTAACTGTGTAGTGAAATAAACCCCCGTTTTATAAAAGCCTATCCATCTCTGGTGTTTTGCATTCTGCAGCATTAGCAAACTAGAACACCCCTCATAAGCCACATTTTTATACAATCGTCTTCAAGATTCAAGGGCTCTGGGTTGTAGTTTGATAGTTTCAGGCTGTAGTTTCAGGTTGTAGTTTGATAGGTTCTGCTAGCTATTCCAATTCATTAGAACCTAAAAAGGGTTATCTATATTGTGCGTAAGAGTGCTCACCAGAGTGACCTCTCAGCTCCTGTGGGAAAATAGCCTGAGCAGGGTGTGCGTCCTTGACGTGCTCGGGGGTGCAGAACATCAATTCCTGCCCGGACGGAACACTGTCCAGGGCAGCACCCGCATTGTTGCTACAAGAAGCTCAGCCTGTCCCTGACTTCCCTATCTTACTAACGTCTTTATCCTGCCTTCTCCAGCCTGTTAGTAACTCCCCTATTTTCTGTGATAAGATGAAGCTAATAAATATGATGTGAAGCAAGCGGAGGTACTCTTTGTCTTCAAGGCTCTGAGTCCCCTGCTCCAGAACTTTATATTTTGTGTCTGTGTTTCATTCCTGCGCCGCCCTGTCAGCAATAACTGGCGCCCAACGTGGGGCTCGAAGAACCGGACCTGGTTCCTGACAGAAGAATCGCTTGAACGACTGAGGTACAGCGGCGCTGGAACTCGGGTGGAGGTAACGGCCGTGTTTGTATGCGTTCCTTGTAGAACAACCCCGAGCATAATAGCAGGGTAATGGGTAATGTTGAAGAATACAATAAATATGTACCATATATTTCCCTTCTGCGACAGCTGCTGCGCGCAGGCAGCGTTAAGGTGGGGAAATCACAGATTTTGGAATTATTGCAGGCTGTTGAAAAATATTGTTCCTGGTTCCCTACTCTTGGCTCTCTGGAATTGCATGACTGGGAACGGGTAGGCAAGGAATTAAAACAAAACATTTGCAAGGAGTTAACCTACCTATACTATTTGGTCCACATGGACCTTAACTAAATCTGTTCTTGAGCCTTTAAAAACTGATAATGAGGAAGAGGGGAAGGAATTTAAGGACGATTCAGGTCCTGATACTCTTTCAGAAAACAAAACTGCTTTTCAAAAGCGCAAAAAACTTTCCTATTCTGACTTACCTCCTCCCACAGCTCCTTGCTGTGAGGAATGGCCTCCGCCTCCCCCGCCTCCTCTTCCTGTGCCTGGGCGTTCAGCAGGGTCTTGCGGAGGCGAAATGGCGTAGAAATTTAGAGGCTATAAGTTATCCTGTTGCTTTTCCAGTCATGGTTACTGAGGAAGTGCCTCCTGGCCGAGATGTTAATCATCCTAATGAAATCTGTAGTTTTTCTCATAAATCCATTCCTTTTGAGGTTATTAAAGAGCTCAAAAAGTCAATTGAAACCTATGAGCTTCATTCTTCCTTCACATTTGGCATTATTCAAGGTTTGGCTGAAGGCTCTAGTTTGATTCCTATTGATTGGACCACCCTAGCTCGTACAGTTCTTAGTTGGGGAGAGTATTTGCAATTTAAGACTTAGTGGATGGAACATGCAGAAATACAGGCTGCTGATAATCGTTGGAATAATGTAAACATATCAATTGAGCAACAAATGAAAACTGGCATTTATTCTATCATTGAAAATCAAGCTGTTTATAATAATCAGGCCATTAAACAAGTTTGGCGTTGTTGTTTAAAAGCTTGAAATAGAATTGAGGCTAAAGGGAAATGGAGAATATTAACTAATCTATGGAGTGTCAATGCTGTCATTCAGCCTATGAAACCTTTACAACCTGGTCTTCCAAATCCTAGTATAATCCCTGAAAATTGGGCTTTAGTAGTTATTAACATTAAAAATTGTTTTTTCTCTATCCCTTTAGCAAATCAAGATAAAGAAAAATTTGCATTTACTATCTTGTCTATTAATAATAAAACTCCTAAACGGTATCAGTTGAAAGTTTTACCTCAGGGCATATTAAATAGCCCTACAATCTGTCAGTACTACGTAGACCGAGCTCTACAGCCAGTCTACTTGCAGTTTCCCAAGGCTTATGTCATTCATTATATGGATGATACCTTGTGCGCTGCACCTCAAGAAGCTGAAGTAGAAGCCTTGTTCACTGCTGTTCAAAATGCTTTACAAATTGCAGGTTTATATATTGCTCCTGACAAAGTACAATGTGTCCTGCCAGTGCAGTATTTGGGTTCCACTATTAATCAGTTAACAATCCATCCCTGAAAGGTACAGCTTCGAAGAAATGCTGTTACCACTTTAAATGATCTACAAAAGTTATTAGGAGATATTAATTGGCTTCGCCCTAAAGTGGGTATAGCAAACTATGGATTAACAAATTTGTTTTCTTTACTCTTAGCAAACTATGAATTAACAAATTTGTTTTCTTTACTCTTAAAGGGCTTGTCCAAAGCCCTCTTTACTCTTAATTTTCTTAATTTTTATGAAAAGCTGGGTGGAACTGCAGCAGAACGTTATTTCCCAGCAGAAAAGACAACACTGAAACATTATTTTCATAAAGCATCTCCTATATGGTGGAAGAATGTATTAACTAATGAATGGACAATGGGTACCTTGTTAACATAGGGACAAGGTTATGCTTGTGTTTCCCCAGGTGACGGAAGTGCACCAATTTGGGTCCCAGCCCGATGACTGAAGCCGTACCATGACTCCAGAAAAGGAAAGGAAATGGCTGTGGGACGTCCAGCCGCCAATGATGGGGCAGATAAAGAAATTGTGTCAGGATGCTAAAAAACAAGTCCAACAAGCTCAGTTGCCTATGACAGGTCCTAACCTGATGGCAGCAATGTTGGCTCTTATTGCCTTTGCTGTGAGTATATCTCCGGCATGTGCTCATTCTAGAAATTATACCTATTGGGCTTACATTTCTAATCCCCCATTGCTACAACCTGCAGAGTGGGATCATCCCTCTCCCACCATATATTTTAGCAACAGTACTTGGTTGCCTCCTCCAATTGATAAAAGACTTCCCCAGTTTCCTAAGGATGAAGGAAAAAACTATTCTCAATCATTAGCTTTCATGCATTTACCTTTGTGTGTAGGTCAGGGTAAATGGTGTTTAACCTTAACCTAGCAGGCATGGTTATCGATCATACCCAAACAAAATAATATTTTAAAGTCATCCTTATTTTTAATATCTGAATATAGTTTTGCCTATAATGAAAATATTACTATTACTGATCATGTTCCCCAACGGTCTATTTGTCACACACCACGATATTGGTTGCCAGAAATGCAAAGGGCATATTGGAATGATTGTAGAGCAACTAGTGGAATGTTGGTGCAGAATGGTTCCTATGGAATTGTAACTGACTGGTCCCCTAAGGGGTATGCAGTTCAGAGTTGTACCAACACAAATTGCTCTGATCACAAGAAGTTGAGATGGAAGGTCCATAACTATAACCGTTCTGTTAGTATTCAAACCCAGGCTAAATATCCGATCATTTGGCACGGTGTTGGCTGGTCCCCACCCAGACCTACTTTAAATAATTCCTACGTTCAAGATACGCTTTGGAGGCTCCCCATGAGTTTACATAACATCTCCTGATGGGATGGAAATTATACGGATAAGACTAATTATACTCTAAAATTTACAAAGATAGATACTTTTGGAATACAAGCCTGTGTTAGAGATCCTTATGTGTTTTGGATAGGAAACGTAACCATTAATACTACTACTAAAGAAGTTAGTTGTATAGAAAATAGAAGTTGTTCATTATATACGTGTTTAAATAATACTATAAATTTTACTAATATTACTATCCTAATTCTTAGACAACGAAAAGGTCTATGGCTCCCTGTTTCACAGTGCAGAGCTTGGGAATCGTCACCTGATATTCATATGTTACTGCAAATTTTAGAAAAAGTACACAAAAGAACAAAAAGATTTCTTGGATCATTAATAGCTTTTCTTATTGGTTTAATAGCTATTACAACAACAGCCGCTGTTGCAGGGACAACATTACATCAATCTATTCAAACCACAGAATTTGTTCAAGAATGGCATAAAAATGCAAGCAAAGCTTGGGGTGAGCAGTTGCAAATTAATAAGGAGGTTAATGCCCACCTTGTGGACTTAGAAAATGCTGTTCTCCTTTTGGGAGAGGAGGTGGAAAACTTACGGTATCAATTTAAGTTAAAATGTAACTGCAATACATCAACATTTTATGTCACTCCTCATAAATATAATGACACACTTTTTAATTGGAATAAAGTTAAAAAACATCTACTTGGACATTAGAATAATCTTACACTAGACATTTTTAAATTGCAAGAAACTGTGAATGATATACAAAATGCAAATTTCAATATCCTTTCAAAATCAGAAACTATGCAAGGCATTGCTGATGGCCTCGAACAGTTAAATCCTATGGCATGGGTTAAATCCCTCGGTCGTGGGTTCCTAGGTAGCATTTTCATAATCTTATTAATCTTGTTGTGTCTTTGTTTAGTCCTTAGATGCACAAGAAAAACCCTCTCAGACCTAAAGCAGAAAGAAGCTGCTTGGTCCATCTTGTCAGCATTGAAGAAGCAAAAGAGGGGGACATATAGGAAACCTAGTCTTCCATGTTACTTAGGTCATATCTAAGGTAGTGGCTTGGAAAGCTAAGACACATGCCTGCATGGAAAGCTGTACAGGTACACCTCATAAAGATATGTGTCTTGGAACCATAACGACAACGTTTTACTACTGTCCTGCACCTAAATTGTTCCTTCAATTATGCAACAAGATATAAACATTGACAATGCAAAAGAAAACAGTTCGCTCAGTTTTCCCTCTTTTTGTTTTGGCTGCCTGAGTCCAGACCATTGCTGGGTGTGGAGGCCATGGGTGCATAGGCTGTCAAGGAGACAAAACTAACCCTCTTGGAGGGCATTGCCCCTCCCTTACATCACCCCATATGGCCCCGGAGGATGGCTGGTTAGCCAGAGACGGGTAAGATTCCTCAGGGAGGATCAACCTAAGACAGGCACAGTCGCAGAGGGACCATCAGGAGAAAACTTGGGGGCCAACAGAGGTGGGGCACAGAACCTCACCCCCCCAGCTTCGCAGGGATCTGAACCATCACCCCGTTTAAGGGAGGTCTCCTGCCCCCATGGCTACTTTGTTTCCCATGCCCAGCTCAGATCGAAGCCCAAGTGGCAGACAGAGATCTGGCCAGTGGCTAAAATAAAAAGGGGGATATGTGGGAAAATAGCCTAAGCAGGGAGTGCATCCTTGACGTGCTCGGGGGTGCAAAACATCAAATCCTGCCTGGACGGAACACTGTCCAGGGCAGCACCTGCATTGTTGCTATAAGAAGCGCAGCCTGTCCCTGACTTCCCTAGCTTACTAACATCTTTATCCTGCCTTCTCCAGCCTGTTAGTAACTCCCCTATTTTCTGTGATAAGATGAAGCTAATAAATATGATGTGAAGCAACCGGAGGTACTCTTTGTCTTCAAGGCTCTGAGTCCCCTGCTCCCAGAACTTTATATTTTGTGTCCGTGTTTCATTCCTGTGCCGCCCTGTCAGCAATAAGCTCCTTTTGGAATCTCTCTGCCACTGAAACTTATTTCATTTCATTTCACATCCCCCTTTTGTTCCAGAAGATGTTCTCCATCCCACAATGCTGGATCCAAATTCCTCCCCAGGAGTCATATTCCATGTTGCCAGGGGTATTTACACCACTGGGTGTCAGATCCCATGTAGAGGGGATAACTATATAGCTTTTATCTTATGACCAGGTGATTGTAATAATCTTGTGACTGACATCCCCTTTATCCAGTGTATGGTTAGATGAGTAATACAATAAAGACATGCATAGGGGAAAAAAGAGGGCACAATCAACAATTAATTTAGCATTCATTCAATGACTATTTTTTGAGTATCTATTTTGTACCAGTCATGATTGTGACAATAAATGACAGACAGCGAATAGGTAACTTAAGGATCATTGTAGAAAATAGTAAGCTTATAACAGAGATAAAGAGAGAATATCATGGTATTATGGAGAAGGGTAAGATTTGGGAAGACTTCCTGAAGGAGGTGGCATTTAACATGTGCCTTGAAAAATAAAAAGGATTTCAAGTTTTTTTATTGTATTTTTTTTAATTTTTTGATATAGTTAATAGTTAATTTAAAAAAGAGTTAATTTTTTTTAAAAAAATGAAAAAAATATGCAGAGCCCCCCTGAGGAGCTGATGGAGAATGCAGGGGTGTTGGGCTTCCCCACCTCGATGGTCGCTGATGTGCTCACAGACATTGGGGACTGGTGGTTTGATGGGCTGACCCCTCTACCACAGGACTTGCCCTTGGGAAGACTGTTGTGGCAAAGGAGAAGCTAGGCCTGCCTATAATTGTTCCTAAGAGTCTCCTCCTGAATGTCTCTTTGTTGCTCAGATGTGGCCCTCTCTCTCTGGCTAAGCCAACTTGGCAGGTGAAATCACTGCCCTCCCTGTTACATGGGCTCTGACGCCCAGGGGAGTGAATCTCCCTGGCAACATGGAATATGACTCCCGGGGAGGAATCTAGACCCGGCATCATGGGATGGAGAACATCTTCTGGAACAAAAAGGGAATGTGAAAGGAAATGAAATAAGCTTCAGTGGCAGAGAGATTCCAAAAGGAGCTGAGAAGTCACTGTGGTGGGCACTCTTACGCACGACATAGACAACCCCTTTTAGGTTCTAATAAATTAGAATAGCTAGCAGTAAATACCTGAAACTATCAAACTACAACCCAGAACCCTTGAATCTTGAAGACAACTGTATAAAAATGTGGCTTATGAAGGGTGACAATGTGATTGGGAAAATCATATGGACCACACTCCCCTTTGTCTAGTGTATGGATGGGTGAGTAGAAAAATGAGGGCAAAAAAAAAAAAAGGCACCCAGTGTTCTTTTTTACTTTAATTGTTCTTTTTCACTTTAATTTTTATTCTTATTACTTTTGTGTGTGTGGTAATGAAAATGTTCAAAAATTAATTTTGGTGATGAACACACGACTTTATAATGGTACTGTGAACAATTGACTTTGTATGACTGCATGGTATGTGAATATATATCAATAATATTGAATTAAAAAAACTGATTGGGGTGATGAATGCACAACTATATGATGGTACTGTGAACAGTTGATTTTACACCATGGATGATTGAATAGTATGTGAATATATCTCAATAAAACTGAATTAAAAAAAAATAAAGAAGCCTCCTGGCTAGAGGGAGGGGTTCAGGCAGAAGCCTGGGTATCAGGGGAATGCCGAGGGCCCCCCAAAAGCCTCCAAGATCTGGAGGCTCCTAGGCATGCTAGAGGATAAGCCTTTAGAAGAGCTCCTTGCCCACCCCAGCCTACTGGCTTGACAACCTGCAAAAGTTGGTCAGGTGGTTACCCATCTTCTTGATGAGTTTCACCTCTTTGTCTAGGAAATGTCTCTCCAGGAAGTCACAGAGATGAGGGCCTTGTTGTCAGAACACAGGTCATGAAGATCTCTTCTCCAGAGCCATGATGGCTTCCATGGCATCTAGGACTTCAACCCACTTATCTTGGGATGGCTTCTGCACATTCTGGAAGAGGGCACGACTGCCAGAATGGTTTTGCATCTTCAACAGATGCCAGGCACTCTCTCACTTCTTCCCCAAGTCATGGAAGAAGTTACCCACACTCTGCATTTTGGTCAAAGTGGAAGACCCGAGAGAGGTAGGTGAAAGAGGCTGCAGATACAGGTTTATCAGGTGGTTGACAGAGGCCTCTACTTTTGCAGAATAATTCTGATGTGTCTGGAAGCTCAAGGTTGGTCTACAATGAGAAGCTAACCACAAAAAAAAAAATGATGTTAGCTGGTGTTCTACTTTGCTAATGCTGTCAGAATGCAAAACACCAGAGTTGGATTGGCTTTTATAAAAGGGGGTTTATTTGGTTACACAGTTACAGTCTTAAGGCCTTAAAGTGTCCAAGGTAACACATCAGCAATCAGGTACCTTCACTGGAGGATGGCCAGTGGTGTCCGGAAAACCTCTGTTAGCTGGAAAGGCACGTGGCTGGCGTCTGCTCCAAAGTTCTGATTTCAAAATGGCTTTCTCCCAGGATGTTCTTCTCTAGGCTGCAGTTCCTCAAAAATGTCACTCTTAGTTGCACTTGGGGTATTTGTCCTCTCTTAGCTTCTCTGGAGCAAGAGTCTGCTTTCAACGGCCATCTTCAAAATGTCTCTCATCGCAGCTTCTTTGCTTTCTTCAGTGTCCCTCTTGGCTGTAGCAGCTTGCTCCTTCTGTCTGATCTTATACAGTGCTCCAGTAATTTAATTCAGCCCCACCCTGAATGGACGGGCCAACACCCCCATGGAAATTATCCAATCAGAGTCATCACCCACAGTTGGGTGGGGCACATCTCCATGGAAACACTCAAAGAATTACAATCTAATTAACACTGATAGGTCTGCCCACATAAGATTACATCACAGATAATGGCATTTGGGGGGACATAATACATTCAAACTGGCACAGCTGGTCCTAAAAGCAGAGGATGACAGAGAAGATGGTCCCAGAGCTTGCAAGTGAGAGGAGGTTGGACAGTGATCTGAGCCTGAAGACGGGGGCATAGCCCCAGACATGTTTGGTCCAAACACTGTTGAAGCAAGAAACAGATCCATGGGAGTGCTGGGCACACTGTGTAGGCACTGGCCTTTTGAGGGATCTGTTTCTCTAAAAGTTCCTGCACCTCAATAATTGCTATCACACCACAGGTTCCAAGGAGTAGGGCTGTGCACACATCTTTCCTCCAGGCAGACTCTCAAAAATATATTACTAGAAGGAAAGGAAGAGAAAAGACTATAAACATAAATATATATTTCAATGTATTCACTTTCATAATGAAACATAGAAAGTATACACATGAAACAAGGGAAAAAAATTAGGGTAAAGTGGTTACCTACAGGGGTGGGGGGGCAGTACATAATTGAATACAGGGGTGAGGACAATACTTCTCCAAATAGAACTTTAAATTTTCTTTGATTTTTGAACCACAAGGAGTATAGTAACCATAATAAACAAACAAACAAAAGGGAATTGACATGAAATTTACATAAACCTAGGGTTTTTGTTTGTCCATTTGCTTTTTTAATATCCCAGCTTACAAAGTACAGGTTCTTATCCTTCTAGAGAAAGTTCTCCACCAAGTCTATCCATAGAGTCAGAGACTGACACTAGAAAACAGGCAGTTCTGCCTAAGTGACTCAAGTCTTAGTTCTGGGTCTGTCATAACCATTTTACAACTGTGGAAGATTGGTGTTATGTGCCCCTTATTTTGCTCTTATTAAGTAAAATTCCATTTATTTCTGCAAATAAAATTCAACTTCACAGGCTCGCTTTTTACTTATAATAATAACCAATGAAATTTTAGAACCTGGTTTTTAAAATATAAGACTCGTTATTGACAAAAGGAGTTTCAGAAAGAAAAAAAGATATCCTGCTCCTCTTCACCAGCAAAGGGAGAGCTGTTTCTGGGTCATAAAAGTAATATTAATGATACCCATCAAACGCAGTAGGTTCTTTGCCTGACACACTCAAATGACCAATTCCTGAGACACTGAAGTTTCAAAGAGAAAGTTTGTTGCTAAGCATGAAGCAGGAAATCAGATGGCCTCTCAGCCTAAAAATCTATCCCCCAAACTGCAGTGTTCTAGTTTGTTAATGCTGCTGGAATGCAAAACACCAGAAATGGATTGGCTTTTATAAAAGGGGTTTATTTGGTTACACAGTTACAGTCTTAAGGCCATAAAGTGTCCAAGGTAACACATCAGCAATCGGGTACCTTCACTGGAGGATGGCCAGTGGTGGCCGGAAAACCTCTGTCAGCGAGGAAGGCACGTGGCTGGCATCTGCTCCAAAGTTCTGGTTTCAAAATGGCTTTCTCCCAGGATGTTCCTCTCTAGGTTGCAGTTCCTCAAAAGTGTCACTCTTAGTTGCACTTGGGGTATTTGTCCTCTCTTAGCTTCTCCGGAGCAAGAGTCTGCTTTCAACAGCCATCTTCAAACTCTCATCTGCAGTTCCTGTGCTTTCTTCAAAGTGTCCCTCTTGGCTGTAGCTCCTCTTCAAAATGTCACTCTCAGCTGCACTGAGTTCCTTCTGTTTGTCAGCTCATTTATATGGCTCCACTGATCAAGGCCCAGCCTGAATGGGTGGGGCTGCACCTCCATGGAAATATCTCATCAGAGTTATCACCTACAGTTGTGTGGGGTGCATTTCCATGCAAACAACCTAATCCAAATGTTCCAACTTAATCCTCACTAATATGTCTGCCCCACAAGATTGCATCAAAGAATATGGCTTTTTCTGGGGGACATAATACATTCAAACTGGCACATGCAGTAACTCTGATAGTTTCATAGTACCAAAAGATGGGCAGGTTTTAGGATAATGAGTGCAATAGCTCCAGGTGACAAGATTAGAAATGATCTAATTAGTGAGCATGCACAGATTGATTATAAGCTTAGCCACAGAAATTCTGTAAGAAAATGGAAGACTTAATATGATGATGGGCATATTATAATGAGGTTTAGGTCAAAGTTTAAGCTACCATGCATGTCAGGTGGGCCAATTTTGGTCAGATCCAGCTCTTTCTAGCAAGATAGTTTTGGAATTGTGGTGGATTCATTCTCAGTTCACCCAAGGCCCATCATTAATAAAAATTAGGGTCTGTCTTCAGTGATCATAAGACACTAAAGTTGAGAAACAAGATAAGGGGGTACAAGTAGAGGTCAGTCACAAGGTTTTTACAATCACAGGATAAAGGCTATATAGTTATACAATCATTATCAAAGATCAAGGCAGCTGGATTACAGTTCCATTAATACCTAGATTAATTTCAGGTATTTCCTTTTGACTATTCTAGCATACTAGAAAGTAAAAAAGAAATAACTATATGATTCAGTAATCATAATCATTGGTAAAATGCTAACTTCTTGGTTACACTAAAAATCTGATTCAGTGCAATTTTAAATTGAGAACATTTATAGGAATGTCAACTTTGTTTTTCTGTATAATGTAGGAAATTGTGTGACTATTTGTAATTGTCACCAATTGCTCTGGTATAAATCTGGTAAACAGGTTTACCTCAGATATGTTGAGGGTTCAGTTCCAGACCTCCCTGTAAAAACAAGTATCACAATAAAATGAGTCACAAATTTTTTGGTTTCCGAATGCATATAAAAGTTATGTTTATACTATACTGTAGTCTATTAAGTGTGCAATAGCATCATGTCTAAAAAAGCAATGTACATATCTGTGCTGGCTTGAATCTAGTATGTACCCCAGAAAAGCCATGTTCTTTTAATCCAGTTTTGTGAGGGCAGACCTATTGTGGGTGGGATCTTTTGATTAGGTTTCCATGGAGATGTGGCCCCACCCATTCAAGGTGGGTCTCAATTAGTTTACTAGAGACCTTAAGAGAGCTCGGGGAGAGAAAGAGAGAGCTCAGAGCCCACAGATTACCCAGACTCTTGGAGACACTTGAAGATGCAGACAGAAAGATGTTTGGAGATGCTAAGCCAAGAGGTGAAGCCCAGAGTTTGCCCCGGAGAAGCTAAGTGAGAACCCCCAGATGCTTAAACAGAAAGACACTGGAATCAGAAGCTGAAAGCAATGCAGCCCCAGAGCAAAGGACCAGCAGACACCAGCCAGCTGACAGAGGTGTACTGGATCCCATCAGCCTTTCTTCAGTGAAAGTATACTCTCACTGATGCCTTAGTTTGGACACTTTTATGGCCTTAGAACTGTAAACTTGTAACCTAATAAATCCCCTTTATAAAAGCCAATCCATTTCTGGCATATTACATTTGGGCAACTTTAGCAAACTGAAGCAATACTTTAATTAAAATCTAACGCCGAGACATGAAATGAGTACAAGCTGTTGAAAAAGTGATGCTGATAGACTTGCTCAATGCAGGGTTGCCACAAATCTTAAACTTGAAAAAAATGCAATATCTGCAAAGCACAATAAAGTGAAGCACAATAAAGCAAGGCATGAATGTAAATGAATGTATAAATCATTCCTTGGAAGTATAATTTAAGCATTAAGCATTTAAAATGTCTAAAACTTTAGAAATGGTCACTGTGCCGGTTTGAGTGTATTGTGTCCCCCAAATGCCATTATCTTTATAGTCTTGTGTGGGGCAGAAGTTTTGGTGTTGGTTAGATTTGCTTGGAGTGTGCCCCACCCAGCTGTGGGAGATAATTTTGATGAGATGTTCCCATGGAGGCGTGGCCCCGCCCATTCGGGGTGGGCCTTGATCAGTGGAGCTATATAAATGAGCTGACTTGGGGGGAAGAAAGAGAGTGCAGCTGGGAGTGATGTTTTGAAGAGGAGCAAGCTTGCTAGAGAGGAATGACCTGGGAGAAAGCCGTTTTGAGGCCGGAGCTTTGGAGCAGATGCCAGCTGCCTTCCTAGCTAACAGAGGTTTTCCGGAGGCCATTGGCCATCCTCCGGTGAGGGTACCCGATTGCTGATGTGTTGCCTTGGACGCTTTGTGGCCTTAAGACTGTAACTGTGTAGCAAAATAAATCCCCGTTTTATAAAAGCCAATCCATCTCTGGTGTTTTGCATTCTGCAGCATTAGCAAACTAGGACAGATTTTGGTACCAGAGAAGTGGGGTGCTTTTGCTGCTGAGTTTGCAGATACCAAACATGTTGGAACGGCTTTTCAAATGGATAAGGGGAATATGCTGGAAGAATTGTGAGGAGCTTGATAGAAAAGGCCTAAATTGCTTTGAAGAGACTGTTTGTGGAAATATGGACTCTAAAGATATTTCTGATGAGGTCTTGAACAGAAATGATGGACATTTTGTTGTGAACTGGCAGAAAGGCGATCCTTGTTTTAAAGTGGCAGAAAATTTGGCAAAATTGAGTCCTGGTGTCAGATGGAAGGAAGAATCTGGAAGCAACAACCTGGAATACTTAGCTGAGGAGATCTCCAGACTACGTGTGGAGGACTTAACCTGGCTTCTCTTTGCAGCTTATAGTAAAATGCGAGCGGAAAGAGATAAACTTAGAACTGAACTCTTGGGTTCAAAGAGACCAGAAGCTGAAAATTATGAGCCTCCAGGGGGTGGAATCCCAGAAGCTACAGCCCAACGTGAGGACGTAACCAAACATGGAACCCAGCCGCCATTTCAGTACAAGCCAAGATTGGAAAAGGAGTTAAGCAGAAAGGATTTGTGGAAAGTCCTATTGTCTGATGGCTTTGACCCCTGCGTGCTTCATGCAAAGCCAACAGAATTTTTGCGAGATCTTTATAGACAGAGCCATTGCCAGTCTGGACTGGAGGAGACAGACAAGGAAAAAATTAAAGGAAAAATTTCTTCAAAGACAGAGCCATGGAGGTTGAGGTCTGGAGTCAAGAGGTTTAGGGCTGGGAGAGCGGAGCAGCCCACATGCATGGAAAGGGTGAGTTTGCCCTGGAGGTCGAGGGCGGGCTTTCCGCCTCGATGCTCTGGAAGAGTTTTGCCACCTCAGGTCCCAAAGAGGGTGGAGCACATTTCCAGGGAATTGGGGAGAGCCTGGCTGCCACCACACTGTTCTGAAGGGGTTGAGCGTGTGCCCCGGAGATGGAAGGGAATCCGGGAGCTGCCCCGATGTTTGAGGAGGGTGGGGCCGAGAAGGTGGTCTCCCCAATGTGTGGAAATGTTGGAGCACTCACCTAAGTGTTTGGAGAGGAACGGGCTGCCGAAAAGGCCCTTGGGAAGGGTTAGGCTCCCACTCTCTCAAGCCCCAAGGATGCAACATTGTTCTGTAAATGACTCTCAGACTTTGAAATCTAATGGACTTTGTCCTGTGGGTTTTAGGAACTGTTTTGCTCCTGTTAACCCTGTTTTCCTTACTGTTTCTCCTTATGGCAATGGAAATGTTTATCCTATGAATGTCTCTCCTTTGTATATTGGAAGCACATAACTTGTTCTAGGTTCACAGATCCACAGCTAGAGGGGAATTATGCCTTAGAACTGACCAAGCCTAAACTGATTTTGATGGGATTTTGTACTTAACTTTTGTTACTGAAATGATTTAAGTTTTTGTGATATTGTGATGGAATGAATATATTTTGTATTTGGAAAGATAATGTCATTTTGGGGTTTAGGGGGTGGAATGTGCCGGTTTGAGTGTATTGTGTCCCCCAAATGCCATTATCTCTATAGTCTTGTGTGGGGCAGAAGTTTTGGTGTTGGTTAGATTTGCTTGGAGTGTGCCCCACCCAGCTGTGGGAGATAATTTTGATGAGATGTTCCCATGGAGGCGTGGCCCCGCCCATTCAGGGTGGGCCTTGATCAGTGGAGCTATATAAATGAGCTGACTTGGGGGGAAGAAAGAGAGTGCAGCTGGGAGTGATGTTTTGAAGAGGAGCAAGCTTGCTAGAGAGGAACGACCTGGGAGAAAGCCGTTTTGAGGCCGGAGCTTTGGAGCAGAAGCCAGCTGCCTTCCTAACTGGTAGAAGTTTTCCAGACACCATTGGCCATCCTCCGGTGAATGTACCTGATTGCTTGGATGCTTTGTGGCCTTAAGACTGTAACTGTGTAGGGAAATAAATCCCCGTTTTATAAAAGCCAATCCATCTCTGGTGTTTTGCATTCTGCAGCATTAGCAAACTAGGACAGTCACCATGTCCTATAAACATTAATTTGTTGTAAACAACAAATCAAAAATCTACACAGTGTAATTACTTGTAAGTTTGTTCTGTTAAGTTATAAAAACTTCATTGGCACTTTTCTGTTCTTCATTAAGCATGGTGTGAAAGAAAAGCCTATGACTCTGGTAGAGTAGTGATAATTACATATAAAAGAGGTCATTATAAGAGAAGGAGGCCAGAGAGTTATTTAAGAAAAGGCAGTATAACCACAGCATACTTTACGGCTCAGCTATGACCAATATTTACAAGGTCATAATGATATAAACAGTGAATACTAATTTATCAGTGATATGTTTATATTTGTTGTATATAATATAGATACATAGATATATCAGTATATTATATGATATATCAGTGATATATCTATATTAGGAGGAAAGAAAGAGAAACATGTGAGTGAAGGATGGAATAATCTAAAACAATGAAAATACTTACCTTTCTTCCATGGTATGAGGTCAA
Source organism: Choloepus didactylus (assembly GCF_015220235.1). Taxonomy (NCBI): domain Eukaryota; kingdom Metazoa; phylum Chordata; class Mammalia; order Pilosa; family Megalonychidae; genus Choloepus; species Choloepus didactylus. The sequence goes on from NC_051308.1 coordinate 103,462,929, forward strand.
TAAATGTCTAAATTTTTTAAAATAAATAAATAGCAATACAAATATGGCATTTGAAAATGTGGAGATAAATGACAGAAAAAATAATAAAGCTTAAAAAATTGAAAGAGTCACTCTTGAATCACTCCCTCTGCGAGGCAAATGCCATATCATGAGCACACTCAAGTAGCCCTTTGGAGAGGTCTATGTCACAGGGAACTAAGGCCTCCTGTCAACAGCCACCATCAACTCACCAGCCATGTGAGGGAGCCATCTCAGATGTGGACCTACCAGCCCCAGTCAAGCCAGCAGCCTGGCCAACATCTTGACTGCAGCCTCATGAGAGACTGTGAGTCAAAACCACTCAATTAGGCTGTTCCCACTTAACCCGCAGAAATGCTGGAGACCAGTGCTCTAGGTTATGAGGACTGAACCATGACAATGGCAAAAGATGGAGAGAAGCAGCATATTGGAGGAAAACACCAGATGGGGATTCTACTGCTAACAAATGGTGGCTCTGCCTTCTATACATCAGAGCTGGGCAGCAGCCAGCCTTGTTGACAAGAACACCCACAGATACACATTAAACTGCTACTCCAAACAGATCTGGACAAATCTTGTCTAAATTCCACTATTTAACCCACATGGAGGAAGTCTAGTCAGTACAGCTCAAAAAGGTTGTCTGGCATTTGATAGGGTAAACCAAGGCTGAGGCAAGAAGGGAAATGATGGGAAGGTCTTTGGAGGAAATGTGATCTAGGCCAAAGGAAATTCAGTGATGCTAACTACTGTCTGCTGTGGGTATCTACTGACACCCACATGGTGCTCAACCTTTGCAACAAAATTACAGTTTATTGTCCCCTTAACCATGAAACAGAAGCAGAAGAAGAAGAGTCTCTTTCAAACTCATGATTCAAACACTTTGGAAATTCCTTTGGCAGGGATTGTGTCTTATTCATCTGCTCAGACTTCACACTGCCCATCACATATAATGGTAACAATACTCACTACCATTTATTAACTACTATGTGCCAGGTATTACACCAGGAGACTTCTCTCGATTAATCCTCACAGCAATCCCATGAAGTAGGCCTTGTGTATTCCCTATTCCCATTTTATACACAAGGAAAATGAGGCTTAGGGACATCAAAGATATACAGTTAGTAATTGTCTAAACTGAGATTAGAACCCAGGTATGTCTGACTCCAACTGTGTTAGTATTTCCCTATACTCACTTGATTGTAGTGATTCCCAGGGTTTGATCCCAGTCTCCATTTGTGGCATCATCTCTCCCCATTCCTGCACCCCCTTGTGCTACACTCAGTCATAGTAAACTTCCTGCTGTTGCCAACACACCATTCTCTCTCTCTTGCTTCTCAAACTCCATGCCGATGTTGTTGATCCTCAGACCATGGTTTGAGTTAAGGGCCTAGGAGCTCATTAGAAATGCAGATCTTAAGTCCCACCCCCAACTTTCTGAACCAGAATCTACATTTTAACGAGATCTCCTGGTGACTCATATGCATATTAAGTTTAAGAAGCAATGGTCTATTTAATCTAGGGGCCTTTGCACAGGTTGATCCTTAACCTGGAATATTCTTTCCCAATACAGGAAACAGACCCCAAAGAAACAAAAGCAAAAAGATCAACAACAGTCATTTAAAAGTGGATGAAGTGGTGATTTGTTTAAATCTCTGTATAGAAAAATTGATACTATCCATATTAAAGGATCTAAGGTATTTTCCAAACTAAGCACTATAAACTTTTCTTTCCTTTCACCCTTAATGTGTCTTTTTCTTTTTTTTTAAAGTGTAGGAGCCAGGGGAGAGAGGCATGCTGCTGAAATGCTAAGAAACTAAACCCTGTGAATACCATTATTCTACTCGGGAAATATAAACAGGTTGGAATGGTGAATGTTGGAAGTTCAGAGAACTTTCAGGAGAGGGAGACTATAATACAGAATGTGTATATCTTTTTGTTGCAGATTCCTTCTACGTGAAGCTAGGCTGCATAGAACTTTGGCCAAGTGCAGGAAAAGAGGGTAGTTAAAACTGAAATGACAAGAAGAGGCAAGAATGTTGTTAGTGCACTCTTTTCCACCTGCAAGAGAATTCCACTTTGGCTACATATAATGTGGCATTGCTCTAGCCAAAGTCACTTTCATTTCTGAGATGCAAATAAATCTCCCATTGCTCATGGGCCAGGTACAGTGAGGACTGGACTGACTGGGAACTAACTCACACAGGTTTGTCCTTTCTCTTTGATTGTCATTTACTTGACTGGCAGTAAAGTTGAGCTGGAGGACATTTTCCAAGGTCAGTCAATTGTTATAAAAAACACTCAAATATTCACTTATTAATGTAAAAATACAATAAAACGTACACTACTCTCATGACTCAGCATATAGGTCTGTTCTAAAAGAACAACATGCCCAACATGGGTGTTCTAGTTTGCTAATGCTGCCAGAATGCAAAACACCAGAGATGGATTGGCTTTTATAAAGAGTGTTTATTTGGTTACAAAGTTACAGTCTTAAGGCCATAAAGTGTCCAAGGTAAGTCATGAACAATCGGGTACCTTCACTGGAGCATAGCCAATGGTGTCTGGAAAACCTCTGTTAGCTGGGAAGGCACATGGCTGGCGTCTGCTCCAAAGTTCTGGTCTCAAAATGGCTTTCTCCCAGGACGTTCCTCTCTAGGCTGCAGTTCCTCAAAAATGTCACTCTCAGTTGCTCTTGGGGTGTTTGCCTTCTCTTAGCTTCTCCTGAGCAAGAGTCTGTTTTCAACAGCCATCTTCAAACTGTCTCTCATCTGCAGCTACTCTCCCAGCTTCTGTGCATTCTTCAAAGTGTCCCTCTTGGTTGTGGCTCCTCTTCAAAATGTCACTCTCAGTTGCTCTTCAAAATGTCACTCACAGCTTCACTGAGTTTCTTCTGTTTGTCAGCTCATTTATATGACTCCAGTGATTTAATTTAGACCCACCCTGAATGGGTGGGGTAACACCTCCATGGAAATTATCCAATCAGAGTCATCATGCACAGTTGGGTGGGGCATATCTCCACAGTAACACTCAAAGAATTGCAATCTAATCAACACTGATATATCTGCCCACAAAAGATTACATCAAAGAATATGGCCTTTTCTGAGGGACGTAATACATTCAAACCCAGCACAATGGGAAAAGGTCTGGTAATAAGTTGAGTTATGCCCTATTTCTGAGGTGACAATACACAGGCTCTAGAACCAAGCAGGTCAGAGTTCTTAATCCCAGGCCTTTCTGTACACCCTCTAATAGCTATGGGACCTTGAGTAAGTTGTTTAACTTCTTTGAACCTCATCTTCAAAAAGGGATAATACCCTGTGATGTTACTGTGAGGATTAAATTACATGGTGTATATCATATACCTGGTACATAGCTGACACTCAACTAACAATAATTAGTAATAGCTAATATCTGTTGATACTTTATGTACCAGTTTGAATATATTGTTTCCCCCAAAAGCCATTATCTTTGATGGAATCTTGTGTGGGCAGACGTTATCAGTGTTGATTAGATTGTAATTCTTTGAGTGTTTCTTTGGAATGCGCCCCACCCAGCTGTGGGTGATGACTCTGATTGGATATTTTCCATGGAGGTGTTGCTCCGCCCATTCAGGGTGGGTCTAAGTTGATCAGTGGCACCATATAAATGAGCTGACATAACAGAAGGAACTCAGTGCAGCTGTGAGTGATGTTTGAAGAGGAGCTACAGCCAAGAGGGACGCTTTGAAGAAAGCACAGGAGCTGCAGATGAGAGACAGTTTGAAGATGGCTGTTGAAAGCAGACTCTTGCTCCAGAGAAGCTGAGAGAGGACAAATACTCCAAGTGCAACTAAAATTGACATTTTTGAGGAACTGCAGCCTAGAGAGGAACGTCCCGGGAGAAAGCCATTTTGAAACCAGAACTTTGGAGAAGATGCCAGCCATGTGCCTTCCCAGCTAACAGAGGTTTTCCAGACACCATTGGCCATCCTCCAGTGAAAGTACCCGATTGCTGATATGTTACCTTGAACACTTTATGGCCCTAAGACTGTAACTGTGTAACCAAATAAACCCCCTTTCATAAAAGCCAATCCATCTCTGGTGTTTTGCATTCTGGCAGCATTAGCAAACTAAAACACTTCACTATACACCTAATACTCTTCTTTGCATCGTAATACATTAAATTAACCCTCACAACAATCCTGAGGGAGGTACTATTATCATCATCACCTCCATTATACAGAAGAGGAAACTGAAGCTCAGAGAGGTTAATTTGCACAGTATTTAAAGTGACAGAGCTGAAAACCTCATTAAGTGTGGTTTCGATATTGCCATTATGCTATGGTGCCTCTCGTGTAGGTATTATTACTGTTGATATGATTGTTATCATCCTGGGGCACATAAGCAGAAAGCAGATGAGGCCATGCTATTTCTCTCATGTAGATAAAAGTCAATAGTAACTTTAATCACATCACTAGACCTACTCCCTCCTGGACACTCCCTACTTCCCCAGTGTCCAGGACTTGGGACCTGTTCTCTAAAAGAATAATGGATAAAGTGACATGAGAAAAGACAGCTTACCAGCATGTAAGCTATTTGTCAGAGTTAGGACACATACACTGGCGAACTAAACTGTAACTCCTGCTATACACATTTTATCTTAGAGACACACCGGGGAGCAGTGACCTTGTAGAGACTGAAGTTTCTCTGCATTCTCCACTTTTCCACCACCACCTCTTCTTGCATTGTAAGCCACATTCTGCTCCCTATCAGCTCTCACACTTCAGTACATCTCAGTGGGCCTGCCTCAAACTCTTCCCTTTCTCCTGTTTTCCCCTATAGAAATCATGCACATAACCTTGTTTATTTTCTTCACATTCCTCCTTCAGTACCCACCCCAACATTATCCACTTGTGAAAGCCCAGTACCTTCATGTACTTAACTGGTTGAAATGAAAACTAAGAAGGTGTTTTAAAAATTTATTTAGAATTATAAACTATATTTCACATAACAAAATCCATGCATGCAAGTAACAAAATACACAAAACATAGGTGAAAGCAATTTTCAAATGTTACAGTGTCACAAAAATGTTAATAATAAATTATTAACTTGTTTGTTTGAAGTGGGAAAAGAGAAGTAAAGGGGAGAAAGGTCAAATGACAAAGACCTCAGTTATAAAATATACTGAAAAGAAAGCTCCCCATTTGGGGATAAGATCTCCACCACTCCAACTCCTGAAGTTATAAAGTAAGATCACAGAATTCAGTCTAGAGGACCTATAAGCCTAGCCCTGACAGTGACAGATGACTTGTCATGAGAGGTCATTCAATCTACCTCCTCAGTGATGGGGCCAGTACTGGGACCTCCCTGGCGGGCTTGAGCCCCACAACTACTGCCCCCAGGGACACCAGGCCCCCCATACAGCCTGGAGAAAATAGGGCAACAGATTTGCTCCAGCTCTCTCTTCTGATGCTCATACTCTTCCTTTTCTGCCAGCTGGTTCTGCTCCAGCCAGGAGAGGACTTCTTGACACTTGTCTTGCACTCTGTGCCTGTCCTCTTCAGGAATCTTGTCCCTCAGGCCTTCTTCTTGCAGGGAGCTCTTCACATGGAAGACATAGGCCTCCAGGGAGTTTTTGGCAGCCACCCTGTCCCTCTGGGCCTCATCCTCTGCCTTGTACTGCTCAGCCTCACGCACCATCTTCTCTACCTCCTCCTTGCTCAGCCGGCCCTTGTCATTGGTAATAGTTATCTTGTTAGCCTTGCCTGTGCTCTTGTCAGTGGCTGTCACATTCAGGATGCCATTGGCATCAATGTCAAAGGTCACCTCAATCTGGGGGACCCTACGTGGGGCAGGTGGGATGCCACTGAGCTCAAAGCACCCCAGCAGATTGTTGTCCCTAGTCATGGCCCTCTCACCCTCGAACACCTGGACAAGGACCCCAGACTGGTTGTCAGAGTAGGTGGTGAAAGTCTGGGTCTGCCTGGTGGGGATAGTGGCATTTCTCTGGATCAGTGTGGTCATCACTCCACCTGCAGTCTCCAGCCCCAGGGACAGGGGAGCCACGTCGAGCAGCAGGAGATCCTGCACTTTCTCACACTTGTCCCCCATTAGCACTGCCGCCTGCACAGCAGCCCCGTAAGCCACGGCCTCATCGGGATTGATGCTCTTGTTCAGCTCCCTGCCGTTGAAGAAGTCCTGCAGCAGCTTCTGCACCTTAGGAATGCGGGTGGACCCACCCACCAGGACGACGTCATGGATCTGGGCCTTGTCCAGCTTGGCATCCCGCAGGGCCTTCTCCACGGGCTCCAGGGTACTGCGAAAGAGATCTGAGCACAGCTCCTCAAAGCGGGCTCGAGTGATGGATGTGTAGAAGTCCTCGCCCTCGAACAAGGAGTCGATCTCCAGGTTGGCCTGAGTGCTGGAGGACAGGGTGCGCTTGGCACGCTCGCAGGCAGTGCGCAGCCTGCGTAAGGCCCGCTTGTTCCCGCTCATGTCCTTCCTGTGCTTCCGCCGGAACTCTTCCACGAAGTGATTCACCAGCCGGTTGTCGAAGTCCTCTCCACCCAGGTGGGTGTCTCCAGCCGTGGCCTTCACTTCAAAAACACCGCCGTCGATCGTGAGGACCGATACGTCAAAGGTGCCCCCTCCCAGGTCAAAAATGAGCACGTTGCGCTCTCTAACGCCCCGCCGGTCCAGCCCATAGGCGATGGCGGCCGCCGTGGGCTCATTGATGATCCTCAGCACTTTGAGCCCCGCGATGGCGCCCGCGTCCTTGGTAGCCTGGCGCTGGGAGTCGTTGAAGTAGGCAGGCACCGTGATCACCGCGTGTTTTACCGGCTGGCTCAGGTACGCCTCAGCCGTCTCCTTCATCTTGCTCAACACCATGGAAGAAATCTCCTCGGGGTAGAATGCCTTGTCCTCCCCACGGTAGGACACGCTCACCTTGGGCTTGCCGCCCTCGCTGACGACCTGGAAGGGCCAATGCTTCATGTCCGACTGCACCGTCGAGTCCGCGAACTTGCGCCCAATCAGTCGCTTGGCGTCGAACACCGTGTTGTGCGGATTCAGGGCCGCCTGGCTCTTGGCTGCGTCGCCGACCAGCCTCTCCGTGTCGGTGAAAGCCACGTAGCTCGGCGTGGTGCGGTTACCCTGGTCATTGGCGAGGATCTCCACCCGGCCGTGCCGGAACACGCCCACGCACGAGTACGTGGTGCCCAGGTCGATGCCGATGGCCACTTCCTTCGGGGCTGACATGACTCTGTCTTCTCGCGTTCTTGGGGACGATTGGGATGCGGAGTCAGATGCGCGACGCTGCGAGAGTCGGTGCTGCTCAGCGGTCGAGGCGTCTGCGGTGCGTTCTCGTCTTCTCTCCAGCTCGGATCTGCTCTGCGTCGCTTCCACCGGGTTTTTATCCCGGTACTGGGGACCCGCCTCCTCCCACCCCCGCCGCCGCGAACCTTCCAGCCCCTTCTCGGCGAGCCGAGAGCCGCAGGTCCCCACCCGCCCGGGCTGACTCAGCGGATCGGGGAGAAGGCGAGGCGGGGCGCGGGGTGGGGACGTCTGCCCCGCCCGCCGCTGACTCGAAGCTGCTGGAATTTAAGAAACAAGGAGAAAGTTCCAGCTTCCCCCCGCTGGTTCTAAGGGTGCTCGGAGGTGGTTGTGGCAGAAGCGAGTTTACGCTGTAACTTCCCCAGACCACAAATTCTCTCCGGGATTCTTAGTTGGAAGCAGGGCCCTCCGGGCGTGCAGGGTCTGGGTGCTACTGTAGATTGCCTGTGAGTCCAACCGTTCGGTAAAGCTGAAAGCCTGTTACCAAGAGAAGAGCCTGGAGTTTTAAAAAAAATGTTTGTTTGGTTTTTTTTAAGTCTTAAGGTTTTAGAATCTTGAAATATAAAGGCAGTATTTTCGAAACCGTAATTCGAAAGGGCGACCTGACTCTTCCTGTGGACTACAGCCAGGGTCAGAGTTAACGTTAATAGGCGGCGCTGCAAAATTTGATTTGTCGTTAGCATTGGTGGTTCAGTGGTAGAATTCTCGCCTGCCACGCGGGAGGCCCGGGTTCGATTCCCGGCCAATGCACTATCGGCTTCAGTTTTAAGTTGCTCTTTGGTTTTTAGGATTTATGATACCGAAATAAACAAAACCAGTTAGCAGAAGACCGTGAGTTATTTTGATATGATTCCTCCTCTTTTACCAGCCATCTTTCCTCAGAGGTATCGGAATGTCACTAGGGAGAGAAAGCAGCACACAATCAAGGAGGGTGACCTTTTGTGGAAATGACCCTCCTGTTATCGAGATCCGTCCCTGACACATGTATCCCCAGGGAGCATCACTCCTGGGGGCCAGTTGGAAAGGTCTAAAGAGATTCAGAGCCGATGCCCTAGGGCCAGGTGGAGGGTGCACTGCTGGAGGCAGGCAAGAGTGGATTCACTGGTCAATAAAGCCGTACTATTCACATCAGTCCTTCTGCTTTATGAATTAAGTCTTTTCCATGCCCCATTTTCTTTAGTCCATAACACACAATTTGGATGTTTCGGTGTTTGGATTTCAACTGAAAACCAAAAGGAGATATTTAGGAGGCATGAGGGTAGAAATGGGACAAGGAAAAAGGCCTGGTCTGTATTCCCTGTTAGGGAATCAAAGCACAGTCTACCACATGCCAGGAAAGGATACTAACCACTGTACTAACAAGAATGGCCCTAGAAAGGTGATGTGATATTTACTAATGTAATATTTTAGTCATGTAATAAAGAGATTTAAAGCTGAGTTTTATTTAAAATGTCATTATTTGCCTGGTTCAAAAGAAACTGCCAACTTTTAAAAAAAGAGAGTCAGTGAGGAACAATAGACTCTTTTGTTACAAAGAGTAGAATGTTACAAAGGCTTTGGCTTTTCCTTTAAGTGAAATGGGCTGCTATTGCATGGTTGTACTGGTTTGCTAAAGCTGCTGGAATGCAATATACCGGAAATGGGTTGGCTTTTACAATAGGTGTTTATTAGCTTATAATTTAGTTTTTAGGCCATGAAAATGTCCCAACTAGAGGCACCACAGGATTATACCTGGACTCTGAAGACGGGCCAGCATCTGGGCACTTCTTTCACATGGGAAGGTACATGGCAGATATCTCATGGTCCTCTCCTGGGTTTTGTTGCTTCCAGCCTCTGGCTGCTTGTTTCTTTCTTGTAGTTTCTGTCTCTCTTAGCTTTTCTGGGTGTGTCCTTGTGTCTCAGCTTCTCTGGGGCTTTTTCCATGAATTCTCTGGATTTTCTTTGTGTCCTTTATCCTCTTACAAAGAACTCCAGTGAGAGGATTAAGACCCACCTTGAATGAGGTAGGTCACATCTCAACTGAAATAATCTTATCAAAAGGTCCCACCTGATTGAGAATGCCTTTTTAACCAAAAGAGGGGAAAGAAAGGCAACAAAATAAGGTTTCAGTGGCTAAGAGATTTCAAATAGAGTTGAGAGGCTATCCTGGAGGTTATTCCTATGCAAGTTTCAGCGAGATATGCCAAATGGTCACAATCTGACAACCCCAAATCAACAGTAGTCCCAAAAACCCTAAAGAAACCCTAGACGGTATCTGAGACTCTACAGAAGTTTCACTCACTACATTTATTTTTCAGAAATTTAAATTCTCAAGAGCGTACCTATGCCAGATAAGTCCCCAAATCCAGAACAACAGCCTCTTCAAGAACATCAGCCAGATGCATCCCTCTTTCCCATAATGTCAACATGAACAAGTTAGGGTGTTCACTTCCTAGACATCCCTGATGATCGGGAAAGTGATTAAACTAGAGAAAGGGGTAGCAACAGATAAGATGGAATTTAACAAGGATAATGAATACTGAATCTTTATGTTTTTTTTTTTTCTTAGTTGCTAGAGTATTAGAAAGCTAGATAGAAAGAATTGAAATGGTGGAACTGTAACCCATAACATTCTTTGAAATTTGCTTGTAGCTACTTGTTAGATTGTACTTTGAAAGTTATCACCTTTCACAATAATGAAATAACTGAAACTATGGTACTGTAACCCATAGCATTCTTTGAAATTTCCTGTATAACTACTCGTTGAACCATACGTTGAAAGTTATCATCTTTCTGCATATATGTTGTATTTCACAATAAGGAAATAACTGAAATTGTGGACTGCAATTTCTTTGAAATTTGCTCTATGGCTACTTGTTAAATTCCACTTTGAAAGTTGTCACTTTTATATATATGTATGTTATATTCCACAATTTAAAAAAATGAAGAAATTAAAAAAGGTCCTACCTACAATAGATCTGCCACCCACAGGAATGGACTAAATGTAAGAACATGATTTTTTGGAGCACATAACAGCTTCAAACTACCACAGTGGTTTTCAGCAAAGAAGTGACAGATATGACACATTTTTAAAAGATCATTGTTCTAGTTTGCTAATGCTGAAGAATGCAAAACACCAGAGATGGATTGGCTTTTATAAAAACGGGGTTCATTTGGCTACACAGTTACAGTCTTAGAGCCATAAAGTGTCCAAGGTAACACATCAGTAATCAGGTACCTTCACTGGAGGATGGCCAATGGCATCCGGAAAACCTCTGTTAGCTAGAAAGGCACGTGGCTGGCGTCTGCTCCAAAGTTCTGGTTTCAAAATGGCTTTCTCCCAGGACGTTCCTCTCTAGCAAGCTTGCTCCTCTTCAAAACGTCACTCACAGCTGCACTGAGTTCCTTCTCTTTGAGTCAGCTCATTTATATGGCTCCACTGATCAAGGCCAACCTGAATGGGTGGGGGCCATGCCTCCATGGGAATATCTCATCAGAGTCATCACCACAGCTGGATGGGGCACATTCCAAGCAAATCTAATCAGCACCAAAACGTCTGCCCCACAAGACCACATCAAAGATAATGGTGATTGGGGGACACAATACATTCAAACTGGCACAATCATTCTGGCTGTTGCGGTGAGATTAGACTGTAGGGTGGCTAGGTTGAGGAGAAACCAGTTAGGAGGCTATTTCTATAACCCAGGTAAGAGATGATCATGGCTTGGACCAGGGTAATGGTGGTAAAGTACTAAGGATTACTCAAATTGTTGGATACATTTTGAAGGTAAAAGCAGGATTTACCGAGATTTTGTGAATTTGAGGAGCCTCTGTTCAGGATCTGTGAAAACACATTTTCTGGGAGTCCTTATAAAGCCGGGCAGGCTGTGTCTTGACCTTCAAGAATTCAGGAGTGAGAGTAGAAACCACTGGGGCCTAGCCCTGAAGATCACAGGTCCTTTCTTACCCTGGAGGCTAAAGGATGGCTCCTTAGCCCAGGTGATCAAGGAGGGACTAGGGGAGGGAGAAAGTTAAGGCCTGAAGAGATGCTGTTATCCTGATGGCCCTGCTTCCATTTGACTCTGCGGTTCCTCCAATCCCCCACTGGGCTTCAACAGTCTCTCTGCACAGAGAAACAGACCTGCGACCACTGCAAACAAAAGTCCCATCAACAGGTAGAACGTGACTTGGTAACAAGCTGGAAAGAATGGTGAGATGGATGGAATTGCCGGACCTAGTAGGAGAGGCAGAAGGATGAGAAAAATGATAGGCATTAAGGTGGAAATCCTGGAATAAACAGTGAGGTCCCCAGTTGGGAGACTTTGTGAAGACCAAGGCCAACAGCAGGCCAGGAAGTCTTTCAGAAGATCTCTTCATCTCTCTGCCTTTTCAGCCAAAGCACTTGATTAGCATTTCCAAAGGGTAACCTTGGGCATATCTGTTCTGAGGGACATTAATAGAAGTGACAGAGGAAAAAGGTTTTGTGGTTATCTAGGTTTGGAAAATGCTTTAGGAAACACAGTTGAAGAGTTTACAACAGGGCTTCTTGAATCTTTGAATGAGCTTTGTGAACACATAAGGAGGGGGAAAGAGTATGAAGCATTTTCCTCATTAATTTGACCACAGAACCCTCCATTCTGAAAAGCATCTCAAGAAGTTACATGACTGAGATACAACTCAGTTGGGAAACATCAACAAATTTTCACCAATCATCAATTCTGAGTCTAGAACTGGATGGTAATCACTAATCCACTTTAGTTTGGCATAGGTAGTTTGTGATATCTCTTTCCCCTCTTCTTCCAGTACCTCTGACCTCATCTTCCAGATTTTTTTCTTCCTTCCAGCCACCTGAACTCAGGTCAGAACAGCCTCCTTGTTCCTCAGACATGTCAGGCATGCAACCACATCAGGGCCTTTGAAGATCTGTTTGCCTCCAACCACTAGACTTTATCACACTGCCATGAGAGTAAGTTTTTTTTGTTTTGTTTTGTGTTGTTTTTAAATGGGGTAAGGATTTCCTTCTACGCCTCTCACACTGGGAAGCCTGTTTGTGGCCTTGTGCTTTCCTTTCTCAACCATGACTGAGGCAAAAAAAAAAAAAAAAAAATCATTAACATATGCTCACATGTGCTGAGCAAGAGGAAATAGGTGAAAAGGGAAATGAGAGGGCAAAAGCTACTTCAAAAAACTCACAGCCCTTTTCTGAAAACCTCTGTAATGTAAGCAGAGTTTTATCTCTCCTAGTCTTCCACAACTCTTCCTGGGTTGTCCTCCACTGCCTGGAAAACATGCCCAGGTGCACAAGGTAGCAGAGACTCAGCTGGTCCGTCTGACACCTGTACTCCCCACTGTCATTCTGGTTGGCCTGAAAGCTGTGCTGGACCTTGATCAGGATGGGGCTCCCCTTGAGGAACCACTGGATGGAGTGGTCCCCAGGGCTGGGGGCCCACTGACACTTCAGAGTCACGTAGTCATCCAGGAACACGTTGATCCATAGAGGCTCAAGGTTCATCACTGTCTTCAGGAGATCTACTGAGGGGCAGAGCACAGAAAAGAGTGCGAATAAATAGCCTTGGATAGACTGTGGTTTCCAAAGGAGATTCCAGGGGAGGTCAGGGGCCACAGAATATTATTGTAGACCCAATTAAATACCTGTCTACTGACAACAGACTCATTTCCTTGGGTCTTCAGTCACTTGGTAAATCCAGCAGGAATCTCGCCAAGAATCAAATCTCAGACCTCACTGAGGTGAAGGAACTGCTGATGCTGAACTCGAGCCTGATTCTTGGTGGAACAGACATTTTCCTACCTAGTAAATAAAGCATCACATTGTGAGGCAGTAATCCCATCAATCTAAGAAAGTAAAGAGCAAATTCACCAACTCTCCTGTCTGCAAAAGCTGTAAAAGAGAAAAGAGTAGGTCTCAATGTCTCACAGAAGACATTGAGAGCAAATTTGATAGTGTATGTGAGGAAGGGGAAAGGCAGAGGTGATCTTGGGCTCCTTCCAGCCCCAGAGCCCACCTCAAGAGCCTGCTCCTAGTTGATCTCTTATAAGGGTACTCATTTCTCATGTCCTCCTTATCTCATCCCTGTATCTTTGCATGGTTACAAAGTCAACAAGAATGTTTGGTGCAGAATGGACTTCCCAGGGACTCTGAAAGTACCTCTGAATTCTGACTTTAGAAACCAGTGGAATGGTAAGAATTTTAGGGTATTCTCTCCCCTTTCAACCTGTTCTCAGCTTCCAGTACCCAGACCTGCTCCTCGTCTCACTGTCAGGGCAGGAGGTGTGGCTAAAATTACCCTATTCCTGAATAACCCTCACTCACCCAGAAGCAGCAAAACTCTCAGTGGTGGAAGCAGCCACAGGCTGCTCATTTGTATGTTCTGAAATATTTAAGCCTTCAAAATCATCCCAGAACTGAGCCAGAATTAACTGGGATTCAAGAGGTGAGCTAAAAAAAATGAGGAAGGAAGTGGTTTCATCCTCTTACCCAGCTTCCATCAGTCACCAGATCCTATTTCTGCAAGCCTCTCAGTAATAAATAAAACTGGAATGTTGAGTCTGCTTTATAGTTAACTCCCTCTATCCTATACCACCAATTTTTGTCCTTGTCAAAACCCCAGGGGAGGGTAGAATGGAAGGGATGCAAAGTTTTGGGTGTTCTTTCTTGCTTTTAGTTTTATTTTGGAGTAAGGAAAAGGTTCAAAAATTGATTTTGGTGATGAACACACAGCTGTATGATAGTGTTGTGAATAACTAATTGTACACTGTGGGTGACTGTAGGATGTGTGACTATATCTCAATAAAACTGTATTTTTCTTAAAAGTAAATAAACAATGGGGGGGGAGAAGGGGAATAGGCTGTTTTGGATGTTCTTTTTTAATTTTAATTTTAATTTTATTTATTGGAGTAAGGAAAATGTTCAAAGATTGTGGTGATGAATGCACAACTATATGATGATACTGTGAACAACTGATTGTACACTTTGGATGATTGTTTGTTATGTGAATATACCTCAATAAAATTGCATTAAAAAAAAAAACAAAAGCCAGGAGAGAGGCAGGGATAATTTGTGCCGGTGAGAAAACGTGTTGGAGGAAAACACCAGGAAGCAAAGCCAGAAAGGAGCATATCTTGGGTTCTCAGTTCAGTGTCCTTTCCATGACACTCTTTGCACTGCCTCCCTGGCCAGTATTCTCGCATATAAAAAGTCCCAAACTGGTTTTGACCCAGGCAAGATAATGAAATAATACCTCTGAATCTGCAACCAATAAGAACACAAGTTAAACAACAACATTAAAAGTGGGTTAGTTAGCTATGGGAACACACAGTCTGAAAAAGTCTCTAAACATGCCATAAACAAGACTACCCTCCCTGCACCTGCTTGCCCTCCACAGAGACAAGGTAATTTTCAAGTTCAAGAAATAGTTTTGATAAGAGAGCCATGAAACAATTTCAAATGCTATATATTCTGTACAGAAGACTGTACAGTATGATTGGGTTGAGCAAAATGACATAATAATCACAGTGGTTATACATCAGACTATATTTTGGAGTAATGAAAATATTCTAAAATTGATCGTGATGATGAATGCACAACTATGTGATGCTACTGTGAGCCATTGATTGTATGTTATACTCTAGATGGATTGTATGGTGCGTGAATCTCAATAAAGTTGCATTAAACAAGTCGTACTATAAGATCTTGGACAAGCTACTTAATCTCACAGAACTTCTGTTTCATCTTGTAAAATGGCAACAATGAGAGTTACAAAAAGTAATGTGATAAGCACCTTAAATACACTGTATGGTATTTAACAAATATTCAATAAAAAGTACCTTTTATTTTTATGAGTATTATCAAGGGCTTTTAACCCTTTCAGTATTTCTGGAAGTGTTGATTCTGTCCAAATATATTTACTGTTTAAGATAATTCCTCATCAAAATCTCATCAAGAACACATTTGAGTGGTTTGCCCTAGCAGGAGACAAGGATACAGGGACTACCTATAACCAGCAACACCACCTGCTGGAGAAGAGGCAACCAGGGATGGGAAAGATGGTAAGTGCCCTGCTATTTTCCATATCCAAAGGACAGAAAACCAAAGTAGATTACCCTGTTTTTTTACAACACCAAGTTGTCTCCCATTCACATACTGTTTGTCCCTCCGTGTTTTCCTTGACAGGAATTTTGAGGGACTACCCATGCTGAGCAGTTGATTTTCACACATATTTATATATTTCAAAAACAGAACATAACTGGGGGAACCATAACTCAATAAAAAGGTCCCACCCAACAAGATCGGGTTAAAAGATCATAACTTGTGTGGGGGACATAATATATTCAAATGGACACACTGTGGAAGGGGCTAAAGTTTCTGGGTAGCCAAATAACGCTATTACCAGCCAGAAGAAACTTTCTGTAAACCAGTCACAAATATCTGTAGATCTTTAAGAACTTCATAACACTTTGCATTCTTCATTCCCAGGTAACTTAAGTACCTGTTTATATATTTTTAGTAGTTCCTGTGCTTAATTTCTTTGTTCTTATTTGCCATTTAGTAAACTCTTTTGAGCATTCCAGCTTATTTCAGGGGAGTGGAGAGAAGAGGTTTCATTCACTCTTTGGCCAGAACATTGAAGAGAAGCAGTGCACCCCAGAGACCTATTGTGGTGGGGTCAGTGGTTATTAAATGAGAATATTTCAGAAGGAAGGTGAAACTTGGGACTAAGTGAAAACCACTACTCTGCCAGCCACCTCCTCCCACTGCACAGTCAAGCATGAGGCTTTGAGCTCTGTTTCACTATGGAGTCAAGCATTTCCTTTCACTTCCATAATGCCTCAGTAGTCTTTGGGAATCCTGAGAAGGCCTCATTTCCATCTCTGGCTTATGTTCTCAAAGAGCAGTTCATCTCTTCATGTTCTTTCACAAAGTCTTCCCTTTGAGATGACTGAAACTATATATAATTAATAATGCCAAGTCATCACAAGAAGGACAACTCTTGCTTTTTTATCTGTAGGAATTCTTTCCTCTGTGGGGTTCTGTGTTAACCAAAGAAGGAAGGAGTCTACAATTAGGATTTTATTAAATTGCTTTTCAGTTCAATACAGGGGGGAAAACTGGCATGTAAGAGGAATTTGCCATTGAAGCAGGGCTAAAGAGGTGCCGTGGAATAGTGAAAAGGAAACACTGTTAGCTGTATGGTCAGCCTAAATGAGACTGAGTGGAAAACTGGGTGTGCCAGTTTGGATATATTATGTCCCCCAAGAAAAAGCCATGACCTTTTAATCCAGTCTCACAGGATATTGGGATTAGATTGTTTCCAAGGAGATGTGACCCACTCAACTGTGAGTGACACCTTTGGTTAGGGTGTGATCTCTGATTGAATGTTTCCGTAGAGGTGTGGCCCCGACCATTCAGCATGGGCTTTGATTAGTTCACTGGAGCACCCTATTGTTGATGCCTTACTTTGGACACTTTATGGCCTTAAGACTGTAACTGTGTAACCAAATAAACCACCTTTACAAAAGCCAATCCATTTCTGGTGTTTTGCAAAATGGCCACATTAGCAAACCAGAACACTGGGAAATCATGATACTGTTTACATACTCCCTCCTTACTGCCAGGAGGTCATTGTAAGTATTAAAAGAGATAAGACAAGATAAAGGATGGTGGTGATGGTAACACAACATTGTGAAAGTAATTAACACCACTGAATTGTATACTTGAAAGTGGTTAAAATGGAAACTGTTATGTGGTATATATATTACCACAATAATTACAAAAGAGAGAGACATAAGGCAAGTAAAAACTGGTATACTCTTGACTCATAATTGGTGACTGTGGTAGATTGAATAATGTCCCCTGGAAAGGCATGTTCAAGTCTTAACCCCCAGTCCTTTGGGTGGGAACTAATTTGTAAATAAGATCTTCAAAGATCGTATTAAGATGGGGACAAACTGAAGAAGGATGGGCCTGAACCTGGTATAAACGGAGTCCTTAGAAGTAAAGGAAATATGGACATGGAAGTACAAGCCACAGGAGGAGACAGAGAGAGACTGATTGTCGTATGACAGAGGCAAAGATTGATTGCCAGCCAGCCACCAAAGAATGCTACAGACTAACCTCCAAACTGTGAGTCAACAAATTCCTGTTGTTTAAGCCAACCGATTTGTGTTGTTTGGTTATAGCAGCTTGGCAAACTTAGACAATGAGAAATGAGTGATTAATTTCTGGCCACCCTACTGACAAATATCCTTAGAGGTTGTTGGGTTTGAGGACTTGAGAAGTAAACAGAAATCTGAAGTTGATGTTTTAGTCTCTCAGAGATAAGAAAAGCCATTGCCAATACTGGAGAAAACTGAAAACCATAGCTGCAAACTTCTGGCAAAAGAGAATATAAGAGATCCAGGACTTAAGAACTTGAGAGAAATTTGATATGATAATATGATAAATATGGCAAAATAAGCATTCTAAGGCTTTTGAGTAGTCAGTTGCAGAGAATAAGGTATACTTCTTTCAAACCTTCAGCCCCAGACTGGCCATGCCCCTAACTTTGCTTTTGCCCACATATACTAATATTTTACCTCTTCCACATCACTCAGCATCTGACCCTGGACATGCTCCATGGCTTGTTACAACTCCCATGTGCCTAGTATGCATCATGGTCTCACCCCACTGTGTGGTAGAGACAGGACAGAAATTAGAATGCAGACTACAAGAAGGGAAGGAAAAGAGTTTTTTGAGAAGGAATAAAAAAAGGGAAATTATAACCTTATCCTGAGAACCCATTAAAAATGTACATGGCACATCAAAAGCCAATAGATGAATGTTGTACTCCTTCCAGAAAGAATTAGGAGAGAGTGCAAACCTATGTAGATATATAGTTGAATTCAACCTAGGAAAGTACAATGACTTCTCTCTTATGCTGGGAGTCTTCAAGTTTTCTCTAATGCTATTGAGAAAGGAATTCAATGGAATTCATAAAGAATCTTTGAAGATTAGTTGTTTTTGCAGGCTTCTGCAACAGACCTTTTAGAGAAACAGTTCTTGAGCAAAGAATGTGTAGAAAGTATAAGATTTTGCCATTTAACCTCTAGCAAATTGTTGAAGGTATTCATATGCTTAAATTTAATGCTTAAGTGTGTGATGGGCAGGAGAAGGGAGCTCATTCCTTCCAGAAGATCCAGGGCCTTCATGTACACAGATCTCCTATTGAATTGCTCCGTTATCTCAGATTATGTTAGAAAGAACTGTGTCAATCCCAAACTCAGATTTTTTTTTAAATGACTTCTGTAAGATTTCCTGGACACCTATGACAACCCAGTTATCAAAACTTAGAGAAATTTTGTTCAGCATTCGGGTCTCAGGAGTAGTACTTCTACAGTGTTGATGAAGACTTTAAGCCCTTTATGCAAGATCTACAAGAGTTTAAGGAGTAAGACAACCTGTAAAAAATATCAGCAATAGAGGTGGTGTGGCATACAAAGATTAAGATACAAAGTCTTCTCCCCTCTTTGGAAGGAGTTCATAAGTAGTTCATAAATTCACTCTGAGGTAAGACTGCTGAAAATGCATCTGAGCATGGGATACAGATTGTTTGTCAATGGGAAAAAACATCTTTTTTCATTTTAAATTGCATATCATTACTTTTTTCCAGTAATGATTCATTCATCTGACTCATTCAAAAGCAAAAAAAAAAAAAAAAAGAAAAAGAAAAGCCTCAGAGAGGTGGCATACCTGTGAGTATTACCTGGGAAACAATCTCAGAACACCCAGAATGCAGATTTTCGTTTGTTCCACAGATTCTAATTATGCAGTGGTTTGAAGTTATATGTACCCCAGAAAAACAAGTTCTTAAAATCTAATCCATTCTTGTGGGTGAAAACCAATTGTAAGTAAGACCTTTTGATGAGGATACTTAGTTAAGGTGTGTCCTACATCATTGAGGATGGGTCTTAATCCTATTACTGGAGTCCTTTATAAGAGATAGAAATTCAGACAAAGAGAAAAAAAGTTATGAAAGTAAGAAGCTGAAATCAGTGAAATCCAGAAGAGAAGGGAGGGACCAGCAGATCCCACCATCTGCCTTACCAGATGATAGAGGAGCCAGGATCACCAGCATGCCAGGCTTTGGAAAGAAAGCTTCACCTTGATGATGCTTGATATGGATATTTTCCTGGTCTCAAAACTGTGAACAAATAAATTCCCATTATTTAAGCTGAACCATTTCATGGTATTTACTTAAGCAGCCTAGGAAACTAAAACACATCCACTATATCCTGGATGGTTCTAGACATCAGAGATACATCAGTGAATAAAACAGACAAAATCTCTGCACTTTAAGAACCTTCCATTCTAGTGGGGAGAGATATAAAATAAACAATAAATATATCAAATTAAAACTGCATATAATATTATATAAAACTGTAAGTTAGCTATGGGAGAAAAGGAGTAGGGAAAAGATATTAGAAGTGCCAAGTAGATTGTAAATATAAATAGGGTGGTCAAATTGAGGAGCTGACATTTGAGTAAATATTTGAAAAAGGAAAGAGACTAAGCTAGTGGATATCTGGGATATTCTAGTTTGCTAATGCTGCGGAATGCGAAACACCAGAGACCGATTGGCCTTTTTAAAAAGGGGGTTTACTTGGCTACACAGTTACAGTCTTAAGGCCATAAAGTGTCCAAGGTAACACATCAGCAATCGGGTACCTTCACTGGAGGATGACCAATGGTGTCCGGAAAACCTCTGTTAGCTGGGAAGGCACATGGCTGGCATCTGCTCCAAAGTTCTGGTTTCAAAATAGCTTTCTCCCAGGCTGCAGTTCCTCAAAAATGTCACTCTTAGTTACACTTGGGGTATTTGTCCTCTCTTAGCTTCTCTGGAGCAAGAGTCTGCTTTCAAAGTCCGTCTTCAAACTCTCTCTCATCTGCAGCTCCTGTGCTTTCTTCAAAGTGTCCCTCTTGGCTGTGGCTCCTCTTCAAAACATCACTCACAGCTGCACTGAGATCCTTCTGTTATGTCAGCTCATTTATATGGCTCCACTGATCAACTTAGACCCCCCCCCCGAATGGGCGGAGCAACATCTCCATGGAAATTATCCAATCAGAGTCATCACCCACAGCTGGGTGGGGCACATTCCAAAGAAACACTCAAAGACTTACAATCTAATCAACACTGATAACATCTGCCCACACAAGATTCCATCAAAGATAATGGCTTTTGGGGGACACAATATATTCAAACTGGCACATTCCACCCCCTGTACCCCAAAATGACATTCTTTCCAAATACAAAATACATTCATCCCATCACAATATCACAAAAACTTAAATCTTTTCAGTAACAAAAGTTAAGTACAAGATCCCATCAAAATCAATTACAGCTGTGGTGGGTCCTAAGGCATAATTCTCCTTTAGCTTTGGATCAATGAACTGAGAACAAGTTATGTGCTTCCAATATACAAAGGAGGGACATTCATAAGATAAACATTCCCATTGCCATAAGGAAAACAGGGTTCACAGGACTAAAGCAGTTCCTAAAACCTGCAGAACAAACTCCATTAGATTTCAAAGTCTGAGAGCCATTTACAGAACGATGTTGCATCCTTGGGGCTTGAGAGAGTGGGAGTCTAACCATTCCTAAGGGTCTTTTCAGCAGCCCTTTCCTCTCCAAATGCTTAGGTGAGTGCTCCAACATATCCACACATTGGGGAGACCACCTTCTTGGCCCCACCCTCCTCAAACATCAGGGCAGCTCTCAGATTCCCTTCCATCTCCAGGGCACAAACAACCCCTTCAGAACAGTGGGGTGGCAGCCAGGATCTCCCCAATTCCCTGGGAATGTGCTCCATCCTCTTTGGGACTTGAGGTGGCAAAACTCTTCCAGAGCATCAAGTTGGAAGGCCCACCCTTGACCTCTAGGGCAAACTCACCCTTTCCATGTGTGTGGGCTGCTCTGCTCTCCCAGCCCAAGACCTCTTGACTCCAGACCTCAACCTCCATGGCTCTGTCTTTGAAGAAATTTTTCCTTCAATTTGTTCCTTGTCTGTCTCCTCCAGTCCAGACTGGCAATGGCTCTGTCTATAAAGATCTCGCAAAAATTCTGTTGGCTTCGCATGAGGCACACGGGTCAAAGCCGTCAGACAATAGGACTTTCCACAAATCCTTTCTGCTTAACTCCTTTTCCAATCTTGGCTTATACTGAAATGGTGGCTGGGTTCCATGTTTGGTTACATCCTCATGTTGGGCTGTACCTTCTGTGATTCCACCCCCTGGAAGTGTGTAGTTTTCCAAGCCATCAGCTTCTGGTTTCTTTGAACCCAAGAGTTCAGTTCTAAGTTCATCTCTCTCCACTCGCATTTTACCATAAGCTGCAAGGAGAAGCCAGGGTACATTCCCCACAGGTAGTCTGGAGATCTCCTCAGCTAAGTATTCCAAGTTGTCACTTTCAAATTCTTCCTTCCATCTGACATCAGGACTCAGTTTTGCCAAATTCTCTGCCACTTTAAAACAAGGATTGCCTTTCTTCCAGTTCACAACAGATTTATCATTTCTGTTCAAGTCCTCGTCAGAAATATCTTTAGAGTCCATATTTCCACAAACAGTTTAGGCCTTTTCTATCAAGCGCCTCACGATTCTTCCAGAATCTTCCCCTTATCCATTTAAAAAGCCATTCCAACATGTTTGGTATTTGCAAACTCAGCAGAAAAAGCACCCCACTTCTCTGGTACCAAAATCTGTTCTAGTTTGCTAATGCAGCCGGAATGCAAAACACCAGACATGGATTGGCTTTTATAAAAGGGGGTTTATTTGGTTACACAGTTACAGTCTTAAGGCCATAAAGTGTCCAAGGTAACACATCAGCAATCGGGTACCTTCACTGGAGGATGACCAATGGTGTCCGGAAAACCTCTGTTAGCTGGGAAGGCACATGGCTGGCGTCTGCTCCAAAGTTCTGGTTTCAAAATGGCTTTCTCTCAGGACATTCCTCTCTAGGCTGCAGTTCCTCAAAAATGTCACTCTTAGTTGCACTTGGGGTATTTGTCCTCTCTTAGCTTCTCTGGAGCAAGAGTCTCCTTTCAACGTCCGTCTTCAAACTCTCTCTCATCTGCAGCTCCTGTGCTTTCTTCAAAATGTCCCTCTTGGCTGTGGCTCCTCTTCAAACATCACTCACAGCAGCACTGGGTTCCTTCTGTTATGTTAGCTCATTTATGTGGCTCCACTGATCAACTTAGACCCACCCTGAATGGGCAGAGCAACACCTCCATGGAAATTATCCAATCAGAGTCATCACCCACAGCTGGGTGGGGCACATTCCAAAGAAACACTCAAAGACTTACAATCTAATCAACACTGATAACGTCTGCCCACACAAGATTACATCAAAGGTAATGGCTTTTGGGGGACACAATATATTCAAACTGGCACAGTATACTTTCAGCTGGGAAAACCAGCATTACACTTTCACTGTCCTGCCTCAGGGGTATGTCAAGTCTTCCACCTGATGTCATAATTTACTCCACAGGGGACTTGATCACCTTTCCCTCCCACAGGATGTAACACTGTGACATTATGCTGATTGGACCTTGTGAGCAAGAAGTAGCAATTACTCTAGATTTATCGGTAAGGTATTTGCATGTCAGAGGGTGAAGATGTATCCCACAAAAATCCAGGGACCTTCCATCTCAGTGAAATTTCTAGGTGTCCAGCAGTGTAGAGCATGTTGAGCTATCCCTTCTAAGGTGGAGGATAAGCTGTTGCATCTGGCCTCTTCTACAACCAACAAAGTGGCATAATGAGTAATTGGCACATGTAAGTTACATGAGGAAGTGCCCCAAATGCCCATAGCCCCCAATCCTGCCACATTACCTTCAGTCTCCCAGTCTGATTTCCTAGAATCAGTTAACTAAGGAAGAGGAAACTCAGACCTGATTTACAGATTGTTCTGCACAATATGCAGGTCCCATCTGAAAGTGAACAGCTGCAGCACTATAGCCACTTTCTGGGACGTCCTTGAAGTTCGGTGGTGAAGGGAAATCCTCCCAGTGGGCAGAACTTCAAGAAGTGAACCTAGTTGTTAATTTTGCTTAGAAGATGAAATGGCCAGGGGTGTATTTGTATCCCTATTCATGGGCTGTGACCAATGGTTTGATTGAGTGGTCAGGGACTTGGAAGGAAAATCTGTGACAAAAAAGGTCTGGGGAAGAGGTATCTGGATAGGCCTTTCTGAATGGGTGAAAAACCCAAAGATATTTATGTCCCAGGTGAATGTTCACCAGAGGGTAACCTCAGCAAAGGATTTCAATAATCAAGTGGATAGGATGACCTGTTCTATGGCTACTATTCAGCCTCTTTCCCAGCCCCTCCTGTCATTGCTCAATGGGCTCATGGACAAAGTGCCTATGTGGTAGGAATGGAGGTTATGCATTGGCTCAGCAACATGGACTTCCACTCACCAAGGCTGACCTGGCTACAACTACTGCTGAGTACCCAATTTGCAGGCAGCAGAGGGATACACTCAGTCTTCAACATGGCACCACTCCCCAAGGTGATCAGCCTGATATGTGGTGGCGGGTTAATTACATTGGACCACTTCCATCATGCAAGGAGGCAGCATTTAGTTCTTACTGGAATTGACTCACTGGATATGGACTTTCCTTCCCTGCATGCAATGCTTCTGCCAAAACTACCATCTGTGGACTTACATTATTATCCAAGGTATTCCACATAGCATTGCTTCTGATCAAAGAACTCACTTCACAGCAAATGAATTGTGGGAATAGGCACATGCTCATGGAATTCACTGGTCTTACCACATTACCCATCATCTTGAAGCAGGTGGATTGATAGAATGGTATAATAGCTTTTGATGACTCAACTATGGCATCAACTGATGGTAACACTTTGCAGGACTGGGCAATATTCTCCAGAAGGTTGTGTATACTCTAAATCAGAATCAATCTATGGTGCTGTTTCTCCCATAGCCAGGATTCACAGGTCCAGAAATCAAGGGGTAGAAACAGAAGTGGAACCACTGACTATTACCCCTAGTCATCACTAGAAAAAACTTTGCTACTTGTCTCCATGATCTTTTGCACTGCTGGTGTTTGGGTTTGCTAAAGCTGCCAGAAAGTAAAATACCAGAAATGGACTGGCTTTGTTAATGGAAATTTATTAGGTTACAAATTTACAGTTCTATGGCCATGAAAATGTTCAAATTAAGGCATTCAGATGATACCTTCTCTGAAGAAAGGCTGATGTACCCGGAACACCTCTGTCAGCTGGGAAGACATGTGGCTGGGGTCTGCTGGTCCTTTGCTCCCAGGTTTCATTGTTTTCAGCTTCTGATTATAGTGGCTTCCTCTTTAAATGTCTATGGGTTCTCACTTAGCTTCTCTGGGGTGAACTTGGGGCTTCATCTCTTAGCTTAGTATCTCCAAATGTCTTTCTGTCTGCATCTCCAAGTGTTCTGGGTCTCTGTCAGCTCTGAACTTTCTCTCTCCCTGAAGTCTCTTAAGGACTCCAGAAAAGACCCTGTTCCAATTTGCTAATGCTCTTTTCACAAAACACCAGAAATGGATCAGCTTTTATAAAGGGTTTTATTTGGTTACAAAGTTACAGTCTTAAGGCCATAAAGGGTCCAAGATAATGCATCAACAATCAGGTACCTTCACTGGAGGATGGCCAATGGCATCCTGAAAACCTCTGTTAGCTGGGAAGGCATATGGCTGGCATCTGCTTCAGAGTTCTGGTTTCAAAATGGCTTTCTCCCAGGATGTTCCTCTCTAGGCTGCAACTCCTCAAAAATGTCACTCTTAGTTGATCTTGGGGCATTTGTCCTCTCTTAGCTTCTCTGGAGCTGCTTTCAAAGGCCATCTCCAACATGTCTCTGTAAGCTGCAGCTCCTCTCTCAGCTCTTGTGCATTCTTCCAAGTGTCCCTCTTGGCTGTAGCAAGCTCGCTTCTTCTGTCTGAGCTTATAGAGTGCTCTAGTAAACTAATCAAGGCCCACACTGAATGGGCAGGGCCACACCTCCATGGAAATTATCTAATTAGAGTTATCACCTACAGTTGGGTGGGTCACATCTCCATGGAAATACTCAAAGAATTACAATATAAGCAACACTAATACATCTACCAACACAAGATTGCATCAAAAATAATGGTGTTTGGGGGGACATAATACATTCAAACTGGCACAGACCCCCTTTGAATGGTCAGGGTCACATCTCCATGAAAATAATCTAATCAAGAGGCACCACCCACAATTCAGTGGATCACATCTCCATGGAAACAACCTAATCAAAACATCCTACCCACAATATGTCTGCCCCCACAAGAGTGGATTAAAAGAACACAGTCTTTTATGGAGTTGTCCAGTTTGCTAATGCTGCCATTATGGAAAATACCAGAAGTGAATTGTATTTACTAGGGATTTATTAGGTTACACATTTGCAGTTCTAAGGTGACAGAATTGTGATAGAAGTCACCAAACTGAGGCATCAACAAGAGGATACCTTCACTGAAGGAAGGCCAGTGGTGTCCAGAACACCTCTGTCAGCTTGGAAGGCACGTGGCTGGTGTCTGCTTTTTCCCAGGCTGTTTTTCAAAATGGCTTTCTCTAAAATGTCTCTGGGCTTCTTTCTTTCTTCTCTCTCTTGGCTTCTGTAAATCCTTGCTTCTTTCTCCCAGGGCATTTCTCTCTAAGCATCTGGGGGTCCTCTCTTAAATTCTCTGGGGTAAATTCTGGGCTTCATCTTTTAGCTTAGCATCTCCAAACATCCTTCTGTCTGCATCTCCAAGCATCTCCAACATCAACAAGCATCTGTGTCAGCTCTTGAGTTCCCTTAAGTACTCCAGTGAACCAGTCAAGACCCATCCCGAATAAGTGGGGTCCACACCTTCATGGAAATAATTCAATCAGGGTTAGTTATCACCCACAGTTGGGTGGATCACATCTCCATAGAAACACTCAATCCAAAGTTTCCACTCTAATATTCGGTTAAAAGATTATGGCTCTTCTGGGGTCCCTAACATTTTCAGACCAGCACAGGGGTAAATAAGAAATTCAAACCAGCACAGCCGGTCTAGAGGTATTCATTCCAAAAGTAAGAGTGCTTCCACCAGGAGATACAACAATGATTCCATCAAACCAGAAGTTAAAACTGCCATATGGCTACTTTGGGCAAGTTGTGCCTCTGAATCAACATACAAAGAAGGGAGTACTATAGTGACTGGAGTGATAGATCCTGAATATCAAAGGAAAATAGGACTGATAATATACACTGGAGGTACACAGGTATTCTTGTCTGGAGGTATTCCTGTCTGGAATACAGGAGACTCCTTAGGGCCTGTCTTAGTACTACCATGCCCTGTGGTTAAAGTCAGTGGAACCCAGGCCAGGATTACTAATGGTCAAGATACCTTAAGAATGAAGATTCTGGTTACCCCACCAGGCAAAGAAACATGACAGCCTGAGGTGCTTGCTGAGGGTAAAGAAAATATGGGTAGTGAAGAAGATATATAAAAATGAGCTATGGCCATGTGACTAGTTGCAGAAATGAGGACTGTAATGGTTATGAGTATTTCTTCCTTGTTTTGTCATGAATATGCTTGTATATACACAAAGCAAACACCTTTGTTTTCTTCCCTCTCTTATCCCCTAATTGCATAACATAAATTGGCATAACTTTACGCCATAGTATTTAAATTACAGAATATCAAGGAAAAGAGTTAATATCACCCTAGAACTTGCATTCTTTTCTGGGGAAAGGCTTATTGCATTTCGGTTGTACACAGGACAGTTAAATTATGTTAGGAAAAAGTATAATTATGTTATTGTCTTTATTTAGAGATTAAGGATTTTTAAGGGAATGTGTATGAGATTTGAGAACACAGAGGAAATGGAGAACCAGATAACATAGGGCCTTGGAAACATTGTGAGATCTTTAGTTTTTACTCTGAATTAAACAAGGAACCATTGGAACCATTTAAGCGTTTTGAGCAAGGAGATGTGATCTGAATTATGTTTTCAAAGGATCATTCTGAATGCTGTGTTGAGAATGGATTGTAGCGTGGCAAGAGTGGAAGCAGGGGGACAAGTCAGGAAGTTATTGCAATAATCCAGACAAGAGAAGATGAAGACTAATACCAGGGAAGTAGCAGTAGAGGTGGTGCAAAGTGCTAAATGCTGGGTATATTTTAAGATAGAACCATTTGGCTCTCCTAACAGATTGGATATGGGGCATGATAGAAAGGGATCAAGGATGATTCCAAGATTTTTAACCTGAATAATTCAACTATTTATTGCACCATAATGACCCCCTCCCCCCAAATCTTAGTGGCTTAAAACAAAATTTATTATCTTTTATGATTCTATGGGTTGACAGGGATCAGCTGGGTGGTTCTTGCTTGAGGTCTCCCATACTATTGCAGTCAGATAGTGGTGTGCAAAGTTTTGTGGGGATTTGGATGTAAGAGAGGAATGGTGACCTGCGAGACTGATACTTCCTGTGTTAACGCATATAAGCGTGGATAAAGAACATAATGACATTTTACCCAATGGACTCAAAACAGTTAATGCCAATGAAGCTATTAGAGTTGGCATGTAGAGAGGAATGGTTATTTGGGGCTCCTTTTGATCCCTGTTAACAAAGGGGTATATACTAAGCCCTGAGTTAGTTTTGAATATGTTGACCCCAAATGATGGAAATAGGTTTGCCTGGAGAAGCCATGCATTACTCCAAATATGTGGCCCTTTGTGACTCCTGATAAGGAAGGTGGGGGTAGAAGTCCTAGGTGATCTAAGGAATTAATGCACAGGGCCAGGTCATGACTTCTCTCAGAGGAGTAGTAGTTTTACCCATTATTTTCCCTCCAGACCTTTGCTCTCCAATATGACAGTAGCCACCAGCCATGTGTGGTTATTGAATACTTGAAATGTGACTAACCCAAGCTGAGATGCGTTATAAGTTTAAAATTCACACTGGATCTTGAAGACTTAGCACAAAAAATATATAAAATATTTTAAGAAGATTTTTATATTGATTACATGTTGAAATGGTAATATTTTGGGTATATAAAGTTCAATAAAATATATTATTAAAATTAACTTCACCTGTTCTTTTTACTTTTTAAAATGTGGCTACTAAAATTTTTTAAATTATATATGTGTTCACATGAAATGCTTTTAAGAAGTATTATTCTTTCCTATTTGGTCAGTGTGCCAGTTGGATGTATTATGTCCCCCAAAATGACATGTTCCTTAATGCAATCTTGCGGGGGCAGATGTATTAGTGTTGATTAGGTTGGAATCTTTGGATTAGGTTGTTTCCATGGAAAGGTGACCCACCCAACTGTGGGTAATACCTTTGATTAGATTATTTCCATGGAGATGTGGCCCCGCCCATTCATATGGGTCTTGATTAGCTTACTGCAGCCCTGTAAGAGCTCAGACAGAAGGAGCTTGCAGCTGCAGCTTAGAGAGACATTGTGATGGTTAGGTTCATGTGTCAATTTGGCCACATGATAGTACCCAGCTGTCTGGTCAAGCAAGCACTGGCCTAACAATTGCTGCAAGAACATTTGTGGCTGGTTAATAAACCAACAGGCTGGTTTATTGAATTATCAGGCATTTGGCTGCAGCTGTGACTGATGACTCACCGAAGGGTGTGTCTTCCACAATGAGAGAATGCAATTGGCTGTATTTAATCCAAATAATCAGTCGAAGAGTTATAAGCAAGACAGATAGAGGACCTTCACTTCTTCTTCGGCTGCCCAGCGAAGCATTTCTCGAGGAGTTCGTTGTTGCTGGTTCGTTTCCTGAGGAGTTCATCGGCCATCTTCCTCGGAGTTGACAGTTTGCTGACTGCCCTACAGAATTTGGACTCGTGTATACCCACAGTTACGTGAGTCACTTTTATAAATTTTATAGTCATAGATACCTCCAATTGATTCTGTTTCCCTAGAGAACCCTAACTAATGCAACTTGGTACCGGGAGTGGAACTTGAGAAACAGAATCTTAAAATGGGCTTTTACAATTTGTTTTCTACTCTGATTAGATTCATAGGCACTAATGACTCTATTTCCAGTAATCAAGAGGGCACTGACAGTCATGGCATGAGTTGGTAAAGAAGATATGCAAAATAGCAGCATTTGATTCTCCTAATCATACTCTTGTATGAAGCAAGGCTTTGGGTGACAGTGTTTTTGACACCTTCACAGAGTTTTGCAGAATTAAGAGGTATAATGATGTTGGCTGGCTGCTCTTAGATACGTTGGATAAAGTTGTAAGAGAAAGGGATGAGCTAAAGAAACCAGGGGAATATGCATGGGTATGGATATTAAGGGTGTGGGATAATGGTGGAAGGAATATAAGGTTGGATCAGGCTAAATTTACTGATATGGGCCCAGTAAGCAGAGATTCTGCATTCAATGTTGTAGCTCAAGGGGTTAGAAAGGGCATTAACAGTCTGTTTGGGTGGTTGGCTGAAACATGGATCAAAAGGTGGCCAGCATTACCGGAGGTTGAAATGCCAGAACTGCCCTGGTAAAATGTGGAGGAGGGGATTCAAAGGCTTAGAGAGATTGGAATGTTAGAGTGGATTTATCATGGAAGACCTGCTCACATACCCCTGGAATGTCCAGAGGACACACCTTTTACCAGGACTGTGAGGAATAAATTTGTGAGACTAGCTCCGTCATCCCTGAAGAGCTCTGTAGTCGCCCTTCTCTGTAGGTCAGATATTACTGTAGGAACTGCTGTCACTGAGCTGGAATCCTTAAACACAATGGGGATAATCAGGTCCCAAGTTGGCAGAAGCCAAGTAGCTGCAGTTAATCGCCACAGACAAGGTAGGCATGGCTACCATGATGGAAAACAGGCTCAAAGCAGGAATCAAAATAATATGACTCACAGAAACTTATGGCGTTGGCTAGTGGATCATGGAGTACCAAGTAGTAAAATAGATGGGCAATCGACTAAATCTTGTTTGAACTATATAGGCAGAATTCTAGGTCATGTGAATGAAAGTCTCCCTTGAATTACAAAAACAGAGAGTCACGGCCCCTTAATCAATTCCCAGACTTGAGATAGTTTATAGATCCAGAACTCCTTGAATGAAGGGAAGGCCGGGTACCCTTGGGGAAGGACCCTGTTACACTGCCAAAAATTTATACTGTTACTCTTCCTCCCAGCCTTCCCCAGGGGGACCTACGGCCTTCTACCAGGGTAACCGTGCATTGTGGAAAAGGAAATGATCAGATATTTTGTGGATTATTAGACACTGGTTCAGAAGTGACATTAATTCCCAGAGACCCAAAACGTCACTCTGGTCCACCAGTCAGAGTTGGGGCTTATGGAGGTCAGGTGATTGATGGTCAGGTCCATCTCACAGTGGGTCCAGTGGGTCCCCGGACCCATTCTGTGGTTATTTCCCCAGTGCCAGAATGCATAATTGGAATAGACATACTCAGCAACTGGCAGAATCCTCACACTGGTTCCCTGACTCATGGAGTGAGGGTTATTATGGTGGGAAAGGCCAAGTGGAAGCCACTAGAACTGCCCCTGCCTAGCAAAATAGTAAACCAGAAGCAATACCGGATTCCTGGAGGGATTGCAGAGATTAATGCCACTCTTAAGGACTTGAAGGATGCAGGGGTGGTGATTCCCACCACATCCCCATTCAACTCTCCTATTTGGCCTGTGCAGAAAACAGATGAGTCTTCGAGGTTGACTGTGGATTATCGTAAGCTTAACCAGGTGGTGACTCCAATTGCAGCTGCTGTTCCAGATGTGGTATCATTGCTTGAGCAAATCAACACATCCCCTGGTACCTGGTATGCAGCTATTGATCTGGCAAATGGTTTTTCTCAATTGCTGTCAGTAAGGACCACCAGAAACAGTTTGCATTCAGCTTGCAAGGCCAGCAGTTTACATTCACTGTGCTACCTCAGGGTTATATCAACTCTCCAGCCCTATGTCATAATATTGTCCACAGGGATCTTGATAGTTTCTCCCTCCCACAAGACATCACACTGGTCCGTTATATTGATGATATCATGTTGATTGGACCTAGTGAGCAAGAAGTAGCAACTACTCTAGATTTGTTGGTAAGGTATTTGTGTGACAGAGGATGGGAGATAAATCCAACAAAAGTACAGGGGCCTTCCACCTCAGTAAAATTTCTAGGTGTCCAGTGGTGTGGGACCTGTCAATATATTCCTTCTAAGGTGGAGGATAAGCTATTGCATCTGGCCCCTCCTATGACCAAAAAAGAGGCACAACACTTAGTTGGCCTCTTTGGATTTTGGTGACAACATATTCCTCATTTAGGTGTGCTACTCCAGCCCATTTACTGAGTGACCAGAAAAGCTTCTAGTTTTGAGTGGGGACTGGAACAACATAAGGTTCTGCAACAGGTCCAGGCTGCTGTGCAAGCCACTCTGCTGCTTGGACCATATGATCCAGCTGACCCAATGGTGCTGGAAGTGTCATTGGCAAATAGAGATGCTGTTTGGAGCCTTTGGCAGGCTCCTATAGGAGAATCACAATGCAGGCCCTCAGGATTTTGGAGTAAAGCTTTACCATCCTCTGCAGATAACTACTCTCCATTTGAGAAACAGCTATTGGCCTGCTACTGGGCCCTAGTAGAGACAGAACACTTAACCATGGGCCATCAAGTTACCATGAGACCTGAGTTACCTATCATGAGCTGGGTGTTGTCTGACCCACCACGCCATAAAGTTGGGCATGCAGAGCAGCACTCCATCATAAAATGGAAATGGTATATATGAGATAGAGCTTGAGCAGGTCCTGAAGGTACAAGTAAGTTACATGAGGAAGTGGCCCAAATGCCCATGGCCCCTACTCCTTCCACCTTACCTTCTCTTTCCCAGCCCATGGCCATGGCATCTTGGGGAGTTCCTTACAGTTGACTGAGGAAGAGACAACTCAGGCCTGGTTTATAGATGGTTCCGCACGATATGCAGGCACCACCCGAAAGTGGACAGCTGCAGCACTGCAGCCCCTTTCTGGGATGTCCCTGAAGGACAGTGGTGAGGGGAAATCCTCCCAGTGGGCAGAACTTCGAGCAGTGCACCTGGTTGTTCACTTTGCTTGGGAGGAGAACTGGCCAGAGGTGCGTTTGTATACTGATTCATGGGCTGTTGCTAATGGTTTGGCTGGATGGTCAGGGACTTGGAAGGAACATGATTGGAAGATTGGTGACAAAGAAGTCTGTGGCTAGACCTTTCTGAGTGGGCAAAAAACATGAAGATATTTGTGTCCCATGTGAATGCTCACCAGAGGGTGACTTCAGCAGAAGAAGATTTTAATAACCAAGTGGATAAAATGACCCGTTTGGTGGATACCAATCAGCCTCTTTCCCCAGCAACTCCTGTCATTGCCCAATGGGCTCATGAACAAAGTGGTCATGGTGGTAGGGACAGAGGTTATGCATGGGCTCAGCAACATGGACTTCCACTCACCAAGGCTGACCTGGCCACAGCCACTGCCGAGTGCCCAATCTGCCAGCAGCAGAGACCACTCTCAGTCCCCGATATGGCACCATTCCCCGAGGTGATCAGCCTGCTACCTGGTGGCAGGTTGATTACATTGGACCACTTCCATCATGGAAGGGGCAGCAATTTGTTCTTATTGGAATAGACACATACTCTGGATATGGGTTTGCCTTCCCTGCACGACCTGCTTCTGCCAAAACTACCATCCATGGGCTTACAGAATGCCTATCCACCATCATGGTATTCCACACAGCATTGCTTCAGACCAAGGAACCCACTTCACAGCAAATGAAGTGAGGGAATGGGCACATGCTCATGGAATTCTGTGGTCTTAACAAGTTTCCCATCATCTAGAGGCAGCTGGGTTGATAGAATGGTGGAATGGCCTGTTGAAGACTCAATTACGGTGCCAACTAGGTGGTAATACCTTGCAGGGTTGGGGCAGTGTTCTCCAGGAGGCTGTGTATGCTCTGAATCAGCATCCACTCTATGGTGCTATTTCTCCCATAGCCAGGATTCATGGGTCCAGGAATCAAGGAGTGGAAACAGGAGTGGCACCACTCATTATCACTCCTAGTGATCCAGTAGGTAAATTTTTGCTTCCTGTCCCTGCAAGCTTAAGCTCTGCTGGTCTACAAGTCTTTGTTCCAAAAGGAGTGCTTCCACCAGGAAACACAACAATAATCCCATTGAACTATAAGTTAAGACTGCCACCTGGCCACTTTGGTCTTCTTATGCCTCTGAATCAACAGGCAAGGAAGGCGATTACTGTACTGGCTGGGGTGATTGATCCTGACTATCAAGGGGAAATAGCATTGCAACTACATAATGGAAGTAAAGAAGGGTTTTCCTGGAATACAGGTGATCCTCTAGGGCATCTCTTAGTACTACCATGCCCTGTGATTAAAGTCAATGGAAAACTGCAACAACCCAATCCAGGCAGGACTACCAATGGCCAAGAAACTTCAGGAATGAAGGTTTGGGTCACCCCACCAGGCAAAGAACCATGGTCAGCTGAAGTGCTTGCTGAGGGTAAAAGGAACATGGAACAGGTAGTGGAAGAAGATAGTGATAAATATGAACTACAGCCCTGTGACCAGTTACAGAAACAAGGACTATGATGGCATGAATATTTCCTCTTTGTTTTGTTGAGTATGTTTGTACTTGTCTGTAAAGCAAATATCTTTGCCTTCTTCTCTGTCTTATCCCCTTATATGGCATAAGCTGTACTGTTCATTTTGCTGTATTTAAGCTAAAGGAAATCAATTTTAAGAGCTAATGTCACCCAAGAACTACACCCTATTCTGGAGAGATTTAGTGCGTTTCCTGTTGTACAGTGCACAGCGGAGTATCATTAGGCAAAATATATGTCTGTTATTGTTATCTACTTAGAGATAAAGTATGGTTTTAGGTGACACATATAACTGCCAAGTTGACAAGGGGTGGACTGTGATGGTTAGGTTCATGTGTCCACTTGGCCAGGTGATAGTACCCAGCTGTCTGGTCAAGCAAGCACTGGCCTAACAACTGCTGCAAGGACATTTGTGGCGGGTTAATAAACCAACAGACCGGTTTATTAAATTATGAGTCACTTGGCTGCAGCTGTGCCTGATGACTCACTGAAGGGCATGTCTTTCACAATGAAAGAATGCAATTGGCTGTATTTAATCCAATTAATCAGTTGAAGACTTATAAGCAAGACAGATAGAGGACCTTCGCTTCTTCTTCGGCTGCCCAGAGAAGCATTTCCTGAGGAGTTTGTGGAAGTTGCTGGTTCGTTTCCTGAGGAGTTCATCGAACACGTTTGTCGAAGATCCCAGTTCATTTCCTGAGGACTTTGCCGAAGTTGCTGGTTTGTTTCCTGAGGAGTTCATCGGACATCTTCCTTGGAGTTGACAGTTTGCTGACTGCCCTACAGAATTTGGACTCGTGCATACCCACAGTTGCGTGAGTCACTTTTATAAATTTTATAGTCGTAGATACCTCTCATTGATTCTGTTCCCTAGAGAACCCTAAGTAATACAGACATTTTGAAGACAGCTTCTGAAAGCTGGCACTGACACTTTGGAGAACACCATTTTGAAATGCAACCTGGGAGCAAGCAGATGCCAGCCATGTGACCTCCAAGCTACCAGAGGTTTTCAGGATGCCAATGGCCTTTCTCCAGTATACTGATATTTATGCCTTGGTTTGGACACTTTTATGCCTGTAGAACTATAGCTTTAACTAAATAAACCCTCTCTATAAAAGTCAATCCATTTCTGGTCTTTTGCATATAAGCAGCATTAGCAAACCAGAACAGTCAGGGTTCCATTATTGCATTTCTGGCTCTAACAGTCCTAGATTTTTCAGTGTCATACGAATACAGAGAGTGAATGCCTAGTGATGCGAATTGACCCATATGTTAAGGTATCTACAGTACTAAAGTCTGGGTCCTCCATGCTATCTCCATTCATTCAAGAACACTTTACACAGAGGTGGGGCAAGATGGTGGCATGGAGAGTTACAGAATTTAGTTAGTCCTCTGGAACAACTAGCACATAGCCAGGAACAACTAGTAAATAGTCTGGAACAACTGTTGGGGGACATCTGTGACGGAACAAACATCGTACACCAGTCTGGAATGAGTGGAATGGCTGAGCTTGCAGCATAAGAACTGGAAGTAAAGCTCCCCAAATTATGCAGCTGGTGCCCAGCCCCCACTGATATGGCAGGTTGAGTTGGAAGACTTCCCTGTGGGAAGTCGAAGCAATCTATTAGGAGGAAGGGAAGGCAGCTCAACCAAGTTCCAATTGTGGTTTTTATTAACAAATTTGGACTACTGAATAAAGCTACAAGCACAGATAAACCCAGAACAGGCAGGAAAGGAACCTGGAAGTTTACACCAGCAGAGAGGAGGCAGGGCTGATGGAAAAAAACAAATAAATGAAAAAAAAAAAAACAGAGGATTTTGGGATTGGCTGAGCTCAGAATACTGTAAAATGACTGTGTCCAAAGAAACGGGGCACATAGAACTGAGCACCAACTCTGGCTCTTGACTGGAAACTGGGGGGCTGGGGACTGGCTCTGAAAAGGGAATTTCTTTCTTTTTGCCCCTTTTTTACTCTCATTCTAGGTAGCTCATTAGAGAAAGGTTCAGGAATTTTCAATTGGCA
The DNA here is from genome assembly GCF_015220235.1 of Choloepus didactylus. Taxonomy (NCBI): domain Eukaryota; kingdom Metazoa; phylum Chordata; class Mammalia; order Pilosa; family Megalonychidae; genus Choloepus; species Choloepus didactylus. The sequence goes on from NC_051308.1 coordinate 103,498,923, forward strand.
GTGCTCAGCCAGGCAAGGGTGGAGATAAAATAGAAACTCAAAGGAAGAAATACAGTGCAGGAGATAAACACCTAAAGGGCTTATCTTCCCTAAGAAAAGGCGAAGGCGGGCTGAGTTAAAGTGGCTGCCCTCCCTCAGAAAACACAGACCCCAGGGCCTGGAGGAAAAAAAAAGTGAGAAACAGCTTAAGCTTAGCTTCTGACATTTTTAACCACTGGCAGGGACAGGGTCTACTGAAAATTAAAGGAAACACACCTCACTACACCAATGGGGAGCTGCAGGCTGACAAATGCCACCTGTTGGGCAGGATAGGAATGGCACAGTGTCTAGAGGCCTAACAGAAAATCTGACAATTTTCTGGGTCTCATCCTCAGGGAAACCTGATACTGATTATACCCTCTTCTTGAGACCTGGGCCCATCTGGTCTGGGAAAATCTGACTGGGATAATCAAGAAAACCAGAAGCCCAGAAAACAAAAGAATTATGAATCGCACTAGAAAAAAAAGATGACATGACCCAATCAAAGGAACAAACTTACACTTCAAATGAGATACACAAGTTGAACCAACTAATTAAAGATCTTCAAACAAATATGCTAAACCAATTCAAAAATCAAATCAATGAGTTGAGGGAAGATACGGCAAAAGAGGGGAAAGATATAAAAAGATACAGAGAAAACATAAGAAAAACTTGAAAGTTTGAAAACACAGTTGGCAGAACTTATGGGAATGAAAGGCACAAAACAAGAGATGAAAAACACAATGCAGACATAGAACAACAGATTTGAAGGGGCAGAAGAAAGGATTTCGGAACTAGAGGAGAAAACATCTGAAATCATATACACAAAAGAACAGAAAAAAGAAAAGAACAGAAGAATATGAGCAGGGTCGCAGGGAACTGAATGAAACAGAAAGCACATAAATAAAGGTGTCACCGGTACCCAAGAAGGAAAAGGGGGCAGAAAGAATAATGTAGGAAATAATCACTGAAAATTTCCCATCTGTTATGAATGACATAAAATTGCAGATCCAAGAAATGCAGCATACCCCAAACAGAACTGATATGAATAGAACTTCTCCAAGACACATAACAATCAGATGATCAAATGCGAAAGACAAAAGAGAATTCTGAAAGCCGCAAACAAAGCAAGCCATCATATACAAAGGAAGTTTGATAAGACTGTGTGGACATCTCACCAGAAACCACGGAGGGGAGAAGGCAGAGGCATGATATATTTAAGATAATGAAAGAAAAAAATTGCCAAATCAGAACTCTATATCACACAAGAAGGAAGAAAGGAAGAAGTCATGACGGCAGAAAGGAAGGCAGGAAGGCACGCAGGCAGGCAGGCAGGCAGAAAGGAAGGAAGCAAGCAAGGAAGGAAAGATGGACAAAGTCTTCGATGGTGAAACGGGGAGAGCAGGGCAGTTAGGAAAAAGAAAGCAGGAAAAAAAAGAAAAGACCAACAGAGGAAAAAGGCAGGCGAGCAGGAAGAACAACAGGAAGAGAAAGACCGAAACAGAAAGAACTGTAGAAACAAAGACAGGAAGCAACTGAGAAAGGGAGGAAGAGAGTGAAGGAGAGAGAGAGGGACATAAAAATAAAAGAAAGACAAAGTAAGAAGAAGACAAAGACAAGTAAGTGAAAATGAAAGACAAACAGGAGAACGAGAAGGGTCGAAGGGATGGATGAAGGGATGCAGTGAGGGAAGGAGGGAAGCAGAGTAGGAAGGAGGGAGAGAGGGGGAGACACGAATGAAGGGACGGAGTAAGGAAGGAGGGGAGTAGAGGAGGACGGGAGGGAGGAAGGAAGGGAGAGAGGAAGGAAGAAAGGCAGGAAGGCAGGTAGCAGGAACGGAGGGAGGGAACGAAGCGACCGAGTGCTTTGAAGTCCTAATGTGTCTAGTTCCCTTGGCAGGTGGCAGGGGTGTGTCAAGTGGCGGGGAGTGCAACCGGCCGGAAAGAGAGTGGCCAGGGTGTTCAGGACACAGCAGCGTTGCGCTGGGCTGTTTGTGCTTCGCCGGCGGGTGTGAGGGAAGGGTGGGTGGGTCTGAGAAGCGAGCGGCGAGGGTCTGGAGGCTCGCCCTCCAGGACGGGACTGGAAGGGTAGTCAAGCGCCAGCGAAGGCAGTCAGGAGCTTCCTTCGTCGCCAGGAAGGTACTGAAGGGCTGCGATGGTTGTGGTGACGGCTGGGGAAGAGTGGGTTTGTTGCGCGGGCCAAAAGGCTGACTTGTCAGGAGTGGGATTCGAACCCACGCCTCCAGGGGAGACTGCGACCTGAACGCAGCGCCTTAGACCGCTCGGCCATCCTGACGGCGAGACCCGGCGCGTCGCCGCTCGGCTGGCTGGGATCAGGCGCCAACACTCGTGGCCTTGGGCGTTCGCCGTGCCTCCTAAGTGGCCGTCGCGGTGCCTGGTGGAGCGGCCGCGCGCGGGCCGAGGGGGAGCCACGGCGGCAAAACCCGCTGTCTCCGCCGCCGACGCCGTCTCGCCCCCACCCGCGACCCAGCCCGGCCGCGCCGGCTCAGCCGCTTGCCGCCAGCCTCCAACCGCATGTCTGTGGGCGGGAGTGGGCACGCCTCCTTGCCGCTCGGGCCCGTCCCTCCCGGAGTGTAGCCCGCATTGGAGGCAGCAGGCAGCGCGGCGCACGGAGGTTCATCGCCACGGGAGCCGGGAGCGGGTCGGGGTCACGGTCCGGAGCCGCCTGGGTGGTGGTGGTGGGGGGTGGGGGTCGTGGCGATGTCCGGGTCCCGGTGGGAGGCTGGTTGGTGGGCGTGTCTGGGCGTGGGTCGGCGGCGGCGGCGAGGGAAAGGGTCGGGCGGGCAGCCGGCAAGCGTCGTGGGCCCAAAGGGGCCATTGCCGTCCTCGTTAGTATAGTGGTGAGTATCCCCGCCTGTCACGCGGGAGACCGGGGTTCGATTCCCCGACGGGGAGGCTGTCGCCCTTTTTGGTCCCCGCCTCCTGGCCGCCGGCCCGCGCGCTTTCCCGCCCTGCTCCTGCTCCTGGGCTGCGGCCGCAGGGCGCCAGCTCGTGCCCGGCCCGCCCACCGTCGGTCAACGCGCCCACCGTCGGTCAAATGGCCCTCGGGGGTGTCTTCCGGCAGCCGGCCCAGGGTCGCCGATCGATCGACTCCCTGCGGCGCACACCTGCCTGCACGGGCAGCCGGGGAGAAGTCGCGCCGCCTCGCCCCATTCGGCAGCCGCTCGGCGCGTGCTACGGCCCGGCCGAGCAGGGAGCAGCGCTCGCGACCTGGTGGTGCCCAGGGGGCGGGCGGCAACGAGGAGGAGCCGACGGGGCCGGGGCTCGGAGCACGGAGCACGGAGCACCGAGCACCGAGCACCGAGCAGCAAGGCAGCGATGAGCGCCCCGACAGGCGGCGCTGGGCTCGGACAGCGCGAGTGAGGCGTGGGACGGCCGGTCGTCGGCGCTGTGGCAGCGTAGGGTTCGCTTGCGGGCGGGACGTCGGGGAAGGGTTGAGCCTGGCGGCGGCGGCAGAGCGCTCGTGCGAGTCCCGGGCCGGCGTCCCGGGCCTGGCCGGGCCGTGCGGCGTTGGTGGTTATAGTGGTGAGCATAGCTGCCTTCCAAGCAGTTGACCCGGGTTCGATTCCCGGCCAACGCAGCGGACTGATCATTTTGCCGGCGGCCCCGACCAGCCTGCCAGGGTTCGGGGCGGGAGCTTGGCCCGAGGATGGGTGGAACGGGTGGGAAAGAGGCGCGCAGAGTGTTTTGAGGGTGCTGCAAGCAGGCAGCAAGCTAGGGCGCTCGCGTTGCGGGAGGCGGTGAGCGGCGAGCGTTTGCAGGGCGGAGGCTGGGCGAAGCGGGGGCCTGGTGCCAAGGCTAGCGCCCTGAGCTCGGGCTGGAGGCGCTGAGCTCTGCGCAGGAGGCGTCGGGCTGGGCGCGAGCTGCGACGCTCCCTGGGGTCTAGTGGTTAGGATTCGGCGCTCTCACCGCCGCGGCCGGGTCTCGATTCCCGTCAGGGAAGCCTCTTCTTCTTC